>NC_087333.1:1308333-1635416 GCF_037043105.1 Vanessa tameamea
AGGGTCTTCTTTATCTTTGGATTCTTTTTTATCTGTATTATCGTCTACGTCTTTTTGTAACGTAACCCAAAGGGATAGAGCTCGTAGTAGCATCGCACCACATAGTAGACACAGAGAAGGCATGTATTGTCCTACAAAAAAATAAATAAACGAATTTATCTATTCGATACCAAAAGTAATACACCTACTTGTAATAGTGAAAGTATATACAACAACCGGTTCCGCAAATATTATACCCTGATATGAGAAGTACTGTCAGAAGAAACTTTGCCGAATTTTGTGTAAAATTTTGTAATTCTTTATAAATTTAAATATATCGAAGAATTTTTACGACATTCCTTTTTTTTATTATTATTTACAATACCTAGGCAGACTGGCAAACAGCCCATTTGACTGAAAGTGGTCACCATTGCTCACATATATTAACACTGTAAGAAATATTAACCATTCCTTACGTCTCCATGTGTTGCCGTTGTAATGTTGTCTCCTATACCTAAACACCTAATTGTATAATAAACTTTGACACAAAAAAAAGATCATTACATGTTTCTATGTAGCAACAGAAAAATAACGAACGAACGGAGGACTTGAACTACTTACCGATTGAAATGAACCTGTTCGTGGCAGCCAGCATATAGAAGAAATAGCTCTGGTGGAATCGCTCCAGAAGATTATTCAAAGAGCGTAATATACTCTCCAATGTTATACCCAGCCGGTAGAAGTTTCCATAGCTAAGGGATTGGACTCGAGGTGCCATCCCCGCTGGGTCATCCACGTCTCGACCTTCTAGAGTAACAGCTTCGATTCCGAAGCGATGGAACAAACCGTGGTTACCGTTGGGCACCTGGAAGTTTTATCTGATAAATGCCTTCCCGACCAAAATTCGACCGACATTCTCACCAATTAAAATGTAAGTGCTATTCGACTCGTTTACAAAATACAATTCCATAGACATTAAACTTGTTTGTGACAAGTTATGTCTATGCTTTAAAGGAGAAAACTTTTCACTTGGTAAATCCTGCTGGACGTACAAATACCTACATAGATAGTCTACCATTAAAGAGCCTTACTTTCTGCTAATCAGGGAACTCCTCTCACATGAGTGTGACAAAAATAACATATCACATTAAATAATAAAAAGCGCAGAGACATGATAACATTAAAGAAAAATTACACTGTTGGCAGTTCCGATGATTTTGTACAGAAATAATCACTTGCCATCATCATCATATACAAGTCTATTTATATATTACTAACAGTATCTAAAACGGGATATTTACCATGTTTTTTATTTTTATTTGGTGGAGCTCGATATTTCGACATTATCTACGAATGTCTTGTTCACGAGACTGACGTTTGCGGGTAGATGTTGACGGCATTAGAACTCGATCCCGAGTTTCGAGTGTAAATAAAACAAATAGTAGGGGTGAAAGTGACAGTGGTAGTGGTAACCAGTGTTTACGCAGCAAACGTACGAGAAAGGAGGTAGTCCGATATGGACACTTCTAATGCCGTCAACATCTACCCGCAAACGTCAGTCTCGTGAACAAGACATTCGTAGATAATGTCGAAATATCGAGCTCCACCAAATAAAAATAAAAAACTTGGTAAATATCCCGTTTTAGATACTGTTAGTAATAAAAATAACCATGTTAATTTAAAATCTTATATTTATATATTTATTGAAAAAGTTACACTAAGCACTTAAAATTAATAACTGATGTGGGTAACATTCGTCTTTAAAGTTGAAACAACATTGAAAGTCACCAACAAAAGAACAAGTCTATCTTCCTATTACAAATTATATCAAAACGCCCTTAGCAAATTTAATTATAAATCTAATAACCATAAAATAATCACATACATTTCTTTGTTTCGTATGTATGACTAACTTATACAATTTTTTTTATGTTTTATACATATGGAATTGGACCGGTAAATGGACCACCTGATGGTAAGTAGTCACCGCTACCCATAATTTGGTACTGTAAGAAATATGAATTATTCCTCAAATAACCAACGCACCACCGATCTTGGGAAGTAAGATGTTATGTCCCTTGTGCCTGTTGTTACACTGGCTCACTCACCCTTCAAACAAATATCGCTAAGCGGTAAAATATATGGTGAGAGCTATCGACCTACAATAGATGAGTTTGCAAAACCCTACCACACAGTTTCACCAAGTGTACCAGAGAAGCTTGGGGTGATAACCTTCAACCCTTATCTTATTCTATTATTATTCATCCCTAAGAGGAGACGCAGCCTAGCATATCATTAAAGATAGATATTAAAAAAGTTTAACTTTATTTTTTTAAGTAATAACTACTACCAGGATTTATAGGATATTAGCCGAGATGGCCCAGTGGTTAGAACGCGTGCATCTTAACCGATGATTTCGGGTTCAAACCCAGGCAGGCACCACTGAATTTACATTTGCTTAATTTGTTTATAATTCATCTCGTGCTCGGCGGTGAAGGAAAACATCGTGAGGAAACCTGCATGTGTCTAATTTCAACGAAATTCTGCCACATGTGTATTCCACCAACCCGCATTGGAGCAGCGTGGTGGAATATGCTCCATACCTTCTCCTCAACGGGAGAGGAGGCCTTAGCCCAGCAGTGGGAAAATTTACAGGCTGATTATGTTATGTTTATACTACCAGGAACTCATAAATCATCATCGATCAAATCTCTCATATCATTATAAAAATCACCAAATACATACCCCAGCTATTTGAGCCGACACCATTCCAAGCATGGTCCATATACCATTAAACCATTCGTCCATCTTATTACGAGTACGAATCCAGGAGTAACTACAAAACACATTAATCAAATATTTAAAAAAAAAAAAACTTTATATTACAACTAAAAATTCGTGGCATCCATATAGAAGAAATAGCTCTGATAGAATCACTCCAGAAGATTATTTAAAGAGCATAATATATACTCTCCAAAGGTATACCGAGACGGTATATTTCTATAGCTAAAGGATTGAACTCGAGGTGCCATACCCGGTAGGTCATCGAAGTCTCGACCTCCTAGAAATCAAAGTCAAAAATCGTTGTTCAATATAGAACTTTTACACTTGCTTATTCATAGTCAGACATTTACCACCGGTTTGGAAAATAAACGTCTCGAACCGACGTTTACCGACGACGACGAAGTACCGACGAAAGAAACTTACTACTATTAGAGATGATTAAAAATGGTCATCTAATGGTACATGGTCACTTTAAAATATAAACACCAGCTTTAATAGAAGTTTAAACACCCCTTGACAGCGTCAATGCGCTGCCAAGTACAGTATCTCCTATGTTATACCCCTTTTGCCTGTAATAACACTGACTCTCACCCTTCGAAGCGTAACACTGCAATTCACTGTACTGACAGGAGCGTGAAAAGGAATACAAATTCAAGGTAGGTTTGAAAGATATGTGAACCAGTGGAACTACAGACACTAGGACCATAACGTCTCAGTTACTTTTGAATTGAGTGATTTGAGTGACTTACCAACAAGTGGCCATTTTGTCTGTTCAACTACATCCTAAAAATTATTATATTAAAAATATATATGACATAATATATTTCCCTCACCTGTTCTTATATGAATGATGGATTCCTGACTTCACGCATAACTTATGAACTAAGTTAACGAGATCCAAGTTTGGTAATTGTCCGTTAAGGCCTTCCACTTTTACTTCAATGTATTCTAAAACAAAATTTTAATATTGATATATTTAAAAGAGGATCGATCAAGTCATTTGTTTTTTTTTTTGTCAAAAATTCTCAGTAGTAGGCCAAAGTATTACTATTAATAATCAACTATATAATGAATGATTTTCCATCCCATTCTAGTTCATTCATTTTTTTGCAAACTGTACTGCTGTAATTGCAAGTACACGCCGACAGTTTAGATTCTTTCCTCTATTGCTTCGACTTATAACGTGTTTACATATCTAGGTCTCAAAAAATTGTAATACTAATAGTGAGAAGAAGTGTGTCACATTGTACTAGTATACTATTACTGTAAGTTTTTCTTGGTTATTTTGTGAATATGCTGTGCATGTTGACCTTATATCAATAAAGGTATTAAATAAAATATTTAAAGCCATTTGTCTTACGCCTGAACTAGCTTCGGTATTGTGAGAATGCACTTGCCTCGGATAAGAAGAACAGAATTGATAGCATTAATATTTCCTTTGCAGGATATGTATAACCCAATACGCTATTGAGATTTGAAACTGTGATCAAAATTGATAAGTCATAAATTAACTAGGTGATCTCAAAAGTGAACTCTATGACACTATATTATAGTAATCTAAACTTTTCTAGTTAAACAGACACTAATATAATAAAAATATTTACTTACTGAATTTTGGAGTGTGAAATTCTAAATTAATAGCAGCTTGTATGGAACCAGATCGACCTTTCAAAGTACCAGGGTCCAAGCATTTACTGTGATCAGTGATCCACTCAAAGCCCTTAGCATATTTTCCCAAGTCCAATCGAGATGTACTAGGCTGCCAGAAGCTGCCAAGAGATGTGTAAAAGCTAGAAGACTCTCTCTGTAAGCCGTGGTATGCTTCTAACCATGCCTGCATTCCTAGTTGTTCATGCTCAGTGATTAGGAATATTATATCTTTAGCCCAATATTTTTGTGCTGCAAAAAGAAAATTTTAACTAGTATATGAATACACAAACAAATAACATATTCAAAAATAAATCATAACATATTTTTAAGGTAAACATATTTTAGACAGACATGTATTTAAGATTTTTTTTATTAACATATTATTTTTCAATGCATAAAAAATGTATTATGTCAATTTAAAATTTAAACTGAAACCCATACCTTATTCATAAATAGGGTTGTACTTGAAATAGTCTCAAGGTTAATTAGGTATATTAGTAACACTAGGAGATAAAATACACAATGATTTTTAAGTCATAAGCTAGGTCCCGTTTATTTTTATAATTATGATGGTATTATATAAATGGACTTACGTCTTGCAAACTGTGCAAAGGCAAGCATGAGGGCAATGCCCGCTGCAGTACCCTTCTGGTGGTTGGAAAGGGATCTATATGGAGCTGTTACAACCAGAGCTTCCAAGGATGAAGTTCGAGGTGCACGGAGTATACCGTACACATTTGTGCCTTTGTATACCTGAAATTTTTATTATTACTAATAATTAGAGTTACTTTATTACATTATTAATATAATAATTAGTTTTATATCATTAAATTGTCGGTTGTATTCATTTTAAATAGCACATATCATTTTATAAACCTATTTTGATCTGACTGTAGATCTGACTGGATATAAATGTATTTGTATCTAATTTATTGATTTTTAAATATTAATTCCTATGCTCTAGAAGGGACTAACCTGGTAAAAAAATGCTAAATTAACGTTTTATATAATACAGTAAAAACATAATTCAATATACCTTAAGCCTACTGACTACTGAATAATTGATATTTTGATACCTAAATAAGTCATCATGTAACTGAATACCTTAAAAAGTCTTTTTATAAGGTTATATAGTGTAGATACACTAGAAAATAATGTATTTCTAAATTATCTTTAAACATTTTAGTCTAAGTTTCTTCTTCAAATACATATATTTTTTTTATTAAGAATTGTTGTTTAATTGACAACCTCCATGGTTGAGTAGTGTGTACACTGGTTTACATAGGTACTCCTCTCGAAGATCCCGGGTTTGATTCCCAGCTAAGTCGATGTAGAAAAAGTTCATTAGTTTACTACATTATCTTGGGTCTGGGTGTTTGTGCTACTGTTGTTACTTCTGATTTTCCATAACACAAGTGCTTTAGCTACTTACATTGGGATCAGAGTAATTTATGTGATGTTGTCCAATATTTATTATAATTGTGATTTGATTTAATGTGTTACCTGTCCTTGACCGAGAGGATAATTTAATGTGAAATTATGAGTATACACTTCTAAATGCATTTGTGACATTTTCCCAACAAGCCACGGTATCGGCATCTCATCACTGTCTTCATATTTCTCCTGGAATTTTAAACAAATATTTTAATTAAATTCTTCGCTAATTACAAACAGGTCACAGATTACATTGGCTATAAATGATGGAGATAACTCAAACAAGATTGGTGTGCTTGGAAATGGAAAATATATTATATTATAATTTTTTTAGGAAATTAGTATAGGTTAATCTTTGAACACTATTAATGTAAATATGCATTTAGTCCTACTTGTCTATGATTATGGTTTATATTTATACAAACAATACAGGGACAATACAGATGTACTTATTTATTGTTTGAAGAGTTATTATTATTTTTTTTCAATTTATAGTTTTCATTAGGCATAGTGATGTTCAGAGGATTAGCCTGATTGTATACTTTCATGCCTAAGGGTTACTTACAATCAGGGTTCGCAGATATATATCAATCGATTTTTATCTTGATATATATCAATTGATTTTTTCCTATCTTCTGAACAACACTCATAGATCTATGCTTAAGGCCTGACTCTGAATGATAACTTTTTATGATTAGTCGATTACAAATTAATATTAAAATAAAATTAGTTGAATTATCTCACAAACAAATGAAGATATAATAATAAAAGGTACTTGTTTCTCAAATAGATAGACACTAATTTCTTTGTTAATTTTTTTTAATAAAAAATGTGGTATTTCGACACTTGTATTATTTTACAAATTCCTTTCACATTTTTAAGTGTTTACAGAATGAAATTCGTTTCGTTTTCTTAGCCTGGATATCAGATATATATCAGATGTATATCAAAAAATCGGATTTTTGATATTTATTATAAAAATCGGATTTTTTCAAACCCTGCTTACAATACATCTTAAGGTTATATGTTGGAATGTTTTAATAAAGTAAGGATATTCACAATAAAATAGCTCTTTTTGAAAGAAACAGTGACTAGCATTTTATAGACACAGAGGAAAGGCATACTCCACTTCCACAGTTATTTTTCACATGGCCCATAAAAAAATTCATGTAAAAGAAAACATTGATAAGGCATGTTACTCAATATAAGATTATATTAAAGATAATAAAGCATTGACTTAGTATTTATTGATTTCAAGACAGGATATATAAATTTTAAGTGATATACTCTAATAAAAATGGTGGAAAAGAGTAACTACTGAGTTTCTTGACAGTAGTGTTAAGAATCAGTGGTAAATTTACATTTAATTCAATTCTATAACATGTCGATTAACAAGTGCCGTAATAAGGGTATTTTAATAAACAATATTTTGATTAATGGTTATTAGAAATTCAATCAAGGTTTTCTTCTTAACATCACCATACATGGTTGTCCTCAGCAATATTAAATTGAACAATTGGAAATGAAAAAAAAAAGATTAACAGAGGTATTCTCTTATTTTAAAATAAGATGTAAATTGGGTGTTTAAGTAAGATTAATGCATTAATATAACACTTCCTCTACCTCTAGTTCTTGCAGGAGCTCGTTAAAGTATTGGTTAGCTGATTGCTCGCCATTAAATTCATTGGTAACAAGACCAGGAAGTAATGCATTTTCAGAGAAATACGTCTCATTATTAAACTCTCTGTGCGCCAGCGTAAAGAACCAAGCTATTGCAGCCACATAAAATATAAAACATAGCGGCGAATGTATCCTTTTAAGAATCCTAACCCATTTAACAGAACCATATTCTGGGTCTGATAAAAGACCCATTTTTAACTAAAATATATTTATACGTTATCTTATTAATTCATAATACAAATAAATATTTTTTAAATTATATTTTGCTTAACAAACATAAACCGCTCCTTTGTATTAGTAAAAAGTTACAAATTGATACTTGAAAGGTAGGTTCAACTTTTGACGTTGTCAAATGTTTCATTTGACTTTTAAGTTTCGTTTGAAAATGAAGATATAATTGTGCCAGTATCCTGGATATAATGCCACAGGACAATTTGGATGGTGTTTTTTTTTATATAATGTCTGTATAGTTTTATTTAATTTGGTTTAGTCCATTTTTATTACAATTTTATTTGCACATTCTTTAAGTTTAAATGAAAGTGTCTTTAGGAATATGGTTAATTTCAAAGTAGTGGGTCGAAATTGTTACAAGGCAAAAAAAATACACTATACTGATTATAGTTTTTTTTTTTTTAATACTTCATCTAAAATAAATAATTATTTAAAATATTATTATGAATCTCTTATTCACAAAATATTACAATTGATTTATACATATAATAACTTAATTTATTTTAAGCTATTCTTATCCCTTCTTCGTATTAGTTGAATAATTTCTTCTTCACTTTTTCCTTTCGTTTCCGGTATAAATAACATAGTAAAAATTGCGCCTGCGAGATTAATCACACCGTAAAATATGAATGGCGAATATTGTCCTAAGATATTTGCCATTGGCGCATACATGGTAACCAATAAAAATGTTAAAAACCACGCGAAAGTGACAACTGTGCCTACGACTTTAGCTCGGATCTGAAAAAAAAAATATGGTTAGTTAATTTTTTTAATCAATAATATGATATTTATGTTATATATATTCGGTCAATAATAGATTAAAAACGCACAAACAGTCTGGAAGCTCTTGGAGGATTTGTATGAAAATAAAAGTTTTTGAACACTTACTTGAAAACTGAACATTTCTGTCAATATAATATATGGCAGTGACGAAACACCGGCACCGTACATTGTTACGGAGAGTATGATAGCAACCACGGGCAACCAACTGGGTACGGAACCACCTTGCTCTTGAACAATAATTAATATAGCGATGACGGTCATTGATATCGCTGATATTAGGAAACAGCCGATTAGGAGAGGCTGGAATGAAACGCTTTTTGTTAATAATATCTGTATGCTTCGGCCAATCAGAACACAAGTTATCTTTGCCTTGATCAGATCGAATGATAAAATATAAATGAATTAAAAATAATCAAATATATTCACACTTCTTTGTAATTTTTTTTTATGACAAAGTACAGAACCATGTTAATGATTTAAAAATTGGGGATAGTAATTAAAAGTTAAATTAAGAATTTATTCGATTACATGTATAAATTATCCTCAACAGATCGATGAACTGGCTGTTTGATATAGTCTTTTGAAAGCTAAAGTCGACGTTACGTTTGATATCAAGGGATAACATTTTTAATTTATATTTTTTACCTTTCTTCCACACCTTTCAACGATCACAGCGAGAGTCAGGGAGCCAATTATCATTACTATTGGAAAACTTAGCGTTTGTATTTCTGGACTTATGTCGAATTTGACACCAGTTGATATCAACACGGTAGATGCATAGGTTATGATGGCATAAGCTCCGTTTAATCCGTGGAATAAAAATAACGTCATAATTAGTATGAAGCTACGACGCCAAGTCTTGTCTCTTACTGAAACAAAATATATCGATCAAGGAAGGTGTTCCAGAACACATTCAAGAAATTTGTATTTTTATTGAAAAGTTAAAAGGATACATATGGATAGTATATATATATATATATATATATATATATAATAAAATTCCGCAGACATTTTTAACTTTGCCGTTTCATAAATTCGAATAATTTAAAAAAAATAAAGTAAAGAAGGCATATTATTCGATACAAGATTATATAGATGAGAAAAAAGCGTGGAGTTAATGCTTGTTGATTTCCAGGCAGGATATATAACATACATATATAATTGCATTTAATATATAGCATATCATTTTTAGAACATAAACAACTATGTTCATGAATTAATTTATAAATTGTAGCTGTGTTCAATAAGTATTCGGACAATTCTCACGTGTTGTATCGAAAAATACATACATATGCTTGCGATGCTCATATTGGGGAGTGATTTGAAACGTGCATCTTCGTTCTTCATTCCTTCAACAATACTCTGAATAATTTTATCATCTTCCTCTAGACCTCGGAGACGTGCTACTGTTTTTGTTGCCTCCTACAAATAGAGTATCATCTCAAAGAGTTTTTTTTTTACATAATAACCAAATATTACAAGAAATATTTAAAAATATTTTCCTTCATTTTATAATAAATCTAATTATCACTAATGTATGTTGTCAATCATGGTGGTGCTGTTGAAACTTGCTAGACTTAATTAAAGCTAATCTAGGTTTTTATTTTCTAGCTGTATAAAAGACATGCTAGTTAGTCGACATGTGTGACTTAAAAGTACCTTATGGCCTTTCTTGGGGTTAAGCTTGCTTCAAACCAAATTTCTTCAAATTCGGCCCAGTGATTTGGCAGACGGTCAGATAGAAAGAGTTACTTTCTATTTGTATATATTAGATCTTATATCTTGAATGATATTTTAACGTCCAATATTAATTACATCTCATTTGTTCGAAAAATATAATAAAAACTTACATCAATTTTCCCTCGCTTCACCAGGAACGCAGGCGATTCAGGACCTTTCAATAACAACACGGAAGTAACAATCGGTAATATCAACGCCACGATGACGACTGTGTAATAATCTAAATATGCTCCAATGAGGTACATTACAAGTATTCCAGTTGTTTGCATCAGCATTATGAGTGTCCCCAGTATTCCTCTTAAATCATCTTGACTTATTTCCTTAACATACATGGGTACTACGTTGAAACATCCACCGGCTGCCAAGCCAGAGAACAACCTTGCTATTATAAGCGTTGTAGTCGATGTGTAGGATAGTTTTATTGTCCACGATACCTAAAATACAATTAATAATGCATTGAAGGTTCTTTAGTATTACATTTTTTGATTTTATTTATAATTATATTATGATACTGGAGAGATTTTATGGTTGTGCGAGCTAAAGTAAAATCTAATTACCAGTACTATTTGAATATATATATATATTTTTTTATAAAATTAATAGCATCGACCGTTTCAAGGAATTATACTTATATGACAAAACTAGAATAGCTGACAAAGCTCTTACATTGTTGTTGTTTGACATTTAATTTATTTGCTGAGGAAGTATAGGCCCTATTACTACGCCTAAGCAAGGGAGCCGTAACCATCAGCAAACGTCAACCGAAAAGGGGAAACTTGGTAAGCCTCTTGCATCGTAAACCTGATTAACACAACCTGATTGTATGATACAGGTCATATTATGCGTCATAGCTATACTTACCGCTTCAAAGATTGTGATGAGTATGATCCCTATCTTTCTCCCATAAGTGTCAGCAATGTATGAATACATTGACACTCCAAAAATGGCTGACATACTCATGGAACTTGCGATCCAAGCTACGGTGTTGTTAGATAGAGGGTAGCCAGTTGGAGAAGCATTGGATTGAAGGATCTTTGTAGTTGGGGAGATCCAGCCGCACTCCAATCCATAAACAAATAACGGAGAGTTCGCTGAAATTAATTTATCGCGTAATGAGAGTAATCTTAATTTTCAAAAACTTCACTTGTGAAATTATGTGACTAAAGTGCTGGACTAGCGAGCCCTTAGCATTATTTCTTAGGATGAGACTATTACTAATAACTGTTTTTCATTTCCTTACTATTCTGAAGATACAGTCCTATGACATTTATAAAATCAAGTATTTAAGATTATTAAATATCAAGGTTTTAAGGAAACCTTAAAAACCTAAATCAATATTCTACAACAAAGTAAATATGATTTATAATATATGTAATCACTTTACATATATTATAAATCAAAAAACTACCAATCGGATTATCATATCGAGTATCAAAAAAAGACAAAAATAGTGTTACGGAGCTGGACGAAGAAAATTCGTGTATTGATATATTTACTCACGAAGGTGCGCCCTATCTAATATTGAGCGGCGCATACCCACAGAGATGTTTTAGTTTGGAAGACGAATAACAGAGCATAGACAGCGAAAAAAAAAAAAAAAAATTGTTTGTTTCAGTTTTAATAATAGTTTAACGTAGAGAGGAGTTAGTGAGTGGATAGATCTGTTATAAACAACATTACAAGAGCATGTGGAATGCTACATCTATTACAAGTCTCAGCCAAACACACAATTTACAACCCACACTCAATCAAACATTATTTTTTAGAAAATATAACCCATAACGTACCCAATAAAGCAAACATCCATTGAAGGTACGTGTGACCTTTTTTAAACTGTTTATCATTATTCATATTCTTGATTTAAATTTTTTTTTTTTTTTTAATAGACACAAAACCTTTAACTAAACTTACTCTAATTTAGTCACTCAGGGAATACCAAAGAAGTGAAATCTCATATGAAATATATTAAGGAAAGATATGAATAACAAATAATTATTTATTAGGAGCATGTATTATATAGGTTGATCAAAAATTATAATTACATACTTTAGTTTTCCGATGTAGTTGAGAAAAGTGTCTGGTGTTAAAAAAAAATGCATCAAGCTAATTTCTAATATAATTGATAAAGAAATTATTTGGGCACAGTTATACGGCATTTTTATGGATTATTTTTCGAATCCATAGGTTAAAATAGACTATTCTCTTTTTTAATATTAATCAGCATATGGTTGCCTAGTATGAGACTTCTTTCAGCCAAAGGTGTACTCGCAAACACGCAAACACAGGTACATTATCCATTCCCTTGCTGTCATAATCCAATGGGACATGACCGAAAAGAGTTCAGGCTTGGGACCAACTGTTTTACGTGCATTCCGAGGCAAGGTAGTGTACACACTTCCGACTTAGTCTCCAGCTGCTTCTGAATTTTTTTCGATTATAAAACCCAATAACTATTTATCGGCCCGACGTGAGGTTGAAACAAGGACCTTGGCCTTATATCTTTATATGTTTAACTTTATTGTTTCAACAACCATTGTATAAGTAGCCATTGGATTTGCCCATCGGACTATGATTGGGAGAGCGCAGCTTTGCGTATACACTTGTGAATTTAGTTAGTGTTTAAATTAGTGGTTGTGGACGAAATTCGGTAAAAATAAATACTTATTTTATTTTAAAACTGAACATCCTATCAACATTATTTGAACAAAACTTTATTTGTAAATTTTTATTGACACTAAGTTGATTGCGTCAATGTTTGCCTGATATTGGATAATTTACGATATATATTTATATGTCCTATAAATAGATTTATTTGTATATGTAACAACCTTTATATGTAACAGATATATGGAATACTACCCGTCCTGAACATGCCCGAGAAAATTCATTCTTTAATACATGATATAAATAAGCACTATCAGAACATCCCTGAATACTTATTAAAAATATTAGAAACATCATAACAACATCGATATACAAGCCAACCGCGCAGACACCACCAAACCAGCACGTCCCTAGCTCTCAATGTCACGAACAGAGTACACTATACAAAATACAATATAATAATTCTTATGTAAATAAAAATTCTAATATAATAAGCTAAATAAAAAAAAATGGTACTTACCTACAGGTATACCCGACTGGATATCCCATTGGAGTCTGTAACGTTGGTTTTTTATTTATAAACAGCACCCTAAAAACCGATTCCCGATATTTCAATCGTCAAAAGGCGATCTTCTGTATAAACTTTCATCCCGAATTTCATCCTCTTGGGTAATGCTATGCTCGGAATTGCCCTGCGAGATTGAATCAGAAGCAACGTAATTCGCAGGCGAACTAGAATAACCGACGTAGCTCGAAGAATTCCCGAACTGAAGTGGAAGTGTGCGGGGCACATAGCACGAAGATCCGTAGACTGCTGGGGCAAAAATGTACTTGAGTGACGACATAAGACGCAGCGAGGGCATGCCCCTGGTTGTGGACTGATCTTGTAAAGTTCGCGAGCATACGCTGGATTCGGATCGCGCAAGACCAGCCGTTGAAGAATTCCTTGACGGAGGCCTTTGTCCAGCGGTGGACGACTTTCGGCTAAGACAATGTTAATAAAAACCTTTTACATCCGCATTTAAGTCATTTACATATGATTGTATACTGATTTACATGTTTCTAAAATCAAAAATATTTTTTTTCCATATAAAAGTTTCATTAACCGAAATGACCCCTTAGGAGATCAATTTTGAAAAACCTCTCTTAATGTTCACCTACATATGTTCCTGATAAAGAACTCCTGTATAAAATTGACTCCTGTTAGATCAACCTTTTTTGGAAGTGCGTTGTATGTCAGTCAGTCATTTTATTGCCCCCACTGGTGACAAGAGGGCTGGTTCTTTTTTGAGAGGTTTAGAATTACGATTCATCGCTACGATTGCTAGCATTCATGGCTCCATTCCACGCGGTTATGATTTGTACAGTAGCTACTTTTATGTGTGTAATTAAAACCTTAATGTTATTAATTCTTATGTACATTTAAAAAAAATACAAAAAAAATATAATTTAAAAATAAAAATAATATTAAAATGATTTGATATTAATTCCGTATACTTCTTGTAATGATCTAACTTTATTTGATAATTTCATTGTTTCTTGATTAAAACCGACCCCAAAAGTGGTGTTATTATAAAATATAATTTAGGTATGTCTTCTTATATAACATAGGTAACCGCACGGGCAATTGAGCTGATGGTAAGTGGTCACCACTGCCTATAGACATTGATGCCGTATGAAGTGCGCTTGTGGCTGTATTTACACTGGCTCACTCATACTTTAAACCGGATTATTGGCGTAAGAATATCCAGAGAGGGTCGTTTTTACCCAGACGGGCTTACACAAAGCCCTATCCCCAAGTTGGAAATGTATGTTCGCACATAACTTTATTGTTTATGATGCGATTTTGATGAATATTTTTGTTTGTAAGATCAGTAATAGACCATAGAATGTGGTCCAATACCATAATTTAAATTTTATTAATATAGGACATTATTCAGTAAAATTTCAAGTCAAAGTCAGTATTTATTGGCCGGATTGAAATATTACCATGATTAAACACATCTGATATTCGAAGATCAGATTAAGTTCCGATGTTTTTTTTTTTATTTACATAAAACAATTATGATAACAAATATTTCAGCAGGCTCTATTTTATTTGTGAGCAGCTCACGGTTTTTGTCTGGTTAGAAGTCTTAATTTAAGTACGTGTTAGGTTTAGGTGTAATTAATGATACAATTATTCAATGTAAAAGTAAAAGCCTGCAAATACCTCTATTGCTTAATAAAATAATGTATTTATCGAACTTATTCCAATATGATTTATCACTGTAGGTTGTGGATTCATTCCACAGACTTACATCAGTCACGCCAAGAAAGTATCAACATGTAAATTGCGCATTGATGGGCTAAGACCTCCTATCACTTTTAAGGAGAAGGTTAGGAGCATATTCCATCACGCTGCAGTTCGGGTTGGATGAAGCAAGTATCGTCACTACGTTTTTAAAGTATACAGACTTTGAATTTCGAACATAAATTAAGCTCAATGTTTATCCCCTTTTTATGATTTATTCGTTTGTTCCTGACCACAATTTAAACTGTTATGGCAAGATGAAGTCAAGTTACCCTATTAGAGTCGAGAGCTAGTAAACCTATTAAGGTCTGGATCCACCCAGATTTTAAGGCGGTTGTAGAAACCCGGAAATGCAGTTACAGGATTCAAAAAACGTTAAAACATTTTCAATAGTAAAGTACAAACATTTCTGAGCGAATATCCATCACCTCGAAACCACTTAAAAAATAAATAATTGTTAAATAAAATCTTATGCCTGATATATCTATAAGATAACCAAGTGACTTTTTGAATTGGAATTTTAGTTGTTTGCAATTTTGCATAGCGTTTAGTCCCAAACTTCGGGATTTCATTTGAACCCGCAACTTCTGATGTAGATCCACGTATTCTATTCATTGGGTGGAAAGGATTAAATACGATCAATATATAATGTGTAACGTAGTACCTAGATATTGGTCCTAAGTAAATATGAACATTTATTGTATATCATAATTTTAGTAAATATTTATTCATATAATATTATAGCGTATTTCCCACTTCATTGTCCTCACTAATTGCTAATGGTTTACTATAGTTATATTCATTAAAATTATCTTTACTTAATAAAGAAGCCACGTTTACTTATTACACGAGTATACTAGCGTATTCATAGTTAAGTATAAAATACTAATGAATCGTAAAAAATAATAACTTGAACTGAGAAGAACAGGACCTAGGGTGAACAATTAAACATCTTATATGAGCAAACGCTCAGTAGGGCACCCCAGGGTGACCTATGAACTGGAATTGGTGTCGGGATCTGACTGGATGCGGAAGACGGGTCAATGGGAGCTTTGTTACATCGTGGAATGTCTTTGTCCAGCAATGGATCTCTAAGACGTATATTTAAAAATACTTTATTTACAACCAGCACTCAAAGACGTCTCAGTGACTTGAGACATTAGTATTATGATTGATATCAACCTCACATTAATTCTTGAGAACTTCCTAACCTATTCAAAGTCTTTGAAGTATAGACGTTGCTACATGTCTGCAGAAGTAACACTGTCGATATGAGGAGAACCAGCACAATGCTTAACGCGCTGACGCGTAATATCCCGGAGGATCTTGACATTGAATCCACAATATATAATCTATACTGGAAGAATAGAGTTCAAAGTTTTTTTGCGAGGTGTCGAAGCTACAAAGTCAACTCATATCCATATAGAGCTACATACAAAATACGTATGAATAATTTTGAGCCCTAATCCGTTGGAATCCGGCTCTATATCTTTTTAAAAAAACTCGTCCTCGCTTCTTGTTTCAAGAGTTGGCCATTACCTTTTTTTTTTTTCTCGCTGGATAAACACATTACGCGCTTCCCCCACGTGATGGAAAGGGGGGGGGACTCCTCGGAGCCCTGGACGCCGAGTGCGCTCTTTACGGTTTACCCACTAAAAAACCAGCGGTACCCTCTCCGTCTTTCGGCGGGGGCCACGGGATCGCCTTCGCATGCTACCGTGACGCCCTGATGGTTGGCCCGCCTATGCGGTCCTCCAACACCTAGAGGGGGTTCTTAGGGTACCGAGACCCCCCTAGTCCCTGCGACGCCTATTGAGGCGGGGGAGAAGGTGCGCGTAGCGCTTCTTCCTCCTCCCCGGTCGTCTTCGGCGGAGCGGGTCTGCAGCGGCATCCTCTTCCCGCTCCCGCTCCGCGGCTTCCTTCTGCGACATCATGTTTTCGCAGAAGGAGCGCATCTCCGACCAGCACGTCTCGCTACCGAGCATTTCGTTGACGATGCTCGGCAGCGTGAGGTCTCCGCCCATAGTCACCGCCAGGGTGTGCCTCTGGGGCCCCCACGCAGCACACTCACTCAGGGTGTGGTGCGCCGTGTCGACTGGCACACCACACTCGTGGCAGGAGGGTGACACCTCCCGCCGCGCTATTCCGTGCAGGTACTTACCGAAGCATCCGTGCCCGGTATTACGCCTATCGATGACATAATGGAGGCCTTTAAATTATCCACGGTCTTCCGCCTCCTTTACCACAGCGACCTTGGTCCGCATCTCCGGGCTGCGCTTCGTCCAGCCTGTGCGCGAAGTTCCTCAGCGCCCATTTTTGTAGGATCCGCGGTGTGGACATCCGAGGAGGAAGATTCCTCGGAGTCCAAAACAGTCTGAGGAGGTTCCTTTCGAAACGCTCGACTACAAAGCGATCGTTCGAAGGCTCCCTCTCTAGCCTCATTGGTCTTGGCCTTCAGCTCAGCCTTAGCCCGAGCGAGGCCACTGCCACGACCTTTGGCAATTTTGCCGCGAATAGCAGGCTTGCTTTTCGCAGCCATTCTTGTCTCCGTCTCCGTGTCAGAATCGGAGTTAATAATAGTGAGGCCCCCATATGGCCGTTTTCGGCGAACTAGGGCGTCGGACGATAACTCTGTGTCGACTTCCATCGCCGAGAACAAACAATATAAAAAAAAGGAAAAAAAAAACCAAACAATAAAATATATATATAAATATATCTGAAACAATAAATTAGGTCTAAAAAGATCTATTCACAACAACAAAACCCAATCCTTAAACAAAACAATTATCCATGTGCAAAGCAAAAAGTCCAGATATTACGCGTCAGAGATAACGAAAACCAGTTTACAAGCTAGGTGTCGTTTTAATTCATCAAATCGTACAATTTTATCACAATATTCAACACAACCTCAGTCGAAGACGTCCGAACGGCGAATCCAAGAGTTGGCCATTACCTAGCTCAAAGACGGAGCCTAGAAATTCAGAGATGCCGTGTCGCCAGCGTCCTAGGTACAATACCACAAGACAATATTTTGAACGGCACATATATAATAATTTAAATATTATAACCGTTTAATTTTGTTTTATCTTTTTCATTAAATTATTTTGTATGACATAACTATATTTTATACTTAAAATACTATTGAAATAACTTAAAGGATTGGTTAAATTTGTTGAACGGTGCCCTTAATAAATGAATACTAGAGGTAACTACAAATGTTTTATAATAAAAAAAAATATACAAAAATATTAATTTAGTTTCACTACGCATTACAATAGCGAATCTATCCAGAGCCGAATATGCGATGAGGAGATTCTTGTAAATATTGTTGGACTCGGATGAGTTAAGCAATCTTCTGATATCCAACTGGACGTTATGCCCCAGAGACCACCATCAGCAACAATTGGAGCTCCAGCATCAGGCTAAAAACATGAAAATATTTAAATATTATCTATTTTTTAAAAGTTTTGGGTGTTCTTAAAAGTAGGAGTATGAAAATAATTCTATAAAAGTATACTAATTCTATGTTTTACTATTTTATTTGACTTACAGACACAAAAGCAGAGCACAAATAGGCAATAATATTTTTTTTAATGATAAGTACATTCCTAGTAAAACTGATTCAGAACCAGAAGACGTAAGAATATTGGAGAAAAGTTTAAGAAAAATTGTTACCATGCATGGACTGTGATGTGAAATAAATGGTTCCAGACAAATACTGGATACGTGTAGATTATAATTATTTGCCTGACTAAGCATGTAGCACTTATCCCAAGGTATAGATCTCTGTGTCGAAACCCTCATGCTGTATGATTTAAGCCGCTCCTTAGCTGCCCGTGGCAAAATTTTACCGTTTATCTGAAAAAAGAAACAGTATTAAGACAGCAATAGACAATAGAAACGATAATCTACGAAAACAGCACCCTTATAAACTAGTCACTGAGATAATAAAGACATGATTAATAATACTGAAATTGTCAAAGACATTATTGAATGTTAAATAAGAAGAAAACGATGTTCAAATAAGTGGTTTTATTAATAAAAAGGGATTTCTATCAAAATCAGCTGATTTTATGATACATCAAATAGTGGATGAACATTTATAGGAAATTGTTATAGTTATATTCGAGAACACCACAAATATCGTATTGGATATTTGAAGATTGAAGTATCTTAGAAGAACTGTATGGTATCTTGATATCGATGAAGAAAATATAGGTACTTACAATTAATCTCGGCCAATATGTAGCTACGAACTTCGCACTCACTACTCGCCCCTTGATATCAGATAGCGGTATTGGTTGAATATACTCTGAAAATTCTAGACCATTCGCAATCCTCAACATAGCTATGTCAAAACTTGGTTCTTTATAGACATAGGATGGATGAATTTCAATAGACTTTAGAGGTATCAATACTCCACCTTTCTTGCAATTGACTGATCCTAAGCGAACACGAAATAATTTGATTGTTTCGCGTGTACTGTAAAGTAAAATGATTTTATAATAAGATCGTATTTATAGTTGAATATTTTGCAAGTTCAAACATACAAAGACAGTTGAAATAATAAATATATAATTAAACATCGAAGTCTCTTAATTTAATATTTCATATTGGTTTTAGCTTACTTATAAAATTCTCCAGCCACAGTTAGTATCCATTTCTTATCTACCAGGGCACCAGAAGCATAGTGCGAGCCTTTCCTCTGGATAGACACGGAGTAAGGATAATTATTATTGCTCTTGTAATTAATAAGTTTTATTTCCCTAGGCGCTGTAGGTTCAGTATCCTTGCAAGTAGATATTGTGATGTTGTCTAAAAAATAATGTTTGAATGATAATATAATTGCTAAGAAATTAACAAAATTCAGTCGCTCCGTATTTTCGCAAATAATAACATCAGCAGTACTATTCTGTAAGAACTCATTTTACATTTCATTCGAATGCTGAAAACCGAGTTTCAGTGATTCGCTTTTTTATGTGTCTTTTAAATAATTATTTATTTACAATTTTCAATGTCACATGTCACTTTCTGTTTTTTTTATGGTCGAATTCTACGGTGAGATTCAAGTAAGTGCGTACAGAACAGTTCTACTGAGAGAGATAGTTGTTACTGCCTTATCTATCAAAACTAGTACACTAAACAACCTAACAGCTCCAATTCATTTTTATCTGAACTACTTGAAACATTGAATTTAATACGTTCATCTTAATGAATGAATAAATCTAATGTAATTGGTATAACTATTATACTGACCATTGAAGCTATCTTTCATTTTGGATACTCTCAAAGGTATTTCTTTGGAACTGGTATTATATAATTCATTGCTATCAGACTCTAATGATCTTTTGTCATCATTGTCGTCTTTTTCATCATAATTATCACCATTCACAAATACATATAAAGTCAAAATTACTAAAGCTTTGAAACGAAATATATCACCCATTATTTTGTTATTTGCAGCAATTAGTAAAAAAACAATAACGACATTACTAATAAACTTGTCAGAATAATATTTTATAATTTTCTTGTAAAATGTTTAAAGAAGTGTAAAGTAATAATGTTTGCACAGGTGTTAAATACATATTTTATAAGAAAAATAAAACAAGTAACGCAAAAAACAAGTAAGATAGAGAAAAAATAAAAGGATAAAAACCCAGCAAGTAGAACAATTGAAGAAAAACTAACAAAGAAATATTTTTTTACTCGTTCAATTTAATCGTCGTCAACAATACGAAGGGATTGATGACAATGATACTTAGTTGACTTGAGATGTAGAGACTCTTTCGAGCACTTTCTTGGTAAGCTCGTCTGCGTAGGTACCACCTATTAGATATTCTACCACCAAACAGTGATACTTATCGTTATTGTGTTGTGAGGGTGAGTGAGCCAGTGTAACTTCAGGCACAAAGTCATAACATCTTATTTACCAAGGTTAGGCACATTGGCTATCTAAGGATTGGTTATTATTTCTTGCAGTGCCAATGTCTATGGGCGGTGGTGACTAAGCTAACCATCAGATGACCCATTTTTCCGCCCACCTACCTAAATAATAAAAAATTAAGGTATTGACGTATATTAATTCTATAATATAAAATGACTATATGTTGCTTAGCTGGCTGGCTGAGGCCTCATTTTGCGGTAAAAAAGATACTTATTAAAATTTGTGGAAAAAATCAATAACTGAATCTCTTGCATATTCTTCTCGGTAGTATCTACATTCCTGTCAGTTCTTTGGTTTACATTTAATTTAATACTGTAACATGACGAATCAAACTCTTTTTATGAATTTTGATCTATTTCGAACCTTTTGTTAAGTTGATTTAAATTATTCGATTCAATCAGATCATCGTATTTCTTTTACTCGTCGCCATTTCTATCATTAACTCCATTTCGTCAGAACTTACATTTTAAACTCTTTACGTAATTTGCCAAATGCCAAACATCTAATATTGTTTGTTTTGTTTCTTAAACAAATATTTCAAACTTAATTAGTAATTATTTTGTTTCGCCTATTGTTACGGAGTTACGAGACTTTGATATGAGGCACCACCATTAGTGTTTTCAAATCTATTTCAAAACTGCTGATAAGTAATGTTACATTATTTCATTACCTAGATCTCGATGATGGACGATTGAATTATGGGTAGAGGCAATAGTGCTCTTGATTTTATTATTTTTCTTCTTTTAATTTATTGTTTGAGTTATGTATTTGGTGGTAAGTTTTTGGCTCTTAATATTCTATTGATTGGACTCACGTTTAACATATAATTTTCTTGATTTTGATGTATACTAATTAACTAATAATAAGGCATGTGCTAAATTGTTTGTTAAATTGTTTGATGTACTAATTCTATATTCTAAGTTGACACGAATAATAAGAATTTCTAAAATAAATACAATTTCAGAATCAACTACTATGAAAGCAGAATTAGAATGCGAGTTCCCTCCGAGAATTGAGAAAGACTTTACCCATATAAGACGGAAACGTCTGACAACTGATACAGGCCTTGTTTGTCTGGAAGATTATCCGTATACTGTGTCTATTAGGTAGCTGTTTATATTTATCTAAACCATATCATAAGTCGCGCTAAACCAGCGTTGGAATACGTGCAATCGTACATGTTCTTTTAGGATAATTTTGGAATACGTGAAATTCAAATGTTATAAAATGTCTCATAATTCCCAATTCCAATTTTGTTTCCTAATTTCGGAATTTTATTTCGGTAACCGTGAAATAATAGAAAATGAGACCATTTTATACAATAGAGGAGTATAGGCTTAAAATAAAATTTTTGATCATAATCGATCGAAACGATTTTTTAAAACAAACTAGAAACTCGCCGTATCATAATATCGTGATGTATCAAACAGCGATATGCAGGATTGACTATAATAATGAATATGAAATCTAAAATATTCACGCATCCAAATAACGTATCACTGTAAGTCGGGTTTCAGAATGACTTTCAAAGTATTTTTTTATGGATAGCACTGCAACTATTGTATTTTTTTATCTTGGATAAGTATGGATTTCCTCCAATTTACGGTTCAGTAAAATTCATACATGCATCAAAATGGGATATCACCGTAAATCGAGTGAGATACAAAATGAGTTTCAATAGAATAGTAATTCAGCTGATCCTTTTTTTCTCTCGGATAACGCATTTACTTGCTCCTTATATTGTTCTAAAATAAAATTATTGACAGCGATTTATTTCAATATTTCAAATTCAATTTGTAGATTACACTCGAAGCATTGGTGTGGAGGAGCAATTGTTGGAAAGCAATGGATATTATCAGCAGCCCAATGTTTTGATTAGTGAGTTATTTTCCCGCAATAAAAATCTGTCAAATGATATAGCTAATAAAATTCTGATATTTCTTACCTTACTTCCTTACCTTTATGTATTTCCATAGCTTTTGGTGTATTTAGTCAGTAGAAAATTCCAAACCGATGTTGCTTTAAATTTATATCAATCTTGTAGAAATGTCGAATCAAAGGTTATTTTAAGTCTACTTAAATAAATTATAATATCTATATTGATATTGATATTTGGATTAGATTAATTCATTATGGCAATACATCCCATTTTATTTAATAAACCATTCAATTGACCTACAGTGTGACCAGTGAAGAAGTAACAGTGCGTATGGGTTCTGTGTTTAGAGACTTCGGAGGCCAAATCCTATCAGTGGTGGATATCCAGCGGCACCCGAACTATAAATTGGATCATTACTATCCAGATCATAATCTTGCTTTGATTAAGGTACTTATATGACAAAAATTTATTTGGTTTCATGTTGAATTCATCATACTAAATTTAAATTGTGGGGCTGCATGGTAATAAAAAAAAATGGCATAAAAAATGGTACTAAAAAAACAAGGATAGACTAAAGGTACGGACAACTTATCTGTCGTGATACAGATGTAACTCTCAGGTCTGTGTAATATGATTACTGGGTCAGCGCGGACAGGGAACCTGTTTATATAAGCTCCCCTTTCTCATATAATTTGAACAAAACACTTCAAAAAACGAATAGAAGTTTTCACAAGAGCATAAATATGTTATAATAAATTTATAACATGTAAACTATCAACAGGATAACATAGCTTCTGGCTAATATTTCAATCTTGGAAAGATGCAAAGGCAGGAACAATAGTCACATATAGCTTTAATATAAAATTAATTAAAATTCTATAATGTTATTAAAATAATGATGCTTTATACTAAAGAGGTGCTAAAAATTTACAGAACATAACCATTTACTGTATAATGATCGGAAGAAAAACTGTTACAAGAAAAAATATTGGTTTCACAAACAAAATATATTAGCTGTTTATACTCAAAATATAATCATAAAATTAGTAATATTTTTCACACAATACATTAAACACTACAAAATATATATTTTTTTAATAGTTTTTTTTTAGATGATTGCTATTTTAGGTTAACAAAGGAACGGTTCGCAAAACGTAACAGAATAAATCATATGCTCCTTTGATTGTAGGTAAACATTCCAATTGTTAAAAATGCACGCATGCAAGCCGTATCGTTAGCGGTGGCTAACTCAGATTTGCCTCTGCTGTTCGGGGAAGTGGTTGTCACCGGATACGGCTCTGTGGTAATATTCCTAAATCAATTTTTTTTATATTATTATTACTATTTTAGTTACAATTTTTTACCATTAGACCCGAGATGGCTCCTGTGTTTAGAACGCGTGCATCTTAACCAGGCAAGCACTACTGAATTTTCATGAGTTTATAATTAATGTCGAGGTCGTCGTCGAAGGAAACATCGCGAGGAAACTAACATGTGTCTTATACCCTCATTAGAACAGCGTGATGGAATGAGCTCCAAACCTTCTCCTCAAAGGGGAGATTAAGTCTTAGTCAAGCACTGGGCACACAGCCGCATTTCTATGAAGAAAACACACATATCCGAGATACCAAAATATCTTCGAACGAGACGAGTATGAGAAACAAGACCTAAATTAATAATAAATTGGTTCACTTAGAGATGCCTCATGTTATGTTCACGGTTTTCATAGTCTCATTTATTAACCTTCGCACTGATTGGTCTAAATAGTTCGTAATGGAAATATCATTCGTTTTGTTAAAGTATTGCAGCCTTATAGTTTTATTCTCGAGTCTGATATATATTTGAAATCGAGCCATTGAAATCAATTTTATTTCTAAATAAAACTGATTATATTTTATGTAGAATTTGGACTACTTAAACCTTTGCCACTAAACACTGGCACCGTTAAATATTATCCTCACATTAAACCTCTCATTACCGTCAACGATGGCAACAGTTTACATATTTATTAAGCTTATTTTAATTATTTATTATTCACTATTAACTTAAAACAAAATATATAATATCGTACCAGATTTTCGCTCTGTTAAATACTTCAGTAGGACTAAATTAGTGTCAAATTTTTTGAAAGAAGAAAGGTATTTATATGTTAGACAAGTCAATTCTTATGAGTGCAATTACTGTCTCGTAATAATGTGTAGGTATTACTTTTAATATTTATTTAATTTTACATAAATAACATATAATCAGATAAAGACACGCGCAGATCAATGTCAACAAATATCGTAATTGATGTTGCGTCGTAAATTTCCTCAGATAAATGGTGTCTATTAAACTTTTTCGAATTATTTCCTGTTTTATTGGTGCTATATAATATTTTTGGTACCATAGGCACCTAGGTATTACTAGGCTTACAGTATTCTAATATAATATTTGGTCCATATGTCCTTCATACGTTTAAAAAAATTGTATTGACAGAAATATGAGTGAGTATCTACAAAATTTCCAAAAAATTCTGCCTTTTCCAAAGGTCCTGCAATTTTAGATAAACTGTTATCTCCTTATGTTACTAAAAACTATTTTACTGATAATACCATTTCTCTTATACTCTCAGAAAACGGGGCAAATCCGTGAAGGTATCAACCAGGAGCTTCGTCGGATGCTAGTTAAAGAATTTCCACGATCACAATGCAGGATTGTCTATGGAAATGACTATCACATACAACATGACCACATGTGTTTACAAAGTCTCGTTAAAGGCATTGCGCTTTGTGCGGTAAAATATACTTTATTTGTAACAATTTTTGTATCTCAACTTCTCAATCTCCTTTGGTCAACTCAGTCTTGGAAGATGAAGTGGAGCTAATTTTCCTAATACGTTTAGAAAGGGGAGAATTAAAAAAATATATATATTTATTTAATTACCAATATATATCGAGCATTCCTCTATACGCTATATTTAGGATAATATTAGTATTTAAATCGGCATTCTTAGGTTTTGTTTGAGACTCAAAGTGCCCATTCTCTTCGGGTGAGTGATAATTAATATTTCAACCATCCAAATATTTCAGGGAGATACCGGCGACCCAGCTGTGCATTTTAGCGGAATTAACCGAGGTGGTACGTTATTTGGTATAGCATTATTCTCAGGAACAGAAGAATGCGCCTATAAATCTAAGCCAGGAGTATACGCTAAGGTAGAAATTAGACTGACACCTTTTTGATTAAAAAGCTTTGAAGTCAATATTTTTCGTTAATATAGAATATCTTATTTTCAGGTATCGTACAGTAGACAGTGGATAGATAAAGTTATCAACGAGACAGAGTACAATGAAAGTGCAGACAGTGGGGAGAATGCAATACCTATTGATGTGAAATAACGGCCTTAAGTTTAGCGAGTGTTTAGTTAATTATTGTTTTCTCCCTTCGTCATCTTTGATTAGACATTCGAAAGAAAGAGGGAGATCATCGTTTAATCTTAACAAAATTTCTGGTTATAGTCGTAAATATTAAATTTAGCTTAGGAAAGTACTGTTTTAACTCTGATCAATAAAAGTGTTTTTTTTTTTTTTTTACAAATTACTTGGAAGATGAATACACCTATCTCGTTTCACCTAATAACAAATAGAGTATTTTTGTTTGGATTGAAAGAAATATTTCATTTCTTTTAAATATATTTTAAACAATGAGTTCAGTAGTTAAAAAACTATTTAAAAAATCATAAGAGTTTTTTCTTGAACACCTAGCAATTCAAATATTATAAATAATATAATATTATTATTAATATATTTCCTTGGTGTAAAGTCATTATCCTCATGTCCTTATCCCAATTTTACTTGGGGTCGGCGCAGCATGTCTTCTTCTTCCATACTTCTCTGTCGGACGTCAAAACTTCCTTGGTGTAAAGTACCAGCTCGAAATCCCATTGCTGAACGAAAGGCTGCCTTCTAGAAAACAGATACGGAGAGAGATATTACCAAATAATTAATACCAATTTTGTATAATTGTTTTCTTCCGGGTCATGCAGAAACTAATGATCCTCTTGATATGGAAATTCTATATTGTTTTCATTTGTTATTGGGCGATCATCAATTTTGATATATTGTATTTTTTTGAGATTTAGCTCATTATGTCATATTAGTAGTCTGAGCGAAAATTGTCGGTTCGCTTGTTTAATTGAACATTGACGCTCTCGAAGATAAGATGTCTAAGCTAGTTCCAATTTTAAAAAAATATGTATAAAATAATTATTTATGTTTAAATTTCTACTAAGTCATCGACTGTTATCTTTTATATATAAGTGTCAGTAACAATTTTCACGTTTACATAAATAAAAGAAATACTGACAATTTAAAGTTTATTTGATGTGTAACACGTATTCCTAGAAAATGTCGTGGAGAAATTGGTCAGGAAATATTTAATGGAAATAATTACATTTAAAAAAAAAAACATTAATTCTTAAATGAGCCGAGATGGCTCAGTGGTTAGAACGCGTGCATCTTAACCGATGATTTCGGGTTCAAACCCAGGCAGGCACCACTGAATTTACATGTGCTTAATTTGTTTATAATTCATCTCGTGCTCGGCGGTGAAGGAAAACATCGTGAGAAAACCTGCATGTGTCTAATTTCAACGAAATTCTGCCACATGTGTATTCCACCAACCCGCATTGGAGCAGCGTGGTGGAATATGCTCCATACCTTCTCCTCAACGGGAGAGGAGGCCTTAGCCCAGCAGTGGGAAATTTACAGGCTGATTATGTTATTTATGTTATGTAATTCTTAAAACTAATAAATACGAAGTAAACATATTTGGGATACTATTACCTACTTAGTGACAACGGGACCAAAAGTTTGAGTGAAATTTCAGCACAATCGCTTGAGAAGTAGGACAAATCGAACGAAGATAGCTAAAAGTTTGTGCAAACGCTATTTTTTTGTTTGTGCAACCATAAAGTTTAATTAGTCTGTTGTAAAGATCATTTCTAAAATAATCCTTTATAACATAATCATATCAATGTTTTATTTGTCGGGGAATTTAAGTTTATACGTTGAGGCTGTTCCAAAAAAATTCAAATAACCGAAGCAAGGAACCCATGAGTTTTTCAGTATTTAATTTTTGTTTACAGCTAATTGTTTAAAACATCGTGAACCGTTATATAATATATAAGAAGTAATTCTACCTTAATATAACCGTTTTATCCCTATTGGAACGTAGTTTTAGTGTTATATAGATAGACGGATTGGCAAAAGTGCTTATTAATGCATCAAGAGATCGGTACTATAAGAATTATTAATCATTCAAAATTGAAACCTAAATATTCTTTATTCGAGTATGCTCATAAAAGCACATTTGAATCGTAATATTAGAGTGTTGAATTAATTGTAAAGATACCACACCACTGGTTCAGAAAGTAAAATTCTTAAGAAAACCGGCAAGAAACTCAGTAGTTACTCTTTATTCACCATTATGTTATGTATAACAGTCATGTCAATAATGTCAATATGGTACAATATAATTTATACATATCCTCATATCACCAAAGCACCACCAATCTAGGAAACTGGGCTCTTATGTACCTTGTACCTGTAGTTACACTGGTAAGAACACTCAGTCACCCTTCAAACCGTAACACAACAATAATAAAACAACATAATAGTAGAATAAACTACCCCATTTTCTCAAGAGGGGCGAAACGGAAAAGAGTTAATTTTTTGCTACCTGACCTTCTTGATAACAAAGACAACGAAACATTTCTGGTTTATATAAATAAATAACATTTATTTGGAAACTATTTCAACACTCTGTACAATTGTATGTATTTAATTTTATTCTATAAATACATAGTGAGGAGTTATTACTACTCAATAGATTCAATATAACGTCTGTAGTCGGAACGAGTTCGAACTATTCAATTGTGAGAAATGTCAAAAAATTTGGAAAAATCAAAATCGGACATCGCAAAGAAAAATGGCCACACATATTTACAATGGATTTTTGCCTTATTAGGTAGGTTTAATTTTAATTTCATGTCATATGCTTTTAATGACATTAGTATTAGTTCTTATTTCGGTGTGTTTTCACAAAAAAGTTGATAATTTCTATTTGAATTTAACAGTGAACAAAGTTGGCTGCATTTTAACCAATCATTAAACTACAATCACTCGATGGTACTGTTTCTCTCTCCTCATTTTAAATCGAAAATTTCCGGAGTTATAAAATATTGGCTCGTATTTTAAAATGAGAAGGAGAGTAGAAGCAGGTGTGTCATATGAGCTAGCGTTAAAAAATAGCAAGTACTGTCATTTTCTAAGACATTACAATTTAATTACCTTGATATCTCTTGGTAATGCAATAATGAGAAGACCTGCAAATTTTGGAAGATATACTAAGACTTCGTTACATGGTATAAAACAAAGTCGCTTTCTCTGTCCCTATGTCCCATTGTATGCTTAAATCTTTAAAACTATGCAACGGATTTTGATGAGGTTTTTTTTAATAGATAGAGTGATTTAAAGAGAATGATTTTGTATGTATATTACGTGGACAATATAGTAGACACTGATAATTTTAGAGGTTTCTAATGTGATGTCGTAAAACGACACATTTTTTTGCGCATATATTGCAAACTCTGACTGAACACTATGAGATAGATCAAAATAATGTACTACAGAATTGTACACCTCAAAAATGTCTAAAAGGTATGTGTCTATCTGTTAGTGATAACCCATAATAACATTTTTTTGTCATTAATTTTTATCACAAATATTGGCTAATTTTCGAAGCGATTTTAACCTATACAGCATTAATCCTTATCCAATCAAATACCTTAAATACATCGTTGATTTAATATTGATCTATATGGCCCTTTACAGCATATGATTTAAATGAATATTTTCGAAGATATTACAGATTGAAAAATTGCGGAACGTAGCGTTTGCGGTGGTACCGGCCGGCCGGGGCGGGGGGAGCGAGCTATAGGCTCGTCGGAGGCCGCGGTTCTCCCTGTAGCACTTTGAATTTAGCATTGATCGGACCCGGTTATCATCGGAGCTCTCTAGCGAGGGAAATAACAATCCATACTTCCATACTAATATTATAAATGCGAAAGTAACTCTGTCTGTCTGTTTGTCTGTCTCGCTTTCACGCCAAAACTAATGGACCGATTTAAATGAAATTTTGTACACAAATAGTCTAGAGCCTGAGAAAGGACATTTTTATTTGGAAAAAAAGTGCTGTAAAGGGTTGAAAAGGGGGATGAAAGGTTGTAAGTTGTTGAAAGTATTGTCATGTTTAGAATTTTTAGAACTAGAAGCATAAAAGTTACATTTTAGGCTGTACACTTATAAACTAACATATCATGGCACCCACTCAGGAGGGAATTATGGATATTCTACCCCTAAATGGATGAAATAGGGTTTGGACGTTCGTATGAAATTTTTTAAGTTATTTTTTTTTTATGAAACGTTATTTTTGGGATACTGATTAAAAAGGAGTAGATACTTATTTAAGTGTTTCTGGATATTCTACCCCTACGGGGGTGATATAAGGGTTGAAAGTTTGTATAGAAGTCCGTCATTTTTAAGATAGAAACTTGTACTTTTTTTTTGGGATACTGATTAAAAATGAGTAGATATGTATTTAAACGTTTCTTGATATTTTACGCCTAAAGGGAAAAAGTAGGGGTGGACATTTCGTGTACAGGTTAGTCTGGAAGTCCGTCATTTTTAAGTTAGAAGCATGAAATTTTATTTTTGTGTTACTGATTAAAAATGAGTTGATACGTATTTAAGCGTTTCTGGATATTTTACGCCTAAGGGGAGAAATACACACCAATCTGGTATACAAAGAGGTTAACGTAAATGAGATTAACGTAACATTTTAAGTTAATTTGTAAATATATTCATATTCTACGCGGGCAACGCCGCGGGTAACAGCTAGTTAATTGATAAAATACCTAACCTCTTAGATGTTAGAAGCTAAAGCAAATAAAATCTGTATGATCAGTGTAACTTCTTTATATTGTACATTAATGGTAATTTACCAGAAATATTTATTCAAGTATTAACAATGGGACAACTTTACATATAATACGTGTAACAACAAATAATCGTTATATCTATCACCGTAATATTGTATATAACGTTAGATAATAATCAAACTCGTGACATTGTAAATAAGCTGAGACTTTCTATATAAAATATATATTTTTTTACAACTTTTATGCAAGGAGATTTACCAGATTACCCAGCAGAGGTATTTCTTAAGAAGTAACTCGATACTCACTGAGGAACACCATCGAAAAATGTCAGATTGATGTGTGACATAGATTATAAAATCATTATACGTTTCTGTTTATTTATCCCACGTTATAATACAGACACAATCTCACAGCCCGTCACAGCAGGTTACAATTGAAAACCAGTGGAATTGGAACCCAACATGAGCTTAATGATACACTTGCTTGTTTCTCCTACAACTATCACATTTAAAGGACACACGAATTAAAATAGCGTATCAAGGTAACTCAGCACCGACGTTTCTCGAATGAGAGACGTAGTGAGTTCTTGCAGGATAGCCACTGTACTCTTTGCACTAATAATAGATTTTAACATTTGTGCCGAAACTAAAACATATATATATTAAAAAAAAAATAGCGATGATATCACTAATAATGTCTTATTCGTCATCTTCCACCTGATAACAGTTCATTGACTTCCAATTTAAACAAATTATGTTTTATGTTGTAATATTTACGTATTACGAAATGATTTTGATAACAGTTACAAAACACGTAAATCATGAGTTTTTTGGTCCAATGTTTCAGCCAATTGTACTCACTTGGCTTATGGATTGGAGTGCGGCTGGATATCACCAACAACAAAGACGCTCCAATCTGAGACTTCTCCTTCTGGCTATCCCCTCTCAGATGGACAAATCGCGGGGGTCGCTAGCTCCATGAGCACAGCGGCCACGTGCGTTGTTATAATGCATTCTTACATAGCTGATATATATGGGAGAAAGATTAATATTATTATTATAGCTTTCTTGGAAGCGGTAAGTAAAAAAGAAGAAAAAAAATTAAATTAAGAATATAAAAAAACCTAGACTGTGCGACGTTGTACACAACAACCACTTTAAAATAAAAAATTTACTGCATACATACATGTATTATTATATTGATTTAACCAAAGCGTTACCACCTCTGCTAACTGCAACTCATACTGCAACGCTGATTTTTAGATGACAACTTAGATACCTTTATTCAAAGTTAAGCAAAGCTTGAGGTTTAAACAGCCACAGCAAAGCATACTGTGGTATCTGTTTCACATCTCACAAGAGTGTTCAAATGCACTGTCGTTACGTACATGGCAAGACTGACTCAGACCTCAGATCTCAGACGAAAACGATTATAAAAAATATCTCTTGTTTTATTTAGTATTATTACCGCAAAGTTAATTAAAACTATACCAAAGATAATAACTTGAAGTGTATAAACACTCGAGTATTACGTAACGTTTAGAGAAGGGGGCAGGGGTACAGAAAAACGTTACGGTGCGTTACAAGGGGTGGAGGGGGTCAAAAATCTTCAAAAATTGCGTTACGTAATACTGGAACTCTCCCTATAGAAATAAATTTGATTATACTCTGTTCAAGTTAGCTTAATCATTTTGACAGAGGGGCTAGTGATGGGAAACAGAAAATATAACAGTCGATGAAACGATGGAATGCGTAATTCAAAATATAATTATTATTTTTATTTTTTACCTTATTTTTCTAAAACGAGTTAAACCAGCTAACGAGACCCCAACCAAAAGGACCCTCGTTCGTAACAATAACTTAACAATGATCTTCAATAATGACTTTTTGTAATCGATATTTGTAACAGTTACTGCCTGTCATTCGCGTCCCTACCGTCCGACCGATGTAACATTGCACAAGCGTCTATTATTTTCAGTGTTTCTATTTAAATTTTACTTTAAAGCAATAAAAAGTCTTTTCGGATAACGCTTGAATCTTTAGGGACTTTTGTATTATATGTAATTATTTTTAAATATTTTTACAATTTTTAAAATCATTAAACTAAGAAAATAATATGTTCGTCATTGCAAAGTTATGTCGATCAGAGAAATTTACATCTGTCAAAAAGATCAAGCTAACTTGTACAGGGTATAGTCTTAGTTCAGCATTGGACTGTAAGAACTATTAACCATTCCTTATTAGCCCTTCTGGGTAGTTACGACTCACTGATGATATAATCTACTGCCACGTAGATACTTCGTATTGGTGTGTTCCGGTTTGAAGAGTGAGTAAATCAGTGTAACCAAAGGCACGAGGCACATAACAACTTAGTTCTCAAGGTTGGTTTGTCTCATTGGAGATGTAAGGAATTGGTTTAAATTTCTTACGACGCCAGTGCTTGTAGGCAGTTGCGACCATATACCATTAGATGCCCATTTACCACTCCGCCTACCTATTTATTAAAAAAAAAAAACATATTTGTATAATATATTTTCAAGTTAATTGTTAAAAAGCTATCAAGATATTCTGTAATAAATTATCAGCGAGTAGAATTGGTTTGTTTTCCAGTTATCATGGATAATAAGGATATTCTGCACGTCTTTCACGAGCCTCGTCATAGCGAGAGTCTGCGCTGGGATAGCTGCAGGTGGTTGCTATAATGTTATACCAATGTACATTAAAGAAATCAGCCGAGAAGACTTAAGAGGAATTCTATGCACATTCTCCATGGTATTTCAAAATGTCGGTGTTTTCATCATGTATTTTATTGGAGCGTACCTGGACTATTATACAGTGATGTATGTGATTGTGGGATTACCAATTTTGACTATGTTGGGCATGATATTGGCACCTGAATCTCCTGAGTTCCTGGTTAAACAAGGAAAGATTGATGTAAGTGTTGATTACATTATTTTGAAATTTTAAATATTATATAAAGATTTTATTTACAAGATACTAATAAATGGACGTACCTTGTCGAACATCTTTAGTTATAGAAAATACTATATATATATTCAACGTAACACTTTTATATTGTACATTGAAATAAATATGCCAGAAATATCCATAATAATATTATTACAAAAGTCGCATATAGTACGTGAAAAACAAATAATAATAATTATATCTATCGGCATCAAATCGTAAATACCGTTAGATTATAATCTAACTAAAATAGTCTAAAATCACGATATTGTAAGCTGCCGCATTGTATATAAGCTCAGACTAACTTACTATATAGCACACATTTTTTTACAACATTTATACAAGTAAATTCAACTCAACGCTGATCACGCGCGTGAAACGTCGGAATATAATATTCGATATTGACTAAAATAATTATACAATTTATGGGGATACACGTATCAAAATGGCGTATCACCGTAATTCGTTGATCAACAAATTTACGAGTGAGAAACAAAGTGAATTCTTACAGAATAAAAATTTTATGTGTGTTTTTTTTAATTTTTAGTAATAATAATCAAAATTAACTTTCTATTCGTATTTACGCCGTATTCTTTTTATAAGCTATATTAATCATTGAATATTAAAATGAACATTTATTAACATTACAGCAAGCAATAGAAACAGTCGCATTTGTAAGAGGTCTTGACAAAGATGATACAACTGTTCAGACGATCGTTGAAGTAATGGTAAAGGATGCGGCTCATTTTAAATCTCTGCCGAATCTCACTCTTTTAAGCATAAGTATGTATAAAGAAAAAAATATTTTAAATAAAATAAACATACGGAATTACCGTATTTTTTTTTGTCACGTGGATGTCAAGTGGTGGCAATATATAGAGCTCTAAAAAAAATTATATAAATTCTTCTTACGTGTTGAAACTGAGAATTCAAAACGTTTCCATTTTTTTCAGTGAAGAACAAAATCTGGCGTCGTGGTTACATACTTATAATGATTGCCTTTACTTTTTACGAAATAAACGGTGCATTTGCTATTATAACTTATGCATCTACAGTGATCAATTCAACAGGAATTGAATTTGAAATCAGTCCAGATATACAATCACTGAGCTTTCCAGTAGTTATGATGACGGGTTCACTGGTCCTCGCTTCTTGCGTTGAAAGAATTGGAAGAAAAGTAAGTGGATCAATTCGTTTAGAAAAATCAGGTTTCGTACTATTTTGTTCTGAATTAATGTCCTGCCGTCAGACTAAATAAAGACCCGGTAGTAATGGGTGTTTTGTGGTCGGAATCGCTGATCCAGCATTTTTTTTTTTATGATATCGGTAGGACGAGCAAATGGGCCACCTGATGGTAAATGGTCACCACCACCCATAGACAATGGCGTTGTAAGAAATATTAATGATTCCTTACATCACCAATGCGCCACCAACCTTGGGAACTAAGATGTTACGTCCCTTGTGCCTGTGTTTTTATTAAGAATGAGGTGGGCTTGTTTTATGAGAGAAGTATCTTATTGTAAATTACGTAATGCAAATTTACTACAAATATCGTATTATAATTATGTTAATGCTTTCAAGCTATCGAGAGATTATAATAGAACGAGATGTCCTTATAGTAAAATGTATCTGAACTTTTAGATTATAGAAGAGAGTGATCTTTGCAGCATTAATCAATTTTTTTTAATGTATACCTAAATATAATATTGTTATTGTATGTTTAAGTGTTTACATTAAATATTAACAAAGATTGTCGCAAGTCGTCATAGCTACGTAGGGTAGCATTGAAAATCAGCGTTGAGTTTTTGGAGCCCAAATTGAAAGCTGAATGGTACAAATATTTAGGACACATTTTTTATTTGTCAGGATTCTATATTTTTGTCTTTTTTTTATACTTTTATAATTTTGCCGTGTCCTTGATAAACTTTTTTTTCTATTTACTTAATATTATAATTTCAGACACTCCTGATTGGTGCATACATCGTATCATCGCTTTGCATGTTCGGTTTAGCAATTATAATTATCCTGCACAATCAAGTTGGCGGTGTACCGGGTTGGCTTCCAATAATTTTAATGATGATGGTTCTCGCCATGTACAGTGGAGGTGTTTGTCCAGTGACGTTTTTAATTTTGACAGAAATGTTCAATTTCCAAGTGAGTATGTTATGTCATCAACGAGCACTACTACAGAAGATATTCTAATTTTAAGTAGTTTTCATATTAATAGATAGATATATAGATAGATAGATAGAAATCTATGAAGGTCTTAAAAGAAAATATTTGATCTATATAAGATACCATATCTGAAATTCTGAGAAATTGTTGAAATTTCTAAAAAGGTAAAATCTTATAGCCTTAAGTGGTGACCTTCAAGTTTTCCATCCAGTTGGCTTTATCATAAAATTACATTATAAAAACTGATATTTTAAAGAAATGACACGATTGTTAAATAAATTTAATATTATTTTCAGATACGTGCAAAATTGATGAGCTTAGTCGTAACATATGGTTGGTTATTGACTGCCATTTTGCTAAATATATATTTGCCACTATCGAATGCGTTAGGAGTTTATGCTCCATTCATAATCTACGGCTTCTCCAACCTTGGCGGGGTGTTCTTCACAATATTTTACCTGACAGAAACTAAAGGCAAAAGCGATACACAAATTCTTCAAGATTTAATGAGACGGAAAAAGACTGATAATGAAATATCTTGCATAGAATAAATTATATTCTTTTTTCCAGTATTTTATTTCTGATACACAATAATTTACCAAATAAACCCAAGATATTGTATTATAAGGAAAATTTAAAATGAAATTTATTGTGTCAGGCAAAACGTGGCACAGTGCTACCTTTCTGAATCCGTCATTTACTGAAATCATCTAAATTAAAAGGAAATCTGAACGGATTTGCCTTTGATCTATAATATGTGATCTATAATTTGACCCCTAGGAATTAAGGCCTGCATAAGACATCAGGGCATCATGGTAGCATACGAAAGCGATCCCGTGACGCCCGCCGAAGTGACAGAGAGGGTACCGCTGGTTTTTTAGTGGTCTCCTGATCTAATGCGTATAATACCCCAACTTAATGTTGATGTTTCAGCGAGAAAAAAAAAGGATATAATTTGACAGATACCAACGCTTTTTTATTATTTATGTATGTTCACGTTGTCAAAGTTGGTGCCATATATTTTCCGTAGACATAAGACATACGGTTTGTCAATAAATCGTTGAAAATGTTACTCCAGGACATGAGTAACTTTCTAAGACGACGGTGAAAAGAAATGGATGTAAAGGAAGTTGTTGAGGTGGCTCAGGCCATTAAATGTAAATTTCCTGCTGTGTTACATTTAAAAGCGAGTGAAACTTTTTCTCTAGAGTTAGTTCAAGTAAGGTATTTTTTTTTCTGTTCAAAGACAGAACGCAAGCAGAGTTGTAAGTTGTTGTCACTGTTATTCTTTAACATAAAAAAGTAGTTATATTATTATACATATTAACATAAATTGAATATGAACATTTTAAACTTTGTCTACACAACTTAACGATAATGTTTGTGTAACGTGACTAAATCAAATATTCACAAAGTCTTTCACTTTCTGTTTGATAAAAATATATTTTGAAACTTGTATTTAATAACCTCAATATACAAATAACAATATCATACAAACGACTATACGTCCTTTACACGGATGATTAGATAAAAAAATTATAATAATTCAATACTGAACATTTCTGTTATAGCCGTTTTGGCGCCACAGATGGAAATAACTAGTCATCAGATATTCTACCGCCGTACTGCAAAATTTAGTATTGTTGTTTTCCCGTTTGAAGGGTGAGTGAGTCAGTGTAACTGTAGGTACAAGACCTTAGTTCCCAAGGTTGCTTTTGCATTGGAGATGCTAGGAATGGTTAATATTTATTACAGCGCGTGGGCGTGGGCTATGGGTGGTGGTGACTACTTTAGGGGGGTCTCAGTACCCCGAGAACCCCCTCTAGGTGTTGGAGGCCCGCATAGGCGGGCCGACCGTCAGGGCGTCACGGTAGCATGCGCAAGCGATCCCGTGGCGCCCGCCGAAAGACGGAGAGGGTACCGCTGGTTTTTTAGTGGGTAAACCCGGCGTACCTGGGCGCACTCGGCGTCCAGGGCTCCGGGGAGTCCCACACACCCCCCCACCTTCCATCACGTGGGGGAAGCGCGTAAAGCGTATTTGCAGCGAGAAAACAAAAAAAAAAAATAGTGGTGACTACTTACCATCAGGTGGCCCATATGCTCGTCCGCCAACATAATAATGTAAATAATTTACAATGATTGTAAAATATTTAATTGACTACAAATTGCAAAATGTTAAAAGAACTTAAACTTGATTTTAAAAAAACTTTTCACTCACGAATTATTTTTTATATTATCATCAGTCATTAGAACGTAGGCCAATTTTTATTTTCTTTCGAAGTCTGAAGTCAATACTGAGTACTGTTGTTTGGCGGTAGAATATCTGATGGTACTTACCCAGACGGGCTTGCACAAAGCCCTACCAAGTAGTCAAAGCTAATAAACCATGTTAAAAATTCACTTCATTGTGCTAGATAAAATAGCTGTGGAATCTTATAGAAACGAATACCTTGCTCCAGGAAACTAAAATTAAATGTTATTCGTTTATCTTTCCTCTTCGTTTCTATATAATGATAGTCAGAGTTTTTTTCAAAAAGAGTTTTTTGTAATTTAGTAAAATTATATTAGTGTTCATTAGTTGTCTTGGGTCTGGGTGTTTGTGGTACCGTCGTTACTTCTGATTTTCCATAACACAAGTGCTTTAGCTACTTACATTGGGATCAGAGTAATGTAAGTGATGTTGTCCAATATATATTTATTATTTATTTACTGTAAGTATACCCCCTTTAATAAAAACATCCCGAAGAAAGTCTCGAGCTGCATTATAAACAGACCGTTTCAATATCTGTAACGTTACACCAAAGCAAAATGTCATAAGACATAATACCATGAAAGTAACCAAAGTATACTAATCGAGCAGTATCAACATCAGCTAATCTTCTAACTTTTTTGACCGCGTCTTCTGCGGAGCTGAATCTTCCAGTTAGGTACAATAAATGAAGTTTAGAATCCAATGCTATTTCCAAAAACACCGTCATACATCAAGACAGCCACCGTTTAATGATATGTTATCATTTTGCTTTCTAACATTTGGTAAGATAAAAATACACATTTTGTTTTTTGAGCATTCAAAGCTCAATTACATATTTGTAAAGTGATCGTGTTACAAAGAATATAATTTGATTTTTGAACGACATATTTGTGACATGTAACATTGTCAGAAAAATATATATGTTTAGAACAGAAAAATTGTTTGCTTAAATCTAGAGGGTGCCTTTAATGAATTGATGGCTGCAACACAACTTCTCCTCGAGCATAAATTTGTAAGTTATGAGCTGTTAAAAATCAACTAGGCAAAGATATTTTTTATTAAGGGAAATAATCTGGACTTGACGATTGATATACCATTTTTCTTTAAAGCTCGACATTTGTATATTTACGTTCTTCTCACAAAGTTACAAATCACCAGAATTAACATTATTTAGAGCTACATTTAATCCTCACTTCATCTATTAATTTTACTCATATTTATATTTATTCATTTAAATAATATTAATACGCTTCAGGTTCAAATTTATAGAAAAAATAAGGTGCAAATAATTTTAATTATTGGTACAAAACAGTTATACAAAATGTTTTTTATCAGTAAGCCCGAAAATCTCCGATATTTGACGGGCTTTATCGTTTTCAGCAATATTTGAAAGTATATCTTTAGGACCAATGGCTTTGATATGGATGTTTACATACATATTCATACTTGGTAAGTAAAAATTTCAGCAAATAGTTTGAACAAGAAACACGATGTTGTGTTTAAAAAAAAAATAATCCGTATTTATTATTTGTTTGTTTTGTAAATTTGGTTATGGAAGAAAATAAAAGTTATTTTTTTATGAAATTTGTAGGTGGATTCGCAAATATAAATGGTCACCACTGTGGTGATAAATTTAAGCCATTCCTTTTATCTCCAATATGCTACCAACCTTGGAAACAAAGTTGTTATGTCCCTTGTACCTCTAGTTGCACTGAATTACTCACCTTCCAAATCAAAACAAAACAATACACAGTATTGCTTCGTGGTAGAGTATATGATGAGCGGATGGTACCTCGCCAGACTTGCTACGCTTGCACGAAGCCCTAGCAAGTAGTTTCTATGCGATTTATTTGTGTTTATAGTCTCTTGTTTGGAGATGAAGGAAAATTGAGGAAATCCGAATATGACGTGTGATATTCTACCATACGTGTATCTATCAACACACATTGGAACAGCATGCTTGAATAAGCTCTGAAACTTCTCTTCCAGATTAGAGGACTATTTCATTCTTTACTTATTAATTTTTTTGCAAATTATAACCAAAAATAACATTAGAAATTTCATCCGTTAAAATAAACTTTAAACTATTCGATCTTCCTAAGAAGTTTTTTTTAAAAGAAAAATTGTTTTTAGCCATTATATTGAGATGGAATGACGCTCTGCACATGGGGACATTTACAGAATTCTTAAATAATCTTAAATGTCTGATACAAGAGCTGTCTGTCTATTTTGAGCCCTGCGGATCACCCATCGAGCTAATGGAAAGGTTTTATACAAATTCACTTAATTTGAATGTATATATATCAGGGAAGCACCACTGAATTTGTATGTGCTTAATTTGTGTTTATAATTCATCTCGTGCTCGACGGTAAAGAAAAAAAGTCGTTAAGAAACTTGCATGTATCTAATTTCAACGAAATTCTACCACATGTGTATCCACCAACTCGCATTGGAGCAACGGAGTGGAATATGCTCCAAACCTTCTCCTCAAAGGGAGAGGAGAGGCCTTAGCCCAGCAGTGCGAAATTTACAGGCTGTTAATGTCTTTGTGTTAAAATCTCACATTTTGATACGGTGTAAGCTTGTAAAACACTTGTATTATAAAATAAATGAATTTTTTTGTTAAGCTAAAGATGCGGGATGACGAGCAATTAATGAGGAGATAAAATGAGGCAATCAGATGTTTTTTAACGCATATGCGTTCGAACTTTAAAAATATTACTGTTAATTGAGTTAAATCTTATTATCCGTATAATCTATACTATTTTAGGTATGACATCGAACATGAAATTCTAAGAGCGGATCGAAAACAATAAAAATAAAAGAAGAAATCTTTCATCACATGAATAAAGAAAGTAAAAACAACAAAAGATACAATAATTAAAATTATAACACGCATAATAAAATAATATTGATCTAATCGTAATAGAAGAGATTCGTGATATAAAATAATGAAAAGAAAACGAAGGTCTTTCATATTTTAGTCAATCTGAGCAAGATACCGTCTCACAGACTATAGTAATCTCTAGGTGACATTCTGCTTTGCTTGTTTGCACAACTTATTCCAGCATGATGAAATGTACACATCATATTTGCCTATGTATGTTTGATAATATTTGTCGAGATAAAGTTGATAATAAATACGTGATACCGTCATCTTGTCGGCTTTTAGATACACATCAAAGGAGATCAATAAGGTAAATATTTGCTTTTCTTGTCCACACTCTGTTTACTAATGGCATTGTACGACTCTTGTGTCCATTATTTTATGAATAAGCCAATATTTTGATCGAATAACTTTTTGATCAAACAAAGCGATATTGAGCGAACTGGCTAAGCAAATTTGAGATCGTATCGAAGCTTATACAAATCTGGACTCGACTAATCCTGTCACGGTTTGATAGCGTCACAATTTGCGGTGGTGCGTGTGACTAGTGTGGACAGAATTGGTTTATATTTTATTATTAAACGAATATTTATATGTCCAGGTAGAGTGTCGCGTTACTTTACTGGGGCGCGTGTACTTAGAAGCCAACCGATGGCCATAATTTTTTCACCGCATTCTCCACTTTGACAGTTCATTTATTTTTCAAAAAAATCAAAGGTTGAAAGCGTAAATAACGAAGTGGACTTCTAATAAAGTACAAATTAAATATTTTTCACATCCCGTCAAAGGATAAATCATCATCGAAGGAAAAAAAAAAGTCATTATTATTGAAATTCATTTATTTATGGTTTGTTAAGACACCGTATACATCAAGTATTTGAATATGATTGGAAATATATGGGGAATATTTATTAAAAAGTCTTATACTATACCATGAGTAACGAAAATAATCACGACGATAATAAACGTCGATGATTATTTTCTAAAGTGAAATACACAACGCCAACCATTATATTTTTTATATAAATCATTATAATACTGATTTTAATACAATGGTCGGCTTTAAACTTATTAAAAAATAAATAATTAAAAGTAAATCTTGTAGTTTATCTATGCTTTGTGACAGTTTCAGTTCAAAAATTAAGATGGCGGAACGTCAAACACTATTTTTATTTACACCTCACTAACTATTCAGATAATAAATAAAGCAATAAATATAAACAGTCAAATCTTATTAAAGGATTCTAAACCTATCTTATTTTATATAATGCTAAAATAGAATAACAATTTTGCCGTTAAATGCACAGATAACAAAAAATCTAAATGCAAATTAGAGCTATCATTATTTATAAATGCAATTACTGACATGTTTTTTACTGTATGTTTACATATTAAGTATATATTAGACTACATAATTTATAAATAACGAAAGCATTGAAAAAAATATTAAACTATTTCATTCAACCTACTCAATTCCACACTTAAATATCACTTTATAAAATTCCGATTGGCGCCATTTTGTGACGCTTAGCCGCCATTTTGAACACATTTGTACTGACATACACCGATATAAAAATGACAAACAATCGAAAATGGAAGACAATTTACATTGGTCTCTACTCGAGTAAAGATAGCTTATTTTATTTATGTTGGCACTAATTTTAAAGTGGACGCGTAGTCCAAAATGCATCGATATGTGAAAGCGAAATATGTTGATATGACTTTAACTATTATAAGTTAGGGATGTAATTTATCGATAAAGATAGTTTTTCGGTTCCTCTGCGATCGGATCCGTGCATGTTCCCAAATGTTTCTGTTGTACGAGACTTCTGTAAGGAAAGGAAAGCGTTAATATTAGATATGTTTTCAATACTTTACCGCTTTATCTGGGTTTATTTTTGTTGAAATTGTGTTTTATAACAATACTTTTTTTAAATAAAATAATCATAACAAACCGTGATCTGCAATTCTCCATCTCCAAGAAGCATCGATTGGAGTAAGTCTTATTGTCGGTACCACAGACAGGATCATATTCCGGAGGGCAAACGCGTGCACAACCTGAGTACTGGAAGCGCGAGAGGCAGCGCTTGAGAGGTACTACGAAGACGTGCTTCCTAAAAAAACATCACAGCTTTATGATCTCCTGGTACTCGATATACTCGATATATGAATGGGAGGAAAATATTTAACAAAATATGTATTATTTGTCGGGTTAATATTCATTTGAAATATTAATAAAATTAAATAAATATTTTAACAAAATGTATTTTTTTTTCTAAGACTCGTTGATAATGTACTCAGCCAACGTACCCACAATTTTCCTTCTTCATAATACATTCATTCTTGTAGAATCTGTTATCAGATCCGCATACAAAAGCCGGAGTCTCTGGACATTCTTCATGACAGAGTGCTGTTGTCCTGCAATGTGCTGCGGAAACTGAGACGACGTGCTGACCACAGGTAAGTTTACGAAGTTCGCATTCTGATCTGTGAATTAAAAAAACCTTCGTCACAAAAATATTTCCAACTTTACAGTCATTTTTCTCCAACTTTATGTCTTTTCATCTTTTCTCTAAACGCCAAATAATGTTAATATTTTAAGAAGTACGTTACGTAATAGGAAAATGGAGAAAGTCGTGATAATTGTTACAATACAATCTGGAAAGTTATACATTGAAAGAACTCTTCATAATTACATTATTTGTTTGATCTAAATCAAAATTAAAAAATATAACGTCCAATTTCGAAATACTGATTTTTTTTGAAATTCGAATAAAATTATTTGAGAGTATTGCTATGTAGTTGAATATTATATTTATTTTGAACAAGGAAATAGCTGACTTGTAAACATTTCCATCAGATCCACAGAGAGGTTGTTCAAGTGCATTATCACAGTTTTCAGGACAATCGGTCTCCATTCTTGGCAGCAATGTGCAATTGCCAAAGTGTGCCAGCTGTACTCCTTTCCTGTAATATATATTATCGATATAGAATAATGTGAAATTACATCAATTTTTATAAATGACAGTTAGCTTAAACGGAATTAAAAAAAATAAAGTAAAAGATTAAATTCATGAATTCCAAATATTAGGGTAAGAATATTTTTTAATCACTGTTTTATCTGGATTTGTTCATTTGTCGATTTATAATAATAATGTAAGATTAAATTTCATGGTGGACCGAATATAAATAATAAACTTACAGGCAAGTAGCAACCTTCAAGAGGCAAGGGTTGGTATACACGTTGGCATCAGTACCGCAAACCGGGTCGAACTCACTGGGACACTTCACTTTGAGGCACTTACTCATCTTCGACTTACATTTATCCATGTCGACTTTTTTCACGATCTTCCTGTTAGTTGCTCTGTAATAATTTATAAAACGATGCAAATTAATATTTTGTAAACGTAAAGACTGAAATATTTCTGAGTTGTGTAATAACTAGACCTTATAGGTCTTATAGTATGTTTGAATTTATGAACTGTATATCTGCAGTGAAGCCTTTATGCACAAAATGAAAACTTACCACATGTGCATATTTCAACCAATCAGCAATAAGGCAACGATGTGAAATAAGTTCAAACATACAAAGAAAGAAAGCTTAAGACTAGCATGGGACTTTAACAGGCTCAACGGTTCAACTCACCCACAGTTTAGCATTTTCATTTCACACTCGTTCCTATAAATGTTTTCATCGGATCCGCAGACCAGCTTTTCCTTCTGTCCAGAGCAGTCGGTAGGACAGGAATCACCTCCAGACGTACGTTCTTGAGATACACAGAACGCCATTGGTACCTCGAAGACGTGCTTTCTGAAAACATTTTGAAAAGGAATTATAATTTCTGATGAAATTAAGACTATTTTGATATAAAGATTTTCGATTTTAACAGCTTTATGGTATTAGTTTATTCAACGACATGTACAGAATAATTGACTTAAAATTAAGTTTTTTCACACACAGTTAATTTTCCTTTAAAAATGTCTAATGAGAACCTACTATAGGTAGGATCTCATTAGACGTTTAATACTAGTATCAAATTACATGACATCAAAATTATCAACCAAATCCTCAATAGCTTGAAGAACTTCCTAAAGAATAAAAACCAAATTAATGGGTGATAATATTAGAGTTTTATATTTTCATTTTTGTTGGTGATATTATCTTTATTTATTTTTTTATTATTTACATTTGTCTTCATTTACTCGTAGTGTAGTTTCAATATTGACTGTGTTATTGTATGTATGTGTGACGATGTATCACTCTTTGCTATGCTTCAATTTTTTAATTTCATTTGGGAATATTCCAGTTGAGTTTCTGATATCAATTAATAAATAAAACTATTTACACAGGAATTATAATTAACACAGCGAATCTTACACAATGATGTAACTATACGAAAGTATGTTTTAATTTTTTCTTGCTACAAATACTAAACTAGTAACTCACCCACAGTTAGTTGCTTTCATTCTACAAGCATTCGCGTACAGCTTCCCGTCAGAACCACAAGTTGGTCGAGATGCTCTCCAGCATGATTCGCGACAGTGACGTGTCGTTTGACAATGTTTCTTACTCGTTTTTACAACGCCTTGTCTGAAAATTTTCTATATTATAAAACGGACGAACTTAAACGTTAAATTAAATTCAAAAATGGAAAATAGCTTCCCGCCAAAACAGACAACAGAGCAGAGATCTGGATACAATAAACCGTCAGTACATATATTCAGTTAAGAAAAGTGACAATAAACTACAACATGTTTTAGGATATAAACAAAAGGTGAATAGGCTGAATTAAGCTGTAACTAAGAAGAAATACGAACAATAATTTGTTCTGATACGATACGTAAATAATTATGGAAACAAATGTCTCCTGAAATACAGATTACTAAATTTACGAATCAGGTCTTTATAATCATCCAAGTTGATTGTGAAGGGAATAATGCAATAACAATAATTATTATTATTATTAATAAAAATAAAGGAGAAGATGGAGATGTCAAATATACTTCCAACTTACCCGCAAGTGAGCAATTTCATCTGACAAGTGCTTTTGTAAACATTTCCATCAGATCCACATATGGGTCCATCAAACGGCGCTTGAGAGCAGTCGACTGGACAGTTCTCTCTGTGTGCGCTGATGTTGTTACAAGCTCCCAAATGAGACAAACCAATGCCAACTCTATCAGTGAAACAAACAGACTATTTAGAATCGTTTTAAATAATTTCCATGTTAACAAAATAACAATTCATTGATTTTATCGTAAAAATGTGTGAGATCTGGAAGTGGGAACTGTGCACTCCCTTGCCTCGGAAAGCACGAAAAAAATCATTGGTCCTGCACGTGAACTCTTTCCGGTCCTGTGAGATTTGGCGACCCATCAGATTATGAGAGTGAGGGGATACAGACTGCACGTATGTTTGTTCACACATTTGTGCACTATAATTTGTCTTGCGTTGTTGGCTGGTCTCCCTTGATATTGATCGACGTGACCGAAACAAATCAAAACATTATTATTCTTATTAATCATATCACTATAAAAATAACAAGATTTTTTTTGCAACTTTTACATTTTAATGTCTTCATCACTTTTCTCTAAATTAATCATTTAATAGATACATCCAAACAAGTTTGACAATATCGCATCTAACGATGTTCGCTTCTGATAAGTAACGAGAAAAAAACTAGTTGAAGAAAAAAACTAAATACACAAAAATGTGAGTCAGACACAAATCTCTACGGTTGTATCAACAATAATCGGATTAAACAATATTGTGCTTTAACTTGTTTATTTAGAAAGGCAATTGCCCAATTTTCTTCTGTTCTTTACATTAAAGTGTAATAAATTTTCTCACCTGCATATTTCTACTTGTAGCATACATCTGTTTAGGTAAGTTCGTCCATTGGTTCCGCACACTGGGTCACGTTCGCCGGTGCAACGATGTTCACATTTAGAGCCCTGTGCACGGGAGCAGGAGCCTTGATCTGGAGCTAATCTCACACCTGGAATAATTGATATAAATAATAATTAATCACTGTCACCACTAAAATATACCCCAATTCTGTAGAAATTACTGAATTTAGTTGTAATGAAACAGAAGTTGTTCGCGATGAAAATATAGTTTTGATCACAATTCAAATCGTTAAAAATAACCCGAAAATTTGAACTTGGTGCAATCTGCTCTGTCCATATTAATATCCCGTTTGGGTGACCTTATACGAAATATTCAAATAAACTTTATGGAGATTACATTACTTTGGATTCAATATCATTTATATTCAAGATATGAGAGACCCAGTGATGATGATGATCTGATCGATTTTGGTCTCGACGACCATTTTGAAGGGAAACAAGCCATCTGCACATCAAAAATCTCATAATTCGACAATTGTAAACGTTGAATTTGTAATATCACCATAATATCACCTAGTTAATTTACCACTTGAGAATAACCACCATATCATAACATAAATAAATCAAGAGGGCAGTGCTACCTGAAACCTACCTTTTCCACAAGTTTTCTTTCTCATTTCGCAAAGTGACGGGTAGATGTATCCGTCTGTGGCGCACACGGGCTCTCCTTGCAGTGTCGGGCCACAGATGCGAGGACAGGAAGCGTCTCTTGCTCCGTCACACCATGACGCAGCTAGAATATAAAAATATCAATTAAATAAAAAAATCTTGAAACACGTTTCGTTACAAAAACTAGCCTTATTTATAATAGCTGTATACATAAGGCTTTGTCTCTTTCTTACAAATGACAAATTATTGAAGGAAAAAAAGGGAAAAATTATGGTATTCGAATGTGTAACAAATTTTATACTAGGCTTTATTCTAAATAGGCTTCTATTATTCTAATGTCTCTTCTAATATCCTAGGCTTTAGTCTAAACTATACTATTGTTTAATTATATTGAAAATTGTAAACCATCATAATATTAACAAAAACTCGCTGGGTTTCGTTCGCCAGTTCTTTGCGGTCTCGATCCGAGTATTACCTTTTAAGAATCGGTGGTTTTTTCTTTGACTATCTATAAGTACAAATAACATAATAAAAAATCGTCCTTTCAATCTAAAATTGATGGCGACTGCATTACATCGAATATATTGTTACGAAACAATTGCAATGATAATATAAGTGAGGAATTGTTCATATTTAAAATGAAGTTATACGCTTAATTTAAAACAAAAACAAGTCACAGCCAGTTAATATCCCACAGCTGGGCAATGGTCTATTCTCTCTTACTAACTTTTAAAAGGTTTGGAGCTTCAACTCCGCCACGCTGCTCCAATACGGTTTGTCATGGACTCTCGTGCCAGATTATCATTGACCACTTGCATTTCCTCATAATACTTTCCTTGGCTTCCTTAATGAATAGGAATAGCACCGCTTAGCTTATCCCGGATTTGAACTAAGAATCATCGATTAAGATTCTCGTCTAACCGCTGGGTCATCACGGATTATTTTAAGCGATCTCATAAATTACAATGACAGAGAATAATTGAGGAAAGTATCATTAGAACGACTCCTTTCCTGCGGCTAAACGATTAAATACTTTCACAGATCATGTCGAACGAAATCGTATTACATTTCGCTTTTATTATAGATGACAGACAATAACAATATAACAATAATATTCTCCACTTAATGACACAAAAAAATAAGTACTTGTAAAGTGTATATGTCTAATTTTAGCTTAAGTAATCTAGATCTATAGATTATAATGAAAATAACTTTAAAAAGTAAAAAAAATTAGCCAGTAATAGAAGTTACTTTAATCAATACATTTTTGTGATTTAATCACCGATGTATGATCATCATTATCAATATTATCATTAGTAGTAAAAGGTTAACCTATACGTACTCGTATATAATAAATGCGAAAGTAACTCCGTCTCTCTGTCTTTTGCTTTTCAGGGGCTAAACTTTTAACTCCAGAGAACGACATTACGCCTTAGCCTTTATTTACTTTTTACGCCTAAGCCTTCACTTGTTTATATGATTGATCGTCAACCAAATATACGTATTTTTATATAAACCTAATTAAAAGACAATAACGTGCTCCATCTGATAGCATTAAACGTTCAAACAATAAAAACATGATCGAAAATTGAATAAAACAAAGGCGTTAAATACCTTTAAGAGCTTATTTTTATTAAACAACTGCGTGGAGACACGCAAAAGCCCCACATACAGATCTAAAACGATAAAACATCCCGGCGTGCCATGCATTGTATTCATGAGGCCATTAAAACGGCGAGAAATTGAAATAGTTCATTTATCTAGGGAATTGTTACGCTTTCATAAATTATTAATTTTGTTAAGTCAACTGCACACCAAATATGTGAAGCTTAAATGCCGAGGTATCCCAGTGGTTAGAACATATTAATATTAAAGGAAGATTGCGCCTTCAAACTCCTAGAGCTTCTATGTGCTTCATTTTTATTTATAAATATACTAACTGTCCGTTCCGACTTCAATTAAAAGGAATAACCAAGGTAAATTTTAAGTTTATCGATCCTGAAGTTTTGTAGATCGTGAAATCGTGAAGTTTTTATATCGCTTATGTGTTTTATGGATTCATCTCGTTTATAGCAGTGAAGGAATACATTGTGACGAATGCTGCATGATTTGGATAAAAATCTGCCACATGTGTATCTCACGGTAGAATCAGCTCCAAGCCTTCTCAAAAGGAGATAAGGCTCAGACGTGGACATTTTTGGGTTACTTTCACATGGACATTTCTAATGCTTACATCGGCTTAAGTCCATGTTCTTCGGCTATAAATCACGTGTTATAATATAACCATTGGACTATCTTAAAATGCATCTTCATAGTTTTTGTCCATAAAGTCAGACTTGGATGTTAAAGGTTAAATAAAATGCGTAAAGTCGGAATTTAAACGCCATTAAAGTTATCTCCGTATAAAGCAGCTATTGTTTGATAACACGAGATCCTTATAGAGGCAATATCTGAGCAAATTGATACAGTCTGGCGCTTTGTCCGCCTGAGGCCAATAAATACGCGATTACCATTTATTTAAATATCGAACAATAAATAAATGAAATATTTGTTGTCGCTCGCGGCTTCATTTTAAGGGATGGTCGTCTGGTGATAGGCACAAAAATCCTATATCCTGCCGTAGGGCTTCAGTTTGGTTCATACAAAATTTCATTAAATGCGGTTCATTGGTTTGCCAGGAGAGGTAACAGACAGACAGACAGATTGAGAGAGTTACTTTGACATTTATAAAATTATTATAGATTTAATATAAATATATATAATATTATATATTGGTATAAATAATTATTATAGATTTAGTTAATTATATTTTAATTATATAGATATAAAAGTTTTTAAAAATTTAACCGTCGTTATTATTATTTTTATATTACTTTATATGTACTTGTGAATAGTTATCACTTCCAGTTTTTCTATATGACTGTTGGTATGACAGATTTATCTGTATGAAGTTAATTCAATTTACCAAAATATAATAACTCAATGCGCTATCATTGTTTTACAGCTAGTCTTTACATGTAACTTATTATAGGGCATTTAAAGACACTGTGTCATCGTTAAATTGGATTTTTAAATACAACTAGTAAACAATGGCTAAATTAAAATCTACTATGGAATTATTTAAGAGAAATAATAGGGAATTGGTTTTAACATAACATCATCAATTGTCCGCAAGTGTTTACTTACAATATTCTCTATATTACGAAACTTTTATTCTGTCACTTATTATGAATCAATAGAATTACACCAGAAGCCTTCACGCTAAAGACAACATATATATTTATTACAGATAAACATAAAATTGTGCCTATACATTGTTAGAGTTACACAGGGAACTCACACGCGGGCAACGCCTAGTAAGAAATATTATAGTTTCGTTAAGCTGCCAAGTATTGTAAATAATAAATATTTATTATAAATCCTTTCTCTTGTGCACAATGCTTTGCACGATGCAGTTTATTGTAAATTTAATATCGATCCCACTCTCTAAGAATTTATTACCTTTCTATATGAAATGATGTGAAATATTTGTTAATATTATTTATAACGCATAAATTTATATTGATTTAATACATACACAAAATACTAAAGGCACAAGGGACGTAATATCTTAGTTCCAAGATTGGCGGCGCATTGGTGATATAAGAATGTTTCTGTTCGCCTTTATACTAATTAAAAAAAGGAATAATCAGTATCGTCGGGTGTTTAGGTAAATAATGATCTCTCTTTCTGGCATCATCAAATCGAACATTCGAAAAAAGAAGACTGACTGACTGACTGACTTTGAATCCAAATTTATAAATACTGTATATTATTTTTATTTGTAATAGACAGAATGGTAATTAACTTCACAAGGTATCGCTAGATGTCGCTACGCAATAAATGAACTAATCTACTAGACGTGGTAAGTGTTGAAATAAATAGGATGCTATAAACTATAAAATAAAGTGATAAGTTATATCGCTTCATTAATATATTCTGGAATTAGGTACTCGATATATATTATATTAAATGATAGTTATACATAGCAAATAAATTATAGTTTGTCATTAGAATAAATCTTTATTGAGAGTGATACATAATTATAATATCTTAGGTACGTTTACAAGAAACTAACATTAGTGTTTCATTTATTAGCTTAAACATTATTAACCTTCTCACCATTGAAATAAAGTTTAAAATTGTCCTTGCGGTAAATACTAGACTAGAATCCTCAAAAGGTGTTTATTTCAAGGAACGATTTTTAACGCTTGTTTCGTGTCCCCATTGAAGTTAGAAAATGGCTTGCGGCGCTCTCGGCGACGAGGGAACTCCATTAGTATAGCGATCTACAGGTTTGTAAACGTACAGTGAGACGCAAATACGGGTTAGAGTTTTTAATTTGTTGGTAAAGTTTGGGAATTTAATTGAGGTATAATAATAGGTATTTATTATTAAAATTAAGAGGTCTTTGTTTACTTAAAATTATGTCAGTAAAGTAATTCGTTATCAATACGAAATTGCAGTATAAACTATACACAATGACTTGTAATAATTTGAAGGCGTTCGTTATGCAAAAGCGGACTAAGTTCGAAATTTGAAAAAAATATATATTAAAAGATCCCTTCATTTTTTTAACTCCATTCAATCAAAACTTTAAAAGTGGAATTTTTAAAATACATCAAGGCAATTAAATATGGAATACGACGTAGTTATTAATAAACGATATGCGATGAAAACGCATTGTGGGCGATTTCGCGTAGATTTTATAATTATATTATTATTTCAAAGTCTTAGAGTTTATTTGTTTGTTGACAATTTCAAAATCTTATAGTCTGGTTTTACATACGATAGCCAAATATTGAGAAAAATTATCTATACTAATATTATAAATGCGAAAGTAACACTGTCTGTCTGTTTGTCAGTCGGTCTGTTGCTCTTTCACAGCCAAACCACAAAACCTAATTTGATGAAATATGAAACGAAACAAGTTTGAACTTACATACAACAACATGGGGTGCTTTTTTATACCTAATAGCAGACGACTAGTAATTAATTTACCATAACGCTACGACGAAGATAGTTATTAATTTGATCACTAAAACTCAATATGAAAAGTCTAATATTTGATACGATTTTTTGTATTATTTATTACATCTCAAATATACAGGTTTATAATATGATTACAAATTGGTTTAAATATATTACCAAACTAATTAAAAAAGTCTGTATGATTCTTGTATCAGTTTGATGTAAAGGAATTCTTAAATGATCCGGGTTTTCCCGTTCACGTATAGATGTAAATTCTTGGAAAGTAAATTCTCAGTAGAATACAATTATTTGTCAACTGTCTTCAACGGTTCTCAAGTTAATGTCGTGCATAGCGTTCCGGATTCTTGCTAAATGCGTTTACTGTGTCTTCAAGTTCAGTGTGATTTATTAAACTAGATTTTTTTAATGGTGGCAACATTGCTGTCTTCCATTATGAATGGCAAAATTGTTCTGGTTAAAGAATTTTTAAATATTAAATTTGTATTTTTTTACTTTATTATGATTAATTTTGCGGTCGGTATGTTTATTCTTATAGTTTCGCATCGTATATCCGTTTGTCATATCCTATATCTGCAGAACATTTTGCAAGCAGCCGCTGTAATTTCTATTTAAGTAGATTTTTATTCAACAATTTTGGAGACATTGTGTAATTTAACTAACCGATTAAATTAAATTTATTAGAGTCATTTATTTATATTCTATTAATTATCTGTGCAAAAAAATCTTTTAGGGAGAAAAAAAATCTTATATTTGAGCATACAATTAAGCTTAATAACATGGTCTGTGTAGTGGTCTAGTCTCCCTCGAAAAGAGGTTTGGTCTAAATCTGCCATGAGAACTTTACCAATCCATAGAGTTTCGACTTATTTTTTTCTCGATGGAACTGGCTGAAAAACGCATTACGCGTTTTCCCCACGTGGAAGTGGGGGCTATGTGGGACTCGCCGGTGCCCTGGACGCCGATTGCGCCCCGGTACACTGGAATACCCACTAAAATCTAGCCTCTAGACCACACATTCAAGTTGATTGCTTCGGTGGTCTAGATCATAAACGATCAATCAATATGACAAAATATAAGAAACCGCGAAAGAAACCGCAGGGGTTTGCTAGTTAACAATGAATTGGCCAAATCGTTACCAACACCAACATTGGTATTGTAAGAAATATTAAACATCTCTTACATAGCCAATGAACCACCAACCTTGGAAACGAAGATGTTATGTCCCTTGTACCTCCACTGGTTTACTATTACAGCTTGGTGATGGAATATATGATGAGTCACACATCCAGCCGGGCTTATACTAGGCCATATCGCCAAGTCTTATTTACCAATGTTGGTGGCGCATTGGTGATGTAAGGATTGGTGATTATTTCTTATAGCACCAACACGTCTATGAGCATTTATCATAAGGAGGAACATTTGTATATGTGTGCATTTTCGAAAACAAGAAGAAATAAGTTATTATTTCCTTTATATAATATCTCTAGCCGACATTACATTCACTAGTTTTATCTAAAACGATAAAGTTTTTCAATTATTTTTTAAGCTTAAAATAAATTTAAATCGAGAGTACCTTTTAGTTGGCGTTGCGTGTCTACGCTGTTTTAATGGTGGTTTGTCCTTGGCTTTTTACTTTAGATTAAGTGTATCTCTACTTGGTATAAAACAAAGTCGCTTCCCGCCGTATGTACGCTAAGTCTTTTAGACTATGCATCTGATTCGGAAACGATTTTAAGCAATACAGCATTAATTCTTATCCAATTAAGTACCTTAAATACATTGTGCATTTAATATAGATCAATATGGCCCTTTACAGAATGTAATTTAAGTGAATATTTTCGAAGATCATTAAATATATAAAACGCTGGACATAGCGGTGTGTATTGTCTAATGAAAAAAGTCTGTGGACGTTGTCTGTAAAGACAATCTGTCGTATATTCAGTATCAGCATTGAACCCGTGCGAAGCCGGGGCGGGCCACTTTAATAAGGCCATATCATAGTAGAGAGAATACGAGAATTTCAACTTTCTCATCCATAAATACTTTATTTATTTCGTGTAGTGGATTTAGGCGAAATATATCAACGACACTATTTGATGAGCCCTTTTGCGTTACGTTATGAAATCTAATGTCAATTGAACCATTCATCTTAACCCTATCAACCTTGAAGTGTGAATGGAATGGGGCCATATCCCTATCAAAACACAGAGTGCATGTGCAGCGTCAAACATTACTATAATTTATACTATTATACTACGATATTTATATGTTTTTCTTTTTGAGCAAACCGCTTGGGTGGAACTTGTAACAATACCTAGTATTATTGTGTTCCGCCTTGTAGGCTAATTGGCTTATGTTAATTCATCTTAGTCCAGCCTTAATGCGGTCTATGGGCGGTGGTGGATGGACCATTGACCTTCAGGTGACCCATATATCCGTCCGTCTACCTATTTCATAAATATGTATTATAATATTAAAAGTAATACCAATATACCAATAATGACACTGTCTAGACTTGAAATTAACTAAACTATGAAGAGAATGTCGTGAATATCCCACGGGTGGGAAAAGCGTGTTAAGGAATGAGTTCGCTCAGACACAAGTTTGAAGTAAAATCGTAGCAGAATATGATTGAAAATAAAACATGAATTACTCAATATAGAAGCGAATTTATGAAGCGAACATATAAATATATATCTATCCTTTTTTATGACATTCTTGAGAAAGAGCTAACGATAGCTTAGAGGTGGGTTTACCAAAGAATGGACTCGATACCAATTTAATATGTACCCGGAGACGTATTATTTTGTAAGGTACTAATTTCAGAACATTTAACCCGTGTTTTTCTTTTATGTAAAAATAAATTCGCGATGTTAAATCAACGAACACACATACACCATTTACTTTTATGGATTCCATAATAAGCAGAGATAATTTATGGATGCCATAGAATCATTATACCATAAAGGCTAATGATTTAAGCATTTCACTGGACACAGGGCTGCTTAAAGTATGCTTAGGGTTGTAAGCGACTAAAAAGTGATTAGACATAATTTTAAATAAATTAATAGACTGATTAACTGTTTTTACGAAATAAAATAAAAAAGCGACGAAAAAATTGACAAAATTAATAAAAAATACTCAGCAAAAAATATTTTATTTATTATTTTAGTGGCAACACAGTTTGTTACTCCGCAAAGTTCGAAGTAAAGTTTTATTTAATTTAATGTCTCGTTTCGATTTTAAAAACGCTTGTTAGATATTTTATTTTAACAACGATGGCAGCCCTAGCTGAAGATTCGTTGTTAAGTACTCATAACAATAAACGAAACAAAAACAACTTAAAATCACTTTTTAAGTTATAACCTCTGTTCGTTAAAACGTCATATAAGATGTAGTACAAAACGTCTTAAAATTAAAATAGTATTAATATAAAAAATTTACACCGTGCTGGTTAGTGGCCGCCTTGTTTTAATGACGTCATAAATTTTATATTACTTGCAAGAGTAAATAATTATACGGATTTTTTTACCAGTATTATATTTTTAGGCAGGATATGTAACATATCTTATATTTTAATAGCGTATTTCTGTCCCAGTGATTACGGGACGATAGCTGCACAAAAAATCGGTTATGGTCTCATTTTGAAGAGTATCTGTAGATGTGCAGAAAAATAAAGAGCATTCATGATTGTAATTTACTAAATTGTTACGATTTAACAATTAATAAATTTTAGATAGTGGATAATAGGTACTGGCCGGTTAGAGAGCTGTATGAGAAAAAAATTAAAAACGTAAACAAAAATTAAATAAATTGTTATCGACAAACTCCAATTCTAACTGAACGAATACTATTTGACTTTAAAAATTTAATTTAAAAAAGGTTCCATAATTTTCGCGCCAAATGTAGATGAGTGACTGGCAGTTACGATGAAATGAATTCAAAACCTGTCATAGGTTTGGAATTTCCTAAAAAGTCTGTTGAATAAACACGAAGTATCGCGTAAGACCCACTCGTATACATTTAATTGACATACTTTGTAATTAAAAATATGGACAAAATTAACTACTAAGGTTCTTATAGGTTAATTCAACACTGCAACATGACGATTCAAAAGCTACACGAGTAAAGAAAATTTAGATTTTGATTGACTCGTAGTTGAGTAGAAACGATGTCAATGAACTCTCTCTTGTAATTGAGGACCTGTCAATGTCAAAGCCAATGTCAAATGTGGAAATAATGGAGTCGATTGATGATTTTCCGGTCACAAGTACAATTGTAAACAATGTTGACCCAGCCGTGCGATTTCTATTTCACCAACGCACGTGAAAGTAACGTCTTGTGTGGCATGCAAATTTATTTTATATAAAGCGGTGTTTAGGCGTAACGTTAATGCGTATACCATATCAAATTCGATTAAATAAAATATAATAGTCTTTATCTCCAATCCCAATTTCCAATTTACATATTGTTTTTCTTTCTTCGTCAAATTATACAATACTAATAAAATAAAATTAATTAGATTAATCAAGAGTCAATGTACTTAATGTCAGATTTTCTAATGATATTATATAAATTGTAATTGTATTTTTTTTTGCAATGTTTGGTGAAAAAAACGTCAGGTTTGTTTGGTGGCCCAATGTTGGACATAGTCTTTCCATTTTTGTCTATCGCTCGCGATCCGCTGCCATGTTATCCCTGCATATTTAATTATATCATCCACCCAACGTATCATTTGCTGTATACTTCGAGTAATGCATCACAAATATTTACAAATATAGTTTATTTACGAGCCGACACGATTTCGTTCATAATCATCGGAGAATTACTTGCCACAGTAAATATTAATCGTTTCTTCTTGTTCTACCCTCACACCCATTTATTTCCCTTAAAAACAACACGCCTTATTTTTTGTGATTTGAAGTCGATGTCATAATTTAAATATACGAGAAATGATATTTATAAACACGATGATGTCTCTGATCGAGTTTCGGTTTTGATGAAGGAAAGAAAAAATTACATCGTACCTACGGAGAATTCCTTGGCAGAAATATTCTATAATTTTTTACTGGTCCCACATTTCTGGTGGCTGCTTCACCAATGATGCAGTTGCATTTGTGAACTTTCAACGTACTAACATAACATAACAAAAACAGACACCCGTCTCAGTAACAAAAAATCAAAATCATAGGAATCTGACAACAAACTTTTGTCCTTCGAAAGACTTATTACAATATATTCCAACTAATTGTCCTATCTTCATATATCTGCATTTATAAATGGCATTTTAAATTCTAAATTATCAACACAAAGTTTATATTATACTAATATTATAAATACGAAAGTAACTCTGTGTGTGTCTGTCTACTGTCTCTGGCGTTAATTATTTATTACTACTATACATAAACTTGCAATTTTAAGAAGACATTCGCTTGTTTATTTATTGTTATAAAATGTGTATATATGTCAATTTATTGGCTTAAATTGTAGTATTATTATGTTATGTTTATATCCTTACATAGGATACAACAAAGTGGCTCCCCGCCGTCAATACGCTTTCATCTTTTAAACTTTGCAACGGATTTCAATGCGGTTTCCATCAATAAACAGAGTGATTCAAGAGGAAGATTTATAATTATGCATAATATAATACCGTAGAGTACTTTCCTAGCCGGAAATTTAAAAAAGCAATATATTTTTTATGTGTTCTTTAACATAATTGTACACGTGTTAAGCCGGGCCGACTAGAAAGCTGAAATTTGGAACGTGAGTTTACTTTGTAACGTAAGCATCCACTAAGTAAGGGTTTTTGAAGATTTCAACTTTAAGGGGACCTTTAGGGGAGATCATAGGTGTTATTTTGTACTTTAATCTATCGGATATGAAACGTTCTCGGTTCTATTCCGATCCAACTTCGACTAAAAATTACAAACAGTCAAATCATGAACTCGTAGTAGTGCATAATTTAGCTGAGTTACTAACAAATCCGATGAAATATGTAAATCTAAGGTTTGTTTATCTTTCTTCCTTCTTCCATTGGAATAGACTATACTTATTTATATCGATAACGATACGATCTCAATTATATTATCATCCAACTTCAACCGAACAACAACTACATCGTTGTGTTAATTGAATAGGAAAACAGCTGAACGCCAACGATAACTTTTCGATTCGATTGCGTTAAGCTGACAATTTGTTCTTAGATTGGCCCCCTTTACGGCTAAATTTACAATATGATAATTTTTAAATTTTATCAGCTTATCTGTACGAAGCTTAAACCAACGGTCACGGTGAATAGTGACTTCACGATGTGTGAATAAGAAATAACTTTAGAATGTTACTTTAACCGTTTTCTTTGAAGATGGAATTAGATTCGAAGCGGACGGTTTTTATCAAAATGAAAGTAATCTTGAATGGATACCGTTTCATTGAATCTCTAATTGAATTTGAAATTTAGTTCATTGTCAATAGTAAGAATGGAGCTAGTTAAGAATTGTGTATTTTATACTAAGCTATAAAAACTTAGTCTCACCGAAGAAATGTGATTTTCATTGTGTAATAGTAATGTTCCAATTTTGCAAACTTTTTTTAAGTTATTCGCGGATTTGTAAGCAGAGATGGAGCTATTTATAACCCGTAGTTATTATGGTAAACAGTTTTTATCTCACGGACATCGGTTATTATTTAATTGATATTTATACATGTATATAAATAATAAAAGATAAAAACGGTATATTAAGTTTTATTTTGTTTGTCTGGCTTTGGAGTTATAAATAAATAAAAAACGGATCAGAATAGAAAAATAAAGATTTCCACTGACTTGTGTTATGCTCAAATTTCCAATAATGGTGGGTTTAGATATTCTACTGCCAAAGTACGTACTACTCAGATTTGTTGTGTTCCGGTTCGAAGGGTAAGTGAGCCAGTGTAACTACAGGCACAAGGTACATAACTTCCCAACAAGGAACATTATCTTAGTTCCCAAGATTGGTGGCGCATTGGCGATGAAAGGAATGGATAATATTTGAAGGGCCGTTGTCTATAGGCGGTGATGACTTCTGACCATCAGGTGAAAATTCGTCCGTCCGCCTACCTATATCATAAGAAAAAATAAAAATATCTACGATTTTCGTTGGTGGAAATTTCGTGGAATTCACCGAATATTGCTTTTTTAAACCTGGCGACATTATAGCTTATAATTTGACATACCTACATATACCCTGAAAACACATTTATTCCTATGAAGTAACGCACAGACCGCCATACAATATCTTTATATAGCAGCCATACCCTAAACCATTCAAAATATCATTACAAGCCGCCATATTATTACGGGCAATACAATTTATTTCAATAACGAATGTCTGAACATCCTTAATAAATGGCCGGCAAGCATCGTGGGCGAGGACATGCGCGGGCGCAGGCTTCGATCCCCAACTACTTATATATTAATATACTATTTTGAATTTCATACGGAACCTGTTCGACCAGAACGAGATGCATTGACAAGGGTTTGATTCGCACAATTTAAGTGTGCCGATTTCTTCTCTACTGCATTTTTAAATGATTATAAAATGGCTTCGGTTTGCAAGATTACAGATAAAAGCTCTGATTAAAAGTAATTAGGTAAAATAAAACTTTCTCTGTTCAGTGGAAATACTTGTTAATTTATAAACGTAATTAGTTTACTAAGATTCTTTACTTGAGTAAAGCGCTTAAGAAAAAAAACCTCTAAAGGAAAAAGGGAACGTTATAAGACCACTTGGTTGTTTGTCTGAAAATCTATCATGAAATTGGGCAGGAAGCCATATTTTATTAAAAAAAAAATCCGGAAACTGGTAAATCTTTCATTATTGTGTGGTGGTACAGAACCCTCAGTGCGCGAGTTTGATTCGCACTTGTCGGTGCCTTATCCCGCCTTGTAAGTCAACCCGACGCGTATGCAGTGACGGCATGATGATCTCTTATTTTGTCATACCCCTTCCCGCTGTCTTCGTTGCGTGTGACTGCCGCCTGCACTTATATACTTATATTATATACTTATTTATTTACTAACATAATAATAGTCATCAAAAATAACAATCAAACGTGAACGATTACAATTCATTGAACCTCGACAACGATCAATGTCAATGATCTGGCAAATTTTTGACAAGTGACAACATTTTCAAAAAAATTCATATTGTAAATTTTTAGAACGTCAACGAGCTGCCAACGTGGGTATACAAGATGGTACGTCTTGTGCCTATAAAATAATACTGGTTTACACACTATTCAAACAAACAGAGTAATACAATATAACACTGTTTTACTGGTAGAATAATTGCTGAGTAGGTGGTGGCTAACCAGCCCAGTCATCGTTTTTCTTAAATATACTGTAAATTGTACTAACCAGCTAAGTCAAACAATAGAGAAATAATTCCCTTATGTTTGACTTTGCTCAGATTAAGACATTTTTCACTCTTTGAGAATAAAAAGTTATAAATAAGTTCTTGAAGTATTTTCGTCACAAACTGAATTCCAATCGGGCGAACCGCGGATTCTACAAGCTGGTAGAGAAATATAAATAATAAATCATACAGACTATGAATATGCCGTGAGAAATAAAATCATTGATATAAAGGTCATTAATCTCAATCTAAAACTTGTTTTACCGAAATGCCGAAAACCTTGTTTAATTATATAATCATATATCCTGACGTGACAAATATTTGCATATATTATACAATTTAGCTCGCCAAAGGCGTATCCACAATTTAATTTGCATAATAATAGCACAAAATCCATCACATAGTTGGAATGGAATTAATGAGTAATTAGATTTTAAAATAGTATACGCTTGGTATTTAATTTATCAAAGGGACTATTACTAAGTCTACGATGTCTATGCGTCGGTCTGCGTATCGTCTTGACCGATTTTAGCACCGGTAGCTAATGTCAAGGGAGACCAGCCAACTACTCAGGACATATTTGCACAAGTGGGCGCGAACACAGGTGCACCCTCATAATCCGATGGAATGGAAAATGCGAAATGACCAGAAAGACTTCAACTCAGGCTGCACGAGCTTTTCGCGGCACGGAAGGTACACACTTCCAAATTCCACTCGCGCTGTTGCTGAAAAATATTCGTTAGAAAACCCCAATCACTTTTTAACGGCCCGACCTGGAGTTTAAACCCAGGACTTGTGTCCTTATATCAAGATCAAGGCAGTCATAAGTGTATAACAGTAGTAGATTATTTTAGAGTACTTGTTTACGTATCACGACAAAATACAAAACGGAATCTTTAGTTCGGCTTGCACTCAGAAGGTTTATTTTTGTTTTTAGTAAAATATCGACACCACCGTCAAGTGCGATGGAGGAGCCACGCAAGAGATCGGGTTGCAAATTTTGAAGTGTTATTTGATAATATGTCTGGAATCAAATTAATATAACATAAATCAGTAGATAATATCTAAAATAACATACTTGAGCAAGCAAGATATACTTGAATTTATCCGGGCACTTTGCTGGATCTAAACTTGTAAGTTTTTTAAAAGGATTTATCGAAAATGGACCCTATCTTGACAGACTGGAGGACCGGGGATTTCACTTGACTTTATTCAGAAACGTTAAGTCATACTGGCCAAAACATAATATGAACACAATAAAGAATACCAAGATTTTATTGAGCTATCCAATTATGATTTCTGAATCCCAAAAATAAACCGAAATGTTTTGGAAAAATGTAGATAAATGTTCTTCTCTTTTGTTCAAAGAGAAAGGTCTGCGGTTCGATTCGGGTCAAGAGTAATAAACAACTCTGTAAATCCTGGTATTTGTAAGATTTTAAAGATTTTTTGTTCAAATATGTGATGTGCTAAAAACAAACAAAGGCTAAAAGTAAGTTTAAATAATAACTGTATTTTTGAATTTCCTGATAAGAGACCAAAGGATTTATTTGTACATACTAACGTGGGTCTGGTTCCTGCCTCGGTTTATTTGGAAATATTTTATCACGAGAGAGTAACAAAGGAAACAGGAAAAGGAATAACTGGTAAACTACCTGACGATTACACATACGTATTGCATTTGCTCCGTCAACGCTAGACTTTGACAATGTTCTAAATGGAAGATGTTTGCCGAAACTTACGCCAATCTTTACAAACAAGCTAAAGGATGCCATCAGCATTTGAATAGACTGCCTCGCTGCTCTAATTGGGTCAAACCCCTGGTCGTCGGATTTTTCTGTCGAAATATCCTCAAACCAGGCGTCTGGAATGTGGAAACGTGTACATTCCTGTGTCGAAAGAAAATAAAGCTGATGGTCCTGAGCCTGAACTCTTTTCGGTCGTGACGAATTTGCCGTCTCATTGAATTAAGAGAGTGAAGGATTAAAAAGTGCACTCATGTTGCGTACTCACTAGTCTTGTGTATTGTATACACAGTGATATTGTCTGGTGTCACTTGAAATTAGCCGCCGTGACCAAATCAGTCAGATTCGTGATAATTACACTAATTTTATCAATAATAAAAATAAAAAGAGAAATAATTGAATCATTGCTTTACAAATTCTTTTTTCAAATTTTCAATCAAAAAAATCAAATAAATGTTCTAAATGTTCTTCTATAAAGAGTGAATACATTTTACGTTTTCAATGCGGTGACAACTATGACTATGTCTCTTGTGCATGTTATTACTATGGCCCATTCACGTTTTAAACTCAAACATGACCATAAAAATATTGATCTTAAGACATAGAATACATAATGAGTTAGTTGTGCTCAGACCCTTTTTGCAACAAATATTGAATGTGTAATGGCAAAGTCATATGTGATGAATTATTCGTGAACTAGACTATAGAGTTAATACATCAACGATTTTAAATATGTCATTTCATTTTTATGTCTCAGTTCAAAACTTTTAATTCTAGCATTCGAATGTGAAAAACGTGCGTATTTTGAAAATACTAAAAGAATGCACGTAACAGTAAAAACTTTTTTGGTAACAATGACGTGTATAGAATTATCGAGAGCTTGTGAATTGGGATGAGGCTTTCGAGGTTAAGGGTAAGCACACATTTATGTTAAGAAATATTTCTTTAATTATTATTTATTCAAAAAATATTACTGTTCATATTCGTGAATGGAATAGAAATGAACTTTGCCTATTGGCTAATTATTGTGCTGCGGTGGATTATTTTTACAATTCCACGTAATATGCAGCACTAAATTCAAACTTGCAGTACAATTTGTAAGAATTCAATTCGTATCTCACTCGTGAAGCATTGACCATCGAATTGATGATACGCCATTTTGATACGTGTTTATTTTAGTATTGATATATTTTGATCGAAGCGAAAGTATCTAGTTTGACTAAAACTGTTACGAAATGATCTTAAATCATCATGAATATGACATCGTATATCACATAAAACCATTCGTATTTCTCCTAATTATTTATTCATAACAATTATGACAATCTGGTCATGTTATGGTCATATTATTGCTACAAGAAATATTTAACATTATTTACTAGGTATCACTAATACAAGCAGAAAGACTTAGTATTGTTGCCTCCAGATTGAAGGTTAATATAGTACTATCAACCTAGTGCGTTGACGCGAGTGGTAGGTTTAAAAAAAATTGGCTATGAAATGCATTCTGGATATTAATAGCTGATATAAAATAAAAAATATATATTTAAGGCCATCGAATTAAGGCTTCTTTTTTTGACTCGAGCATAAAAAAAAAAAACCTTTTAAAACTTGTAATTAAATGACTAATAAGCTCTAACGGAACGTTGTTTTTGTAATTAATTATTTTATTGGCTTTTTTACGCCAAGTTCAATAAAATACAATGAACTCAGAAAGGTCAAACTCATAAATTTGTATAAATCAACTAAATTACATGATTGACTGTTTGGTTGTTTAGCTGCTGCTGTAATGCAGTTAATTACAAGGTCCTGATTACAAATCCCGGGTCGAGTTTGAATACAAAGTTACACGAGTTCTTCTTTCGAGAAATCTCAGCAGCCTGGAGTCTCGAAGGTGTGTATATTCCCTTGCCTCGAAATCGTGAACCCGTTAGTACAAAACACGGGGAAAATTCTCCTAACTTATAACGGTAATCATACGGACCCGATTTTATTCAGATTCAACTTCGACTATACCTCACAAAAAATAACCTCAGCTTAATCATAAGTGAGGACTAATTCTAGTTATTTATATCGGTTAAGCTACGATCTCGATTATATTCTGGAACGATTTCGTATCGATTCGATTGGGATTAACTTTAAATTTGTAAGTAGAATTGGGCGCCCTGCATGCTGTTATCTTTGCCGATTCATAAATTCAAAGCATATGTAAAAAATACATTAATAAAAAAAGCATATTATTCAATACAGGATTATATAGATGATAGAAAGGCGTGGATGTAATATTTGTTGACATCCATGCAGGATATATTATATACATATATAATTGTATTTAGCTAACATAACTTTGTGACCAAAGAAACGATGGATGGATTGTGTGAAAGACGATATGGCTGGAAAGAATGTTACTTGTGAGATGATGTCGGACAGAGAAGTATGGAAGAAGAAGACATGCTGCGCCGACCCCAAATAAAATTGGGATAACGGCAGGAGGATGATGATGGCTAATATAACTTTGTATTTTAAATGTTGAAAAAGAGTAACTACTGAGTTTCTTGCCGGTTCTTCTCGGTAGAATCTACAGTCCGAACCGGTGGTAGCTTCACTTAATATAGTTTGTAAAATGACGATTCAAAAGTGCTTGTAAAAGCCTACTTGAATAAAGTATATTTTGGATTTTTATTTTGTTCGATCGTGATAAATTTTCCGTAGAGGGAAAAGAGAGTGCACTCGTTCTTTGGCTATTCTTTGCTAAGATTGACCGCCGTAACCGAAATCGGACAAGAAGACAACACCACACGATAGGTACAAAACTTTCTCTTTTAAATTTAACGAATGAGTACTTATTATCGCTTTTATTAAGCAAAAAAATGTTCTTGCATTTTGTAGGCTATCGTTACGGTAACTAGTCGGGCCTACTTTGAGTTTGATTAATGAACTCGTAATTTTCGTAATTAACATGGTTTCAAATGTAATTTCTCGTTTATCGTTCCATGTTTATAGTGTCAGTTGATCTTGTAATGCAATCTCACTTATAATATTTTTGGATTTTTTAATCAGTTTTTGTTAGTTTTCGATACATTTATTCTAAATTGCTTTATATACTTATACTATATATACCTTGATTTATTAGTGATTAATTAGTACTAATTATACGTGTTGCTTTGTGAAAGTTAATAAGATCGCTATCTTTATGTACAAGTACCGATAGACACTAAAACTCGATGAGACCTCTTACAACAATAGTGAAAGTTAATTAATGCCTTAACTCTTTAGAACTGAAATGTAATATAATCTAATAATTTTAATATGAATAATATTATCTTCTGCTTCGAATAACCGCTTTGAACTTGGCCGGCGCACTCTTCCGTGCTTCCTAAATGTCATATTTTTATAATGCTGTAATTTCAGTTTCAGGTTTATACCCTGTACAAGTTAGCTTGATCTTTCTGACAGACGTGCTAGTGATGGGAAACAGAAAAGTTATAAAATACTTCTAACTGTGTCGAGATGGAGTGGGCGTATTATGTGTGAAATTCAAATTTAGACATAAATTATTATGTAAATCAAATTACAATTCAATTTTTTTACCTTATTTTTTAAAAAGAGTTATACCAGCTAAAAAGACCCCAATCAAAAGAACTCCCGTTCGTAACAATAACTTAACAATGATCTTTAATACTGATTTGTTGTAATCGATATTTGTAACAGTTACTGTCTGTTATTCGCGTCCCTACCGTCCGACCGATGTACCTAACATTGCACAAGCGTCTATTATTTTCAGTGTTCCTATTTAAATTTTACTTTGAAGCAATAAAAAGTCTTAAAATTTTCTAATAACGTTTGACTCTTTAGGGACTTTTGTGTTACATGTATTTTTTTTTTTAAATATTTTTAAATTTTTTTAAACCATTTTAATTAAGGAAATAATATGTTTGTCATTGCAAAGTTATGTCGATCAGAAAAATTTACACCTGTCAAAAAGATCAAGCTAACTTGTACAGGGTATACTAGGAAATCTGTATGTCAAACATGACCGTGCCCTCATACGAGACAGCTTTCAATGATCGTAATTCACAACTGCATCGATTGTTGACTTCGAGAAAGCCGTAACGCTTCGCAGTGTCTTGCGTTAGATATTAAGCCAATATACACCTAATCATGACCGATTAAAACTCAAAATTGTTTGAAATGGTTTTGTTTTGTGTTCTTTGTGTTCAATAGATCTTCATTATTTGACTGTTAAATTATTATGCTAAGAGAAATTGCAAACACGTTCACTGTTATAATATTGAACATGAAGGGCTAAGCTCGATCTAATAGTTGATGTGTGGACTTTAGTTTCTTGGTTAATTACCAAGCCACTATCGGTGGAGTAAATCTTACAGGATATAAGTTTGATTATACCAACTAAAGAGATCCCAACCAAAAGGCCTCCCATTCGTAACAATAACTTAACAATGTTTTTTTGTAATCGATATTTGTAACACGTATGTCACGTATTTTTGAAATATTGTTCTGACGGACGGAGTAGAAGCGTCAATAGAGCAATAGTTTAAAGACCGATGCGATGTAAAAAGTCGCAGGATCGATGCTGAATTCCTGATCACTTGGGCTATTGTCGTTCCCAATCCTAACACAAGGGTAATCTTAAATGAACGGGTAAATAGGAATATTAGTAATTTAAAAAAAATACATTGCCTAATTGTTTAATAATTAAAATATGCGAACTTTTGATTATACATATGATATAGATATAATAGATATATAAACAGTGCCGAAGACACGTTAGCTTTGAATCCACAAAGATCGATAAAAAATCTCGTGTTCTAACCACTGAGCCATTTCACTTTTCCCAGAAACGTTATTACGACATTGAACTTAGATATTACAAAATTTCTCCTTGATAGGATGCACTCTCACTGCGTCGTTTCTAGTGTCTCTAGTTTTTATTAAGACTACTATTAGCTTCTTAGTTTGTCCAGGAATGCTGTTTAGTCACTCCTTATAAATCTCGAACAGCGCTTGCTATTTAAACCTTTCTCATATCGAGTCCCGTCGAAGCTTAAATCTCATGTCAACAAAAACATCGAGGAACACGATACCTTACTCGATAAAACATACAGATAATAAAAAATCGTGGAGTTCGAATTCGTTGTGTTACATGTAGGATTTATAATTGATAATTATGTTAATTGGTAAAGAGTAACTAGTGAGTTTCTAGCCGGTACCTTTAGTTGGAACCTACATTCAAATCAGTAGCTTTAGATTTAATACAATTCTGTAACATGAAGATTCAAAAATACCTCAATGAACTTAATTCAATGCAGAATAATTTGATTTTAAATAAAGTATCTTCGTTGTGTATAAAATTAATTTATCTTGTATATGATCCACTGCTGAATGAATACCTGATATTCCTTAGGAGGAGGTTTTAAAGATTATTTCTCTATAGTAATCGATGACAGGTTTTATGACGATGTTTTTTTTAATTAACAACTAGATCAATTATAAACAAGCATTAAGTATATGAAAACTTGGTAAGGGTCTGAACTCGCAGTCTTTGGTTAAATTCTAAGTTATCTAACGACTGTAACATCTCGGCCTTTTTACTAAGTTATACGGGTATAATATTCCATTGTTATATAGTCATATTCTAAATTACATAAGACAAAATAGTTCCCATCGTATTAGTTTAGTTTATTTGAATAAAATCTTGTCATATGTTTTAGAATATATTTCATAGATATCAAAAATATGAGCTTAAAGTAGGTTTTTGGATATTGTCTGAACATAAACATAAATCCATAATATTTGTCATGTACTTAATGTAATTATACTACATTTAAAAAAAAACATACTAGATATGTTAAATTCAAGTCTAAAATACATAAAAACACAAGTCCCAGGCTTTTATCGATCCGCAATATAACTGTATAACTTAAACATCCCAATCGCTTTCAACTGTCAATATAATTGTATTCAACTAACATGACTGTATTTTTAGATGTTGAAACTACTGAGTTTCTTGCCGGTTGTTCACGGTAGAATCTACATTCAGAACCGGTGGTAGCTTTACTTAATATAGTTTGTTAAATGACGATTCAAAAGTGCTTGTAAAAGCCTACTTGAAATAAGTATATTTTGATTTGATTTGATTTAATACGATAACAATTACATACAAGGAGCTTTCTTGTTTAATTAAAAATAACCACGTATGTATAATAAATACACTCATTATATTTACAGCTTAAACAGTTAATCGGTGATCTTATCTTAAACTTGGTTTTTACACGATTTCGTATTTAAACAAATCTAGAACGAACGGTAACTATACTTTCTTTCAATTTACATTCCTTCGAGTCCTTGTGACCAATTCTTGGCAGTTTCGTATAAATTTAACGCGATGAGTTGTCCGTGCTCTTGGATCTCGCTTATAACGAACATTAAATTATTGTTAAGAAATAAATAACGGCAGTAAACTCGAGTAAAACCCGACTAAAAAGATTTGGAACCACTGCTCTTAATGATCTTTTGTTTAAGAATTTTAAATATAATATTATTTTAAATATAATTTACTTAGTGGTAGAGCTTTGTGCATGTCTACTATTGTGTCCCGGTTTGAAGGGTAAGCGATTATAACTACAGGCTCAAGGTATATAACATCGTTAATGAAAAGTTTGGTGGCGCATTACGTTATACGACGACATAAGGAATATTTGTTACAGTAACAATGTCCACGGGTAGTGATAGGTAGTGTCCTCTGTATGCATGAATTTCACTTAGGTCAGTGTTTCTCAAATTTTTTGACGTCGAGAAAATTTCGTGATATTGTGAAGGAACACTCAAAGTGACTTTTTTTTTAATTTACTTTACAACATCCACGGGCTCACAGTTGCCCGTGCCTTTTTTTACATTTTATTTTTATAAATTGTGGCGTTATTTTATATTTTTACTGAACATCAGCAGATCTTCGCTGGACTTCGAGCTTGTCGTCTTCTTGGAAGACGTGGCCCACACTGGCATTTTTTTTTTAAATTTAAAATAATATATAAATAGTCCATAATATATAATAATATATAAAAATACTGTTTATGGTGATTTTTTTTTTAATCCTAATTAACGAATTAACAAAGTGACTTCATGAAGCACCGCGGCTTCAGAATGACTGTCTTGTCTTGAAGTCATAGTATACGTTGATTGTCCGTGTTCATATAACATATACAAATACACAATCAACCGTTCCGTTAATCAATTGTATTTTTACCGCAAAACGTCCAAAAAATTTTAATATATGCGACGGAAATATCGACGTATTCGTGGCGATATATTAAATATAATAACTTAAATATTTACGGTAGAATGTCATGATTAAATCTCTCTTAATTCATTATAAGTATTAATAATTAGAAATTATTAATAACATGACGTCATATGTATAAATAATATGTATAAGAATTAACACTTTCGTTAACAATAAATTAAATAAGCTACTTCGTTAAATTTATTTTAATTTATTCATAATTCAATTATCAAACATTATATTTTATTTAACAACAACTCTAATAATTTAAAATCTAACAATGTCCGTTGAAAAAATCTTATAACAATAACTCTAAATAAGGAGGGCTTGTTTTGAAAAGAATGAGGTTAGACGAGTCGTTTTATAAACGTGTAGTTTAATAATATTAAATTATGGAAACAGTTTAAAATGCTCAGTGTTACCATATATATAAAAACATGGGACATTTCCAAATAATATTTATTTTAGGAAACATATTTTTTTAATAATTACTAATAGGTATATTTCCTCTATTTATTCGTATGAATTTAATCTACTTAATAAAAAAATACAAAAACGAAACAAAATTTTGTAACTTGATATAAAAAAAAAAAAATTTGAAACTTTTATATTTAAAAAATATTATAATATCAATTAAAAATGAGCAAATAAACTTGCATTAAACGCCGCCTAGCGATGTGAAAGTCTCACAGGTGACAAGGTGACTCCTGGCTATACACTCAATTCGATAGATAAAATTGATTAAAATAGTCCTTGCTAGATTACAAAAAGAGTTCCTACTGTTGATAAATAAAAAAAAAAACTATCTCTAATCTAATCTCAAAACATGGACACACTACTGTCAAAATGTTAATATTCATAGAGCCACAGACGGAACGCAACTGCATACTAATCCGGTTATCTTCACAATTACCTAATTTTGTTCGTACGTGGCACATTATCCCAGCTTCACTGCACTTAATCTATTTTAAAGCGGCTCTATCTTATGACGTTAAAAAAACTAGTATAATTATGATAATCTAGTGGAAATGTTTCGAAATGCTTACATTCCTCTTATTTCTTTATATTGGTGTCGTTCGTCTTGATGGTAGGGCTTTTTGATGGTCCGTCTGGCTAGGTACCACCCACTCATCATATATCCTACCGCCAAACAACAATATTTTACTTTGTATAGTTGTGTTCCGGTTTGAAGTGTGAGTGAGCCAGTGTAATTACAGGTATATGAGACATAATCACTTAGTTACCAAGGAATGATTAAAACATCTTACGGCTCTAATGAAGGCGGTGGTGACTCTGGTGGTGGCTGGTTTTCTGGTCCGAATACCATTTCATAAAAAAAAATAATGTTTGTTATCAAGGTATTCGATTTACTTCTAGGTGTCTCGTGCGTCGTAAAACAGCACGCCATTAAACTTGATACCTTTCACAGAAGCTCAAGTCTTATAAATACACACGCAAGTGGAGATAACCATAATATAAACATAATGATGGAAATAACAGCTACTTAGCAATTACTTAGTGCAATGGCTTTTGGGAAGGTACGCAAATGATCACTCAATCTACTGCTATACAGCACTAGTATTGTTAAGTTCCAGTTTGAAGGGTATCAGGTACAGGCCCGAGGAACATACAACTTCTTAGTTTCCAAAGTTAGTGGAACATTGGTGATTTGAGGAATATTTAAGACTCCGATCCAAATAAAGACAGATGCGGAGCATTATAGCAATATACTAGTCCGCATTTGGGGTCAGCACAATTATTCTTCTTTCCTCCATCTCCACCTCTAGTCATGTCATTAACTCCTTGAAAATATCATCCCTCACAATCAAACACACCATCATCATTTAATCCAATAATACTCTTCCTTCAAATCTGTTTACATCGATGTTACGTATAATATGACAACGCAATCACAGATCAGCTCGTAATAATTTATATCGTGACTAGAATCGAATCGACTCGAAACTAGAAACAGCGACCAGTATAAAATTATCTCCGACAGCACTAGTTGCTCCCATAATGTAGTACTTGATCTTATGCAAAGCTTAACTTATGCGATAAGTCCAAATGTATTACGGATAAATCTTCATCGTTTAACATAAACTTGACTAGTTGGCGAACCAGTCGCTAGATTTTATTTATTTTTATATTTTTATCTTACAACATTGAAAATGTTTTTGACAGATCGATTTGGATAAATTTTCATCGCTTAGCATAAACTTTAGTTGACCAACCAGTTGCTAGATTTTATTTGTATTTTTTATCTTACAACATGGACAATATTTTTAGTCACGCTTAAACGCTTATAAATATTATATAAGTTTTTCATATAAGGCTGGTTTATGTGTTACTAATAATCTCAAACACAGAACAGTTGGTGGAATAGACTACTAGAGTTTCTTCTTGATAGAATCTACATCACGGACCGGTCATTTTACATGTAATATAATCGTTTAAAATGTGCGTTTATTCCCATTTTGATTTTGGAATTAATAATAAAATAGTTTTTGAAAAAACCCTTAATTATATGTTTGTATTCTACGTTTAGAATGTTTTATTTTAAATATAACGTATTTCTTGTTTATTTATCGTCTCATACCTAAGACATTCAAATCTATTACAATCAGATGATAAATTTCCATCATTTATCATGATCCAGACAAGTCGGGCGACTGGTTGCAAGATTTATCGTGTTTTTCAAGGAAATATCTTGTCTGAATTTCTTTGGTAGATCTATTTATCCTGTACTGTTTGTTTATGATTTACTCATTGATAAGAATAACTGTAAAATTGTCTGTTTGTTCTAAACATGTTGTCGTCTGCGGTTTCGCTCGCGTTTAAGTGTTTGGTCGTCAAATGCTAGGCATAAAAAGCCTATGTCCTTCCTTGGGATTGTAAGCTTGGTTCTTATTAGATTTCATCAAATTAGGTTCAGTTGTGTGGTCGTGAAAGACCAACAGACGGACAGAGTAACTTACGCATTTACAATATTTACATCTTAATATTTGTAACATAATAGGTAGTACAACCAATTAATATTTCATACGCTTAATCTGATAAAGCTCATCCTGATAACTGGTATACATGACGTATTCAGACACGAAAGCGCGCCTCTCCACGTTGAATATTATCCTCGTGCATTCGTTTCCAAGATATCTTAGTGTATGTGAAACGACTAAGATTCAACTAAATACTTGAAGGGCCTTTTGAGTGATAACATTTATTAAGAGACATGTCATGATCAGTGTTCCCCGTGACTGCATTTGCGTAAAAACGATCCAACGAAACGTTTAACATCTCATATAATACCTTGATGCTCCAGAAAAATGGGTTGGTACTATCTGGGAGACAAAGAAGCACCGCGCGCTTATTGGGCGCAAATCAAAACACTGTTACACACTTCCGTCCCTTTTCACGAAATCACTACCGCCGATTGCAGGAAAGCGGAAGGAATGATGTTGCACATAAAAATATCTTAAACGTTATTTGTTGCAGTTATTGAAATAAATTAAAACTTTTTACGTTAGATAGTCCATTGATTGAGAAAAGATATACTGAACGGTAAATTGCATTTTGCCATTGGAACTAACATGTTATGTCCCGTGTGCCTGTATACTGGCTCACGGGCTTGCACAAAGCCTTACCAAGCAACTTCGACTATTATAATAATAAGAAAAGTATGTTTATCTTATTAATGAAACTCTGTTTTTTATTTTGTTTACGTCGTTCGGATACTAAATAAATAGGGTTTCTTGATTTATAAATTAATTCAATAATCATAAATAAAAAAAACAATTGACGGTGCATATTTGTCGGGCGTCTCGTGACGACAACATTTTTACTAGAAGAAAACAATTATTCAACGCGATAACTCTTGCGCACGTATTACACTAGAGCGAGATAGAAAGCCGAGATGGCCCAGGTTAGAGCGCGTGCATCTTAACCGATCATTTCGGGTTCAAACCCAGGCAAGTAGCATTGAATTTTCATGTGCTTAATTTGTGTTTATAATTCATCTCGTGCTCGGCGGTGATGGAAAACATCGTGAGGAAACCTGCATGTGTCTAATTTCAACGAAATTTTGCCACATGTATTATCCAGCCCTTAGCCCAGCAGTGGGAAGTTTACAGGCTGTTAATGTTTGTATGTATGTAATGAAAGAGATAGATAGCTATTAACATAATTTGTATTGTCATGGGGATACTTATATGATATATTATGATATGATATATTATGATATGATATATATATATGATATATGTAAATTGTATAACATAATTTCAAATAATAAAATAATTTCCAAAAGCTTAAATAGATAAATAAAAAAGCCGAATATGTTTTATACCTCTCTATCCATTAGTCAAATAACCATATAATCAATTTTTCAACCATTGATAAATCACTTGTAAAGAACAAACATAACAGATCGAAATGTCACATTAACGGTCATTGTCGGTGCGCGTGCGCACGTCATCGATCACGTTCCATCGATCAATTATTTAGCATGATTAATGTTAGTGTCGGTTGTTTGTAAAAAAATAGGTTTATGGTTATCAATAATTAAATATAATAATCTAGTTAAAGATTTTTAATCATATCTATATGTGTATAAATAATTTAAACTTTTTTTTTTAAATATAATCTGTTCTATGTTTTAGTTAAGTTTATTATTAAAATATTTATAATACGCAATCGTCTTTAATTAAAAAATGTTTTTTTTTTTTTTTAATTTAAGAAAAGTGTGTCACCAGCCTAACTATAAAATATCAATCATAATTAAATTGAACTCATTTTAATCGTATGAAATTACAGTTAGTAAACTCGTTAACAAGGCTTTTAATACAATAATTATTTTCTTAAAATATTAAAGGGTCAATAACTTTAGTATTTTTATTTGGGTTCTCGGAGACGCATCTTTACTTTAAAAAGGAAAATATAGTTATTTAAAGACATTTACATTAACAAAACAAATATTTGACAATGAAAGATAAACGACACAAAGAAAAAATATTTTTTAACAAATATTAAAACTTTCAGCCGCTTTCAAGCGCTGTTTTGGATTAAAAAATCCTATATCATTGTTTCATACATCATGCTGAATTAGCTATTGATTAGTTTATCGCGTCGCCAACCTTGGAAACTGTTAAGAAGATGTCATTTTCAAACCCAATACAAATAATGATACGACATTAAATACATATATATTTCACTTTTTTTTTTTTTAAATTAAAATATGTCACAAATAAACTCACCAATGATAAGAAACGTTGCAGTCGCTAGGAAGTGAGATCTGAACTCCATTTTGATCACAGTATTTTAACACTATTAGTTTTATATGAACACTAATATCTTATAACAACACTTTTGATTATGGTCAGTCGTCCATTGTGTTTTGATCTGTAACAAAGGAAAGGATGATAAGTATACTTCAGTACCAAACACCTCAATAGCGCAGTGGTTTGTAAATCGGATGTAATGAAAAAGTTGCAGGTTGAATCATGATTGTTATCAGCTTTTAGCCCAAGTTTAACTCAACAAATTTATAAAAAAAAAAAAACACTGTAAATGTTCGAACTCTGGTCAATGATCTACTCTGCTCTTGAGAATATCCATATTTCAGCCGAAACACGGCTCAGTGCAGGTTTAGACTCAAGCAGGCACCACATGTGCTCAATTTAGGTATATTATTCAACTCTTGCTCGGTGAAGGAAAAAATCGTGATCAAACCTGCACGTATCGGATACAATTATATCACATGTGAATCCATCAATCAGCAATAGAGCACCGTGGTGGATTAAGCTTTAAATCTTCTCCTCAACCAAGGCCAGAGGCTTAAGGCCAAGATTTGGCTGTCACTTTACTTCTAGTTTATTCCAGTCAACGCAAGATATATTAGAGAGCTCAAGTTTATCCACATACACAGTTGCATTCTTTGTCCATGACTCTCTTAAGCCATTAGACTGCAAAGTTATACGACCGGAGTCAGTTCAAGCGTAGAACCAACGGCTTAACGTGCTTCCCAAACCACAAAACTGTAACCGATTCTTGCAAACTGTGGACTGTTGCAGAGAATTTCCAGTCAAAAATCGCAAAACGGCTTGAAGTCAAGGCCTTAAAGTCGGCAACCTTACGAGGCAGTACTTGGTATATATGTTAAGATTTTCCAGTAAAACTCAAGATTTACCGACATGAGTTGGTAAATGTAAGTATTTATTATAAAAGGACGGCTTTTTCGGACTTTTACCATTCCAAGCTAACCTAACATATAAATCCTAAGATTTACCAAGTGAATGATGGTAAAAGTTCGAATCCCAAAGATTTATGGACATTTACCATTCGTAATCGGTAAATCTTATGTTTTACTGGAAAATCTTAATATTTACCGTAGTTCGAGCTCTTACAGTAACACATACATATTCACAAGAACACTGTATTTATTAAATTAAATTTTCGCAAGCAACGTGTATGTATAAGTTATCTAATTATAAAACTCAATAATATAACTGGCAAGCGAAAGCCGAGTTTTCTCCTAAACTCCGATCGCATTCAAAACACTCAGCCGTAAGCCCCATGCGGGTTACGAGTAATCGATCACTTTCTATCTTGATTTAAACAACGTACGTTACAGTTTTTCCTGGACGACTTCTCACATTCCAATTAGATCAGTCGTGATGTGATTTGCATTTGCTGTGACGTCACTGAAACGAAGCTTGTGTTTAAACGGAATTCTTGGAATTTAATATTGTTTAGGAATCTAGGCGGTCAGCTTACTTTGTATAATTACTAAGCTGTGATATTAATATTTGTAAATAAGAGAAATAAGTGGTCTCTTGAAGTCCGGGCTCTTAATCTCGAAGACACTTCCTTGGGAGCGTTCGCTTGGTCTTCACAAAACTGGTGAACGCGAGACAAGGGATCGGTGATACAATTGTAGGATAGGAGAAGGATAGTCGTTCGTTCCACTTACTTTAAAGCGTAGTGCATTAACGATACTAATACGTTATACGTCAAAATCATAACATAGACAGTTATTATCGTTTCAATATACGCATTATGATAAACACGCTACAATATTTGTTTCGCCGCTCAAAAACAAGGGTTGATTGGTGGTTTAAGCTATAGAAAGTAGCTTATTTCCTTCTTTGGGATTCCAGCTTGCTTCATTTTAGTTGAGTGGTTTAGTCGTAAAAACTAATTTAAAATTTAAGCGCAAATCAATCAATCAATCAAAATATAATTTATTCAAGTAGGCTTTTACAAGCACTTTTGAATCGTCATTTAAGAAACTATTTCAAGTGAAGCTACCGTCGGTTCGGAATGTAGATTCTACCGAGTAGAACCGACGAGAAACTCAGTAGAAAGTTTTTCGCATTTACAATAGTATAGATTATTCATTGCTAGGCAGCCCTGACACCTTTGAACTTCCGTTTACAAGTACCATAGACTACACTTGCAAACGTAATGACGTCTTTCTCAATAAGGATTCAAAAAAAGAACATGATAAGTTGAGCTGCATTCGTTATTCGATCAGTAATCCAATTACAGTAATAGCATTTTATAGGTGGTCTAGAAGCATTCGTAAGCTGTTGATTGGCTGGATAAATATATCGCAGAATTAGATTATGTCGTAAAGTAATCGATTCGAACATTAATATATTACATATATTTAAATAATTTGCGTCGATCAATTTACGATAATATTCATCAATATAAAAAAAAATGGATTTTGTGATAAGTTGTTCCATTCCAACGTCTGACGACTATGATGGTATGTCTCGTGTGCCTCGATACACTCGCTCACTCGCCATTCAATTCGGAACACAGGAATTCAAATACAAAGTAGCAGCCTATAAATGTCCCACGGTTGGGCTGAGGGCCTTGGAGCTTGTCACACCACGTTGCTCCAATCTGTATTGGTGGATACACATGTGGCAGAATTTCATTGAAATTAGACACATGCACGTTTCCTAACGATAACACGAGATGAATTACAAACACAAATTAAGCACATGAAAATTCAGCGGTGCTTGCCTGGTTATGAATCTGCAATCATCGGTTAAGATGCACGCGTTCTAACCACTGGGCCATCTCTGCTTAAAGACAAAGGAGAACGTCAATTATTTTTTCTAACCTTTCTATCACTTTCTAATCTTATTTGTTATTTTATTATAAAAGAAGTAACAGTTATGTATTATATAATAAAAAACTAAGCTAAGGACAAACCAATTAACTCGTCTCAAATTATACATACAAAAATGTAAATAAGACGTACTAAAAAAAAACGTTAAAAATGTCATATCCACTTCAAGCAAGTAACAACAATAAAATTGTGTGTTATTTCTGACGGCATATTTTTTATACTTTAACGTATATCTATTTTTGTTATTTTTTTGAGTCGAATATATAAGGAATATGACTAGACTACAATAGACTGCTATAAACTATAGACTACTATCCTGGATATTGCTGATTTCGTCTGGTGCAGTGGCAATGACGACAGACGGTGTCATTAAAGCCTCACGACGAGACATGCTTAATGCGTATTGTACGGTTGTCAAAATAAAGATGTTTATGGTATGTTGTTTTTTTTTTAGAATAAATTGACTACGTAGATGCTTACTTGTTGGTTTTTGTAAGATCCCGTTTTAAAAAAAGAAACATTCAAAATTATTTAAATTAAATTGTATGAACTTATTTAATAACGTAAAAATCGAGCAAAAATTTTAAAGAATCACAAGATTGAGCACCTTATAGTCTTTAAATTATGGTCTAAAATCTCTTAACCCTGTTTTGAATATAGCTGGTTAAAGTTGTCATTGATAATTAGTTCTTCAGAAAACCAAACCAGAATGAAGATTAACATTACGGAATGTTTCGTTGTTTCGTCCGAAATGAAATAATAAGTAATAATTATTTATATTTTGTAATTTGAAATAACGAGCATTTATTTTGGCCGACGAAAACTTTAATGGTACGACCGGTAGCAGTTTCTTCTTAAGGACAAGATATAGAGTTAAATTACAGATAAATGCAAGGAGAGTTAATCATTACTTTGATTATATAATTGAAAAAAAAAATATAGTTTCGCTGATTTTTTTTTTCTTTTAGATTAAGCACCTTTTTTTTTTTTTATTGACAATTCATTAATATTAAATGAAGACTTTTGACTTAGCTCTTGAATTTTGTTTAACTAAGACAATGACACAGAGGCACAACTTAGGGCAAAATATCTAAAGGAATACTATAACTAAACCTAAAAAAGTGATGTCTAGTTAATTTCATTGCTAGCATCAGGTTATATTAGTACTTATTTCTCCGAGCATACGTGAAGTATCCACTGCTAAGTGTTTATGAGTTATGAGGGCATTTAAGACGTCGTAAAACGCAGATATTATAAATATTTATAACACATGTAATTTAAAATAATGTGAGTTTATCCGTCTTGAGTTAAAATTGAAATACGGTAGGCAGGGATTGATTAATTCTAAGCGATTTCAAATTTTTAGTACTTCTGTGACGTTAACTAAAAACTAGTGTTTTAATAAATAAGGTTCTACTGTGATACAGTTTAGGTAATACATTTTTTATAAAAGAGCTTGGATTTAAATTCAATTTGTATACAGGATAAATAAGTTTAATGGTAAATTACGATTACTACATTTGCTATGATTTAATAGAGTAACTACAGAGCTCCTTGCCGGTTCTTTTCGCTAGAATCTATTGCGTGGAATTAGTATTTATTAATTTTCGTGTAAATATTAATCTTTTATTTTATTTAAATAAAATACATAAACTTATGTTAAGTAATTACTGCCTTTACTCAAATTCCAAAACGTTGATCGTTTTTAATTTAATTTAATATTATCTCTTATCTTTTGAAATTATTATTATAATCTTAGTTCTCTTATGAAACTATTGCGTCCGGTTTAAATATTGTTCGTATAATAGTGAATATAAAATAAAATGACTTAGAGCCTGTTCAATGAAGGATTTTATTTTTTATTAGTATGTATGCATTTTAATCTAAAAAACATTTTCATCCAAATTAAAATCACGTGTTCTTTGTCATTTATTCATTTATAGCGAAATTAAAAATACGACCAATTTTTTCTTTAGTACATACATACATTCATTTTCCTATATAAGCATCATTCCTTTTCTTCTATACAAAATACTAAATAATATTTTGATAATTTTACAACCGTGTAAAAGTAACATTATAAAAATATCAGCAAATAAAATTAAAGTGTTCCCATAAAACATTCACACGACAAAGTCTTTACAACTACGTGAAATTTTTATTCATTAAGGAATGTTTGTATCAAAAACTGAGTTAAAAAAATAAGCAAAAACGTTTCAGACACAAAGTAACATAATGCTGCCAAAATAAATAAACGCGATAAAGTTTAGAAGTACACATATTCAGCATACCGACTTTCCGAGTCGCATAATTTTAAAAGCTGGTACTTGGATAGTAACGCATCCCTAAGTCTGAAAGATGAGAGCTAAGGGTGCTTGGTTCAATGAATATTCATTGAAACTCTTCAACTTTAGCTTTTTGAATCGTCCGTTACTTATAGGTATGAAAGAGTACTTTTTATCTGAAAAAATCTTCTAACTATTTTAGACGCTGGTAAAAATTATAGTAACTTCCACATGGCCGAGACACACGAATTTCAACCGAAGATTGGGGGTTATCTTTTTGTAAACGACGACGAAGGATAATAAATTCTGTAAGTTTCAAATTTGATTCTTGCAGATGTTATCTATCACCCGGATAGAAGATGAATGAGTTACTATATCCGGAAGGAGGTGAAACTTTAGCTAAACACGTGGACAAATAAAAGCTGTAAAGCTGTTGCCTTGCTGTAATCTCCTTTGGTCAATTTTTTATAATAAAGTTAAGTGGACGAGCAAATAGGCCACCTTATGGTAAGTGGACATCACCGCCCATAGACACTAGTGCTGTAGAAAATATTAAGCATTCCTCACATCGCCTCCACTACCAAACTTGGGAGCTAAGATGTTATATTCACTATCTATTCATCCTTCAAACCGGGATACTATACTAGGTACTGTTACTGGGCGTTACTGTTTGGTGGTAGAATATCTGGTGGTGCCTATATAGACAGGCTCGTACAAAGCCTAAGTGACGCCCTAACTTGAAAACCGTTGATTTGATTTGATTTATTTTTTTAAGTTTTCTAATAATTTGTAGAAGGTTCTTACGGAAAGTCAAATGAAAAATAGAATGGAAAATTTTCAGAAAATTTAAGAGCATCGAGTATTAACATTTTTTCTGTTTACAAAATTATGAATAATCTCAAATGACGAAATCAAAGTGAAAAATTTGTAAACGCAATAAAACAAAGCATTTTTTATAGAGGGGTAATGAAAAGGTTGCGGTTAAAATTTACAGTTAAACAACAACTTGGCATGTCATAAACGATTTGAAAAGACTCGTCATTAGGGAATCATAAACGCATAAGCGTTAAGTGCGTCGTAATGTACGCATGTAAGGGCAATTCCATAATGTCGTTAGGACAGTTAAAAACGTAGTCTCATAACATTGTTTTTTTTTATTTTAGAGATCTAATTTAGCGGCAGCATTTGACTAAAACCTTTCTAGCAAAAGAGATTTTCTTACGTCACAGCTGCACGAGCTTTAATTTTGTTCGAAAATAGAGTTCTTATCTTCGAAACCAATCAAAAATACCCAATATAGAAAGCCGTGTACCAATTTACTGAACAAAACGATTAATTTCGCTAATTTCTTGTACAATTTCCCAAACACGTGAAAGGAAACTGATTTATAACAAACTCTACAAATTCTGATCAAAATATAGTTATTATATTACTGCACTAGCTGCTTGACGCGGTTCCGTTTTAACCCCGTGGGTTAAAGTGGTAATACTAGCGTCAAACATTTCTCAATAAATGTGCTATCCAATGTATAAATATTGTATGAATTTGACTGATAGATAATCTAGGCTAGTGGTCGCACAGTAATGAAAATCGACCATAAATAATCTTATTGAGAGTTGTTTTTTTCTACCCTTAGTTTTTATTGTGTTAAAAAAAAGATTAAGTTATCATACAGAACAGAATAAGGTACTTAATCATCGTTCATGATGAATAGGGAAATAGGTATTTATTTGTTGAATAAGCCAATGCGTTTGTGATCATGGCCTTAAGTGCAAAATAATGATGTTTACAAAATGTGTGTCGGTGGACCAGGGTAACATGGTTCGTAAGGAGGCCGTGCGAATAATATCTTTACCCGAATGCCCTGTAACGGAAACCTATTTTGTACTTTGTAAGCTGAATTTAATTCCTCAATAATATATTATCATACTGGCGATATTTTTTACTTAAAATATATATATATTTTGTGAGTTCTTAATTTAAATCTATAAATAACTTTTAACATTACTGTCGTGTCAAACGTGTTATGTAACACTATTATTGTTTAATATCATTTACAGCAAACTTATGTACGTATTGGGTCGCGTCCTCTGCACGTCTTCTAACCACTGGGCCATCACGGCGTTAGCACTAGATCTATTTTAAATGTAAACTAAAATGTATTACTAAAATTATTGAATCTGCTCTATTTTATATCAGATTAAAAAGTCAATAAACAACTTAAATTAAACATCGCATTAGAAATACTAGTACAGAAAGTATTAAATAACAATTCATTAAAAATTAATCAATTAATGAATTTACACATAAAATAATATTTATTTTCGTACGCATGATTTAAAGTATCTTTGTTCATTTCTCACTTTACCTGTATAATCTGTGCTTTTAATTGACAGCTTATTGAAAAATGGCGTCTCGGATTGCTGTGAAATTACAATCGTTACTTAGGAGTAAAATTAAAGTGGATTTGAGTAGTTTGTTCAAACTATGTTGTAAATAAATATATACAGTATAAATATTATAAATTTCATCTCGATAATACTATTCCCCGAAACAAATTCGTGCTAAGGTAACGGTATACGGACCAGATAAGGAAAAACACGAGATACCCAGCACACGTGAAACATCGCTATTGAAAGGAAATAATAAAATAATTAAAGAAAGAAATCTAATTAATTTATTCATTCACTCGCGAAATATAAAAAAAAATCTAATCTTGTTAGAATTTGTTGTCTTGTAAAAAAAAAAAGTGTGTCGTACCAGGCTAACAGATGTAGCGAAGAGTTAGCGGAATCACGTATCCAAAGGCTTACTTCATAGTGTAACTAATTGCTTAATATGTTAAAAACCGACGTTTATTTTTACAGTGTAATTTTTATTAAAATGAAAGAATGTTCTGGATATTTTATTAAATATCGTATAAATAGATAAGGATACAAAAGGATTTTTTTTAACAATAAGGGGCGTTTTTTATAAACGATGTTTAGAAAGTATTTAGTTAAATTAAATTATCTTTCTATCATAGTTTATTTGACATTAAATATAATATAACACATTGTTTAAGTTTTGTGTGAATAGTTACCCTAAACAACACGTACTAGTAGTCTTTTCATACCAAATAAGCAACTCACTAATGATAATATAATTACTTGCATTCCACAAAAACAATTATATACTTAAATTTATATTTTTTATAAAGAATAATATAAATATCTTAATGGAAGTCCATTTCATCAGATCGTCTCGATCGTAGCGTATTATTTCGCAATAACTCGATCGCATACTTGCAAAATTAAAAATCAGTACGATGATTTACAAGTAGGTATATACTTCTTACATTTGCATCATGATTTTGTTGGTAACAAATTACACTGATTATGAAACGTAAGCGTTAAAAAAAAAACATCAAGTACATAATTTTACTTAAGCATGGTTGATAATACCTACTCAGAAGATATTTTACCGCCAAACAGCAACGCTCAGTATTGTTCTATTCTGGTTTGAAGCCTGTGCCAGAGCCTGTGTAACATGCACATACGTAACATCTCATCTACCGAGGCGTCTCATATAACTTGGCCATTTTTAATAATAAATATTGGACATCACATACATTACTCTGATCCCAATGTAAGTAGCTAAAGCACTTGTATTATGGAAAATCAGAAGTAACGACGGTACCACAAACAACCAGACCGAAGACAACATAGAAAACTAATGAACTTATTCTACATCGACTCGGCCGAGAATCGAACCTGGGACCTCGGTGTGGCGTACCCATGAAGACCGGTGTAAGCACTACTCGAGCACGGAGATCGTCAATTTGCCCGTCCGCATACCAAATCATAAAATAAAATAAAAATGTATTTTTATTATTTTAATTCAACCAATCCCATGATATTGTTCGGAAATAAATGTAATATATTTTTCGTTATTGAACAATATGATATAAAACGTAAATGCATTGGCCCGAATTCAATTCGATTCTATTGTTCTCACTGCAGCCCAGTAACCTCAATGATACAAAATCAGACTTTCTTATGACTCTGTTGTTTACGCGAAATTAGAAATGTTCAATTGTTATCTGCAACATTTTAATCGTCCATTATATATATATATTTCCAAATGACTGCCTCTTTAGTCTAGTGGCTAGATATAAGGGCATACTTTCTGAGGTCTTGGGTACAAGCCCCAAGTTGGTTCACATCGGCCCCAAGCGATGAATTATTATTTCTATGTAAAAAATCTCAGTAACAGCTTGGAGTCTAGAAGGTGAAAAGCCGTTGGTCCTGTGCTTGAACCGGAAAGATCCGGTCGAGTCAGATTTGCTGTCCCACCAGATTATGATAGTGAAGGAATATAATGTGCAACTGTGTTGCGCACACACATGTTCAATATGATGCACGACCTCCGTGGTCGAGTAGTATGTACACCGGTTTTCATGGGTACGCCACTCCAAAGTCCCTGGTTCAATTCCCGGCCGCGTCGATATAGAAAAAGTTCATCAGTTTTCTATGTTGTCTTGGATCTGGGTGTTTGTGGTACCGTCGTTACTTCTTATTTTCCATAACACAAGTGCTTTAGTAGGGATCAGAATAATGTATGTGATGTTGTCCAATATTTATTTATTTATTATTATTTATAATATGTCAAGCGTAACTGGATAGTTGTATAAACCGCTCCGGACATGATATAACTCTTCAAAGTACATGTGAATTGAGAAGGCTATTTTTCACCAATATTAATTGTTAATTTAAACATTTGTTACTTTGGTGGATAAAATCTAAAAATCACATGAATTTATGACATTATTTTCCGACGTATTAACTGGACATACAGACATACATACTGGAGATACAGTCGTTTTTTCTTTAGTAATGTTTGGAAAAACAATATTTGAAAAATACAAGAAACAGTAAAACATACGCGTACTTAACGATGTTCCCATCTTCTAGTTGATTTTAAAAATAATAACTAATGCGTTTCTCGCCGGTTCGTCACGGAAGAATTAATATTTAGAACTGGCAGTGACGCTTGACGATTGAACAGTACACGTAAAATAATATTTGTAAAAAGATAAATTTTGGTGGTCAATTTCATTGATAAATTCTGCGATTTTAATGAATGGACGTCATCCGTGATAAGCTCGAGGTAAAAAACAAATATTTGGTCAACTGAAAAATTCTAATTTACTTAGGGAGTCTTATGTTTTAAAGAAGTAACCGTTATAACACAGATATATTCATCGTGTAGGAAGACGTACATATAATTATGGTTTCAGTCAAATATCAGCCGTGCGATAAATAATGCCCCCAATTATTATTATAAAGTTAATGAATACTTTATTAATTTATTATAAATTAGTTTTTATAATCTTAATTTTTTTAAATGTTTCCAAATTAGTGGCAACGAGTTTATTTTTTTGTAATGGATGTCAATAATCTTTTAATTTTTTTTTAATAAAAGAACAAAACATTTAAATCAAATTAAAACTTGTCAATTGTTTAGAATTAGGAGCATTTATTGTTAACTAAATTATGTTAACTAAACAGCTGTCCAACTTGACCTTATCAACCTCAAATGACCTCAAAACTGACCTACATTCGAACATCGCTACGAGGAAATCATAAACGCAAGGAGGTCGAAACATACAGCCTTGAGCTTGAGAGGCCATGACCTGGCGGTAAGGAAAGTAAGATCGGATATTTATTACTTTCTTGTAGTTTATGATTGCCTGGTACATGAAATGTCTGATTTAAAATGTCGCCCTGGTTTTCTTTTTTATTTTTAGATTGATTGATTTTATTTTTTATTGTACATATTACTTAATTTTCTTAATTTATTTTCATTCTTTTATAGCTTTTGGTAATCAAGAAAAAAATAATTATTAACTTAAAAATTAAAAAGTATAAACAATAACAATGCGTAATAAAAAACAACCTTTAATTATTTTATTTTTATGGTAATATATTTTATTCAGAGAAATAAAGTTTGAGGGGGTCTAACTACAAATACTCTACTACATACATCAAAATAAAAAGTCGTACAACGTCGTGGGCGTATCAATGAAAACATTTCAAATATGATTGACACAAGCTTTCAAAAGATCTCTCGCTCATAGCACCGAAAACGATTTAACCGATTCATAAATCAGCACACCTCAAATCGACATTATTTACTAACGAGTAACGACGTTAATCTCATGTCCATCTTGACACACATATCTTAATGTAAGTAAAAACTCATTGAACTCGACACATAGCAAAAAATCCGTTCAGACACGTGCTGATTATAATCAAAATAATAACATTTGAAAGGATTTTAAGTGTTATACGTTTGTAATTGAGTCGATTTTCGTGTGTGTGTCGTGGCGTCAGCGGCGCGCTGAACCGTTAGGAGTCAGATTTAATATATTATTAGGTTAGTGTTTGACAAATTGACCGACAATCATAGTTTTTGCGGTATACTTTTTCTACGATGATATAATACAATTTTTGTATAGATACTTTTTTTTTTAAATTTATTGAAACTTCTTTGTGATTCTAGTATTTTAATCATTTTTCCTTATCTAACGACAATCTGTCACAATATAAAAAAGGTCTTAAGGATTTATCAATTACTCTATGATAAATTTTATTTATTTAACGGAAAATCATTTTTTTATAAACAATTCTATAATCAAAACTTTCGAACACAGCCTAAAATCAAGCAAAATTAGTCACGATTTTTAAAAATCACATATTAAGATTTTGATTTATAAGATTGCCTTATAAGGCAAATAGTCATATTTAGAATTATTTATAAGAAACAATTACAATACATTAAAATACACAACAATAATCTTTTAAATATCTCGCGGTCATTATTATTATTATACGCAACGCAGAACGCTCAAATTATACACGTATTTAAAAAAAGATGTAAAAAAATCGCGCGTTTTTAATGAATCGATCAGATTTGCTTTACGCTTTGCTATTTTAAGCATTTAATTAGGTCTAATTTTTACGCTTTTTAGATTTCCGACTGTAAAGCAGAAACATACTACCAATCATTGAATTTGTCTCTCTTGTTTTTTACTTTTAAATATATCGTTCGTGCGTTTGGTGTATTAATTGGATTTATATTATTTTAATGCCTGCATTGAATTTAATTGCTAATCAACTGCTGTTTAAATTGAATGCACTAGTCTATTACATATAATAAAATTGGAGTATATTAAAATAACCACATTTTACTAAATGCAAATTTCTGTATACACGGTACATATACCAAAATAACTCTTTTTAGAATTTTTGTCTGTCTATCTGTCTGTCTGTTCTGGCTAATCTCAAGAACGGCTGGACCGATTTTGACAGGACTTTCACTGATGTAATAAGAAGTAACTTAGGCTACTTTTATTTTAGAGTTATATAAAAAATAATAATAAAGTCACGCTGCAATGTCCAAATACTGTCCAGTAGCGCGCAGCCCTCGCGCCGCCGTCACGTCGGGTTCCTCTAACCAACTACTTCATATCACAAAAGCTACCTAATACAGAATTAATATGTTATGGTAAAATCTGCGAACTGAAGAATAACTTTTTGTTAAATTCAAATATGCACCAAGTAACGCACGCGGGCACAGCCAATCTATACTAATATTATAAATAGTGTTGCATATCGATAGTCCACTATCGATAGACTATCGATAGTTAAGGTGTTAGCCATAGTATCAATAGTCTATCGATAGTATTGTCACGTGTCAATACTATCGATAGTATTGCCGTAACCAATAGTATTGCTCACGGAGAGCTATCGATACTATCGATATTATTGATCAAAATGATACTATCGATAGTACTATCGATATCTTGAATAGTTTTCGAGGTCAACTATCGATACTCAAACTATCGATAATTCTGCAACGTTGTTATAAATACAAAAGTAACTCTTTCGTGGCAAAATGATTTGCCTTGCTTTTATGTCTATCAGCTGACGACCAATTCCTAAAGCGAAGCCGCGGGCGATAACTAGTGTGTTATAAAAAGTAAATCAAATTATGAGTAACAAAATGGTCTACTGCTGGGACGAAAACCTTTCCTGATATGGAATTTATTTTACCTCGTTGCTACAAGTCGTATTGTTGGATATAATTAATATTTTTTTAGCGGTCAAAGATATATTGGCTACTAGTTAAATCTTTGGTACTACTGGGAGCCTGGTATGTTAGGTTTGAGTTTTAACAAAACATCCTTGCTTTTCACGAATTGAGTTGACTGCTTTATTATAACCGAGTACCTGATCACAGCTTAGTCTGCATTTGAGGAGGTAGGGGGCTGTCTTTGTCAGTCGTAAGAAACCCTAGGACCATTTCTTTATCCCTGACTACGTGTATGCAAAATTTATATAATTATTCATTAATATTAGTTACGATAAGAGATATTTCTTTTTTTTTTAAAACTGAGACTAATTCTATAATCACCTTCTTAATAGTCGTAGTTTCAATTTGAAATATCGTATCATATTTTGTTCATCGTTAACAGAGCGTTTAATAACTTGGTTTATGAAACATTGAATAGCGAATTGATAAGCGAACACCCATTAACATTTTAAGTCTATAAACAGTAATCGGAGCCAACTCTAGTTAATTTTAATGAAATGATCAAAACCACTGGCGCATACAACGGTTACAGTTAGCGAGTCGGAACACCGTTGGCCATCTAACGGATATTTCATAAGCCACAGATACTGGCTTGGGATCTCGATAGGATGAAAGGAGATGAAAATTTAAAAATCGAATATAGATATGTAGTAGTCATTGAATTAAATAAGGCATTGAAACAATTACCAAAAGACACGTTAAATGTTGAAGGAAAAATAAAACAACTAACTATGATGTTCTGTGATCAAGTAAAGTCAACTTTAATATTGTACATTCGTCATCTTACGAAAATCAAACGAAATACTTAATTGGCTCTACAAGATTCAGCAACTCATATTGCTAAAAAAATTATATATGTAAGTCAATTTGTGGAAAAGAGTAACTGCTAAGTTTCTTGCTGGTTCTTCTCGGTAGAATCTACTTTGCGAACCAGTGCTAGCCCTACATTTAATTCTATACTGTAATATGACGAATCAAAGTGCCAATGAGTCTTTTGATTTAATGCTATTCATTAAGAATGTACGAAGCTTCTTTCATTTTATTCATTAATAATATTATATATTTTTCAAATGATTTAAAAAGTTATATTAAGTTGGTAATTGGTTTTTTTCAAGCACGTCTGTTCCGGTTTGAATGATGAGTCAACCAGTGTAACAGCAAGGGCCGTAACATCTTAGTCTCCTAAGATTGGTCGCGCATTTGTGATTTAAGGAATTTTTAGGGTTAATATTTCTTGCAACGTCAATGTCTATTGGCTGTGATGACCACATCAGGTGGCTTATTTGCATGTTCGACTATCTATTATATAAAAAAGGGCAAAGGGGCCATCTAATGTTACATCTTCTTCGCCCATAGATACTAAGGAATATAAACCACCTTGTTACCCTGCTAATTCACCGGCATCCTTGGAATCTATGATTTTACGTCTCTCTTAATTTCAAACCGGCTGTAGAAAAACTAGTGAATGTATCAAACCAGAGGCTCTGCAATATAGACATTAAAATTTTCCAAAAAGTACGAATCGTAAAGTATCGGTTTGTAAAGCGGTCTGTTTATGAAACCGCTAGAGCAACAAGTCTTTGAGCTTAATGAAGGCTCACATTAAAAATAGTCGCTACGATTTAATCGTCCGGTAAATAAACGATGTAAGGCTTGATCGTTGAAAGGAATTGCCATTAATCCAATGATAAAATTATGAAATATTAATGGGTCTCTTATGACATTGACTTTAATTATAGTTTTTATTTTTAGTTTAGCTGTAACGTAGAAATATTACGTTTTTAGAATTTTATAACCAATTTTGTTTGAATTTGATTTGCGTAAATATGGAATATAAATATTCAGTTACAAGTATATATAGATTGTTATACAGAAACTATTACACATACAAACTTGAAATTTGACAGGTCGATTCCTTAGGGTGTAGACTTCTGCTAAGAACGGATTTTACGAAACTCCACTCCTAAGGAGGTTAAAACGGGGTTTGGAAGTTTCTGTTTTATAAATTTCGAGCGGGTAAAGCCGCAGATTCAGTAGTTTTATTATATAATAAACACATTGAATGAGCTTATAATTTAAGAGATTGATGTGAACCTGGGCAGGGAATACAGTGTGCGCAATCACTTGTGCTTCTTCAAAGTAATATTTCCTGGGCAGTCGGCTAGTCCTCAGAATTTTATTCTGGTAGCATATAAGTGAGTAATCGTTACATTTTCCTAATTATCTCACAAGTAAAAAACTGATTATAATTAGACTTTCTTATGAAGAATCATCTAGGTACAAATAAAATGAGTAATATTCGTTTATAATTTTTTTATTGTCATGTTTGTATCTTTATGGTCTATATATTTTTAATTTGTAAATTTTTATTTATGTGTGTTGTATATTTTTATTACAAGGTATAACGAAATAATTTTTGAGTCTACACAATTGTGAATTATGGATATATTTTTTTAATAAATATCTGATTTCATTAGATGTAACTTAATCTAACAAATATTATCAATTGATAAATCTTTAAAAGCAAGTGTAATTATTATTTTGATTAATCTTTTAACTTGGTGGCTGTGTGTATAATTCCTTTAACCGCAGCTGTTATAAATGCTGCTCCATTTAAATAGTCAGATGACCGATAAGTAGTTGTATGTCTGTTTATAAATCTCAACTTGAATCTGAACAGGCACGTTCGTATCGTAGATTGATTCTAGATTGAAAGTCATGTTAATGTACGAACAAGATTGCTTGGTAATTTTACTGATAAGAAATTGTAACAAAAAAATCATTAAAAAATATATTTAATTTTATTTTGAATGTTGTTTTTTTCATAAAATGGATTTTAATGCAACTTTTATGATAAGGTCTGATTTTGGTTGGATTTCGGATTCGTCGGACAATTTTAAAGAAAATTTATCTATGTATAAGTTCGTATATTACACGAATTATGATGGCTTTACGTACTTTTCGAAGAATCAGCATTTATTTTTTAAGCCGATATAGAACACGCATAAAATATAAAACAAAAATAAAATCACAGACATACAAGTCTTCACAAATAAATAAAACATAATTCTTAAATAATTAAATTAGAATTTATTTAAAATTATAATAAATTACACTTCCCAACTCCAACCTGCTAATGAGGATTGCTTGAAGACAATTTTTACGTATTTAAAAGTATTTTGGGTATTTATCTTCATTAGCTTAGCTTCATTAAAACTGTTTAAGCACCTTTTAAATATTCATGTACATAACATTTTATGTTTTTCTTTTTTTTATTACCATTTAAGGATATATTTATTTTTTATATATATTATACATTAATTATTAAAAGTAAACTGACTTTATCTCCATAGTTTCTAATTAAAAGTACGAATTTTACTGATTCGAATATTTTGTATTTATATGAAACATCTCTTTGATTTTCGGTGTGTTTTTGGACTAGCATTTGAACTGTCTATTACGCGTTTAAACTTTTTGTACTGAAATTAGCTTGACAGACTGGTAAATGGGGCACTTAATGGTAAGTGTTCACAATTCCACATATACATGTAAGAAATATTAACTATGCTTTACATGGCCAGTGGTACCAACCTTCAAAATAAATATGTTACGTCCCTTGTGCCTTTAGCTACACTGGGTCGCTCACCCTTCAAACCGGAACATGACATTATTAAGTATGGCTATCTAGAGATAGCATGATGTGTGATACCTACCTAGATGGGCTTGCACAAAGCCCGACCACCATATAAACAGAAAATAGTCCAAATGCAATACAAAATAGCATCAAATATTTACTTTATCCTAACAAGATACACTTACTATTTCGTGTAAAACGCATTTACGTAGAGGTTAAAAAGATACACGAAAGCAAGTTGAGGGTGGGATTATAGCCTGAATACAATTAGACAGGCCTAATCGCACGGCTATTTCACGGATCAAAAAATGAATTTCTGTTGTCACTCAAGCGCGTCTAATAAAACTGATAAAGTTGACGTTAGGTCCTTGTCCTACTTCGTACGATAGCTTGCGAATTTCCTATTCTATGAATTTATTATTTTGACAGTTCATATTATAAGTAACTAGCAAACGCCCCGGCTTCACACCGGTACAATAAAGATCTATATACAAATTTAGATTGAAGAACAAACATAAATATAAAACAATCTTGTTTTTTCCAACGAATGTGGTCCATGTGTTCTGTGATTTATCTAAGGCATTTTACAATGTTGGAAAATATATTCTAATCGATTAAACTACTATATGGGCTTAGAGCTTATGAAATCTTGCCTTGATATAAATTCTTCTGGATTTATTGTAAGAATTGGTGTTCCAGAGGGTTCAATTTTGGTTCCTTTTTTATATTAACGATATGCATTGAAAGAATCTGTCTGAAATTAGATATCGCTTTCACATTGCTGGGTTAAATACAACACCTACCTAAACTTTGCGGTACAACACGGTCATTGTTGGAACGATGTACCGTTTTTACCCCCAGCGAGACGGCTACATCTAGATAACTCGATAACTCGAATAATAATGGCTTTATTTAACATTAATTCGAAATGAATAGGTCGTAAAAATTGAGTGAAATAGCCAACTACTTAAATAAACTTAATGTTACCGACCGTGATAATTTGATCGATTTTTTTTTTTACTTCTTAATTTAAATAAAATGACTTGTATTTTAATGTTACACAACTAATTAACGTCTTAAGTGAATATGTAATACAATTCATTTTTCAATGTTATGAGTGATAATATTATTGTAGTAATTTTATTTTAATTGAGTATACGACTTCTTTATTTTTTAATGCAATAAATGAAATGACAATTCATTTGAAAACAGTTTGTTTGAAAACAAAAATGTTTAAAGACTATTCAATATTGTATCATCTTTTTATTTTTTAAAATGGTCAAGGACACAGGCAATAACAATATGTGTTCTTGGTCCAAGTAATTAAATGGGCTTAATCACCTATCAAATCTCAAACAAATTTAGTCTTTAAAAACTGAGCAATATGAAGTATTACCATTTGTTTCTAAAATAGCTGCTGATCAAAATCAAAATATACTTTATTCAAATAGGATTATACAAGCACTTTTGAATCGTCAATCTACAAACTATATTAAGCGAAGCTACCATCGGTTCGGAATTTAGATTCGACTGAGAAGAACCGGCGAGAATCTCAGTAGTTACTCTTTTTCAACATTTAAAAATACAAAGTTATAAGGTTATGTTAGCCAAATACAATTATATATGTATATAATATATCCTGGCTGGAAGTCAACAAGTAGCTCACGCCTTTCTGTCGTCTATATAATCCTGAATTATTGAATAAAAAACATTAGCACACGCATTAGTAGTGTTTATTGTTGACACAATCACGTCGGCTTATGACTACAAGTCTATATATCTATCCTTGTCACTCATTTGACACACTGTTAACATCCCGCCCGGCCCTTTCGTTTATCGGATTCTATGGGTGGTCAATAATGAGAATGTAATGGGATTACTGTTGAGTGAAATTAAATACAGCAACTGGTTGATATAATTCTTGCACGATCGTTTTCCGCGTTCTCTGCGAACTTAATAATTTCTCTGCCATTCAGACGTACGGAAATGAACTTATTCTAAGCTATGTATCTGTTAATGATTTCATACAGGATCTTGAATAATTAGTACAAATCTTATATTTTTATTTTTTAATAATAACGCTAACTCTAAGAGCGAGTGCAAATTCTTTAGTTACAAATTTTGAAACACACAAACAAGAAACTGAATATATAGACGATTTTATAAAACATATCTTTGTGTCGATTTTGATAAATTCTTAGAAGTGAGAGTTGTGTATTGTTTTGTAGTATATGACGTCATTATACGATTACCATTGCTATCATACAAATACTGGAAAGAGAAGTTTATTTAAAGTTGTAATTATAAATCTAGTAATAAATAAGAAACCTTTTTTGAAAAAGTCAACTTAACCAAAGTTTTCGTATATACATATAAGTATTAATACATAAGTAGTTTCGCTTCGCAGTTCAACTCGCTTTCAATTAATTCTATTGACGTAACGTAAATTTTAATCTCTTGTAGCATATAAAACGTTCGAAATTTAAAAAAAGCTTCAATGTACTAAACATAACAAATATATTCATAACTGTTTATGTGTATTTGGCCAAGGTGTACGTTACAGTAAGTTAGCTTAAGATTTCTCTATCCGTGTATCGTGTTCAAGATTGGTAATCACGTGTAATGACCCTCGATGAGACTTCATTTCGCAATGTAATTTATCAAAACGCAGCTTATTTGTAGACTCGTTATTTTTTAACTTATTATACAATTTTTTATCCGATTATAATACTTAATAGGGATAGAATAGTGTGTATGACCGCATCGTTGGTGAAATGATATTCAAGTTTTATTTTAGAGTATTCCTTTCGAGAAATTCAATAGCCCGGTGTCTGATTATTGGATGTATTTACAATCCCATGCTTTCGATCGAATTCTCTCCGATCCAGTGGGATTACAAACCTGAGAATATAATTGCATTTGTGTTTCAGCACACACTTTACTGGGCAGGGCTTTGTGCAAGCCCGTCTGGGTAAGTACCACCCACTCATCAAATATTCTACCGCCAAACAGTTACTTAGTACTGTTGTATTCCGGCTTGAAGGCTAAATGAGTCAGTTTAACTACACGCACAAGGGATATAACATCTTAGCTACCAAGGTTGGTGGCGCATTGGTGTAATATGAGGAATAGTTATTATTTCTTACAGCGTCAATGTCTATGGGTGGTGGTGACCACTTACCACCAGGTGGCCCATTTGCGCGTTCGTCTACCTACTACATAAAAACAAAAAACACACATTTAATAATATCCCGGATAGTTGGCTAATCTCTCGTGGAGACCGTCGCTGGTCAAGAGTATATCACTCAGTATGACGAACTATATAATAAAAACACAATAAACCTTATTCGCGGAGGCTTTTACAAGCACTTTACCGATTAACAACATTTAATGTAAAGCTACCGGTATAGAATTATGGATCTACCGAGAAGAACCGGTGATAAAATCAGTTGTTAATATTTTTAACCGATTTAAAAAAGGAGGAGGCTTTAAATTTGGTTCTTTATATTTTTTTATGTGTGGGTAAGTGTGTCTTCGTCATGTACAAATGATTTTGAAATTGAGATAAAAAGGTTTATTCCGAAATGTTAATTTTCTTTTTAATTTAATTTAAATTTCGTAAAGATCTGATGATGAGTTTCGAAGGAGAACGGAACTCTTGTATTAATTTCTATTAAATTTTATCAATATGATTTTGTATATAAAATCTTTTTTTTTGCTTTATTTATTAATCGTCAAAGATAAAACATTTCATCAAAAATACTTTGGGCTGAATGTAGTTTGCCCATGCTTTGAAATCTCATTTTATTTTTTTATTATATTAATATATTTGTGTACGTGTCCAAAATGAATTTCAAAAAACGTCAATTCGAACAAAAGATGATTTTAAGTAACACAGATATGACAAGCAGACGGATGTTAAATATTCGATATAAATGTCATATTGTGAAGACCGCTGCCTGACCTGTAATGTTATTAAGCGCTTTTCAGCGCTCGTCAAGAGTTTTTTGCAACACACAAAAAAGTATAGGTACAATGTTATCGTCGAGATCAACGCAGACGATCGATTGCCAAGTAACAATATGCTAAGCTAATTTAATTTGTTTTGATTTTAAAAAATGTAAATACGTGTTGAGTACATCGTCCCAGTTAGCTTTCATTTAATATACAGTTATATCGTGTATTTTCATCGGCGAATAGATCGAACATCTTAACGAAGATTGCGGACCCAAATACGAATTAGTATCTATGGATTTTTAATTTGCTAAATTTAAATGATGTTCCAGACAGGCGAATAACCTACCTAATGGGAAGTGGTCACCAACATGGTCACCAAAATATACATATGTATACTATAATTTATATATATATATATAAATAAACTAACATGACTTTGTATTTTTAAATGTCGAAAATGAGTACTGAGTTTCTTGCCGGTTCTTCTCGGTAGAATCTGCATTCCGAACCGGTGGTAGCTTCACTAAATATAGTTTGTTAAATGACGATTCAAAAATACTTGTAAAAGCCTATTGAATAAAGTATATTTTGATTTTGAATACTATGAAAAATAATCATCCTTACATCGCCAAAGCATCACCAAGCTTGTGAACTAAAATCATATCTCACTTGTGCCCGTAATTACACTAGCTCACTCACTTTTAAACTGGTATAAAACAATACTAAATATTGATGTTTAGTGGTAGAATAAATCGTAGCTAACCAGTCAGAATTGCACAAAGCCCTAAATATCGACAAATTCCCAGAAGTATACTGGTTTGAGCTTTACATTGCTTTCCCTTAATTAACCCAGAAGTGACAGCAATTAACCCAGTTACCAATACCACTGGCTGACTCATTATGAGAACCTCGAATCGATAGGTCCGATTGACTTCGAATTTAGCGTAGCTACTCTTTTCGTGAAGTAAACGCTCACTAAGAAAGTATTTCAGAAATTACAACTTCAAGTGGGAGGGGTAGCTTGGTATAAATTTTATAAGTATGAAATCGGAACGGACAACCACTTACAATATAATCGAACATAATGTATTATGTGTAATAAATTTACGTTAATTGTTAAACGTAATTAATGCAATTAAATCAGAAAATCAAATGGCGCCATAAAACCAGCTCTCGTGATGTTTATGATCTTAATTAAAAAGTCTATCATTTACAAATTAAAAATTAATTATTATCGAGAAATAATTACACGTAAAATTGTATATATATGTAGATATATATACATATATAATTTACAACATCCACGGGCTCACGGTTGCAAATACTAAGTCGACGCTATTTTATCTTTAATGTAATCTTGTATTGAGTAATACCAGATCTTGTCTATCAAGGCTTTTTTGATATGAGCTTTAAATTTTTGATAGAAATTTTACTTACTAAAAATTAGCGTTGACATCAGGACAAACGGATATTATAAATAAATAAATAAATAAATATTGGACAACATCACATACATTACTCTGATCCCAATGTAAGTAGCTAAAGCACTTGTGTTATGGAAATCAGAAGTAACGACGGTACCACAAACACCCAGACCCAAGACAACATAGAAAACTAATGAAGTTTTGCTACATCGACTCGGCCGGGAATCGAACCCGGGACCTCGGAGTGGCGTACCCATGAAAACCGGTGTACACACTACTCGACCACGGAGGTCGTCATTTCGATCTTTCGATTTATTTTTTGTATAGTATTATAAACCGAAGACAGATTAACATGGATCTGACGAAACGAGACGTCAGTCTACTTCACACGTCGATGCGATTTGAATCGATTTGAAAGTGAATCGTAATAATTACGATATTTATAAGTGACGCTTTCAATTAACAAACTGACAGGCATCGATTAGCTTTTTTGTAAATATTAAATTAGAATTTTTTAGAATATTTTCGTGTAACTTTGTCGAGGATCATTTGTAAGCATTTCTTAAAAAAAATTGAATTTTATAGAAAAACTAATTTCGATACGCGGCAGTATGTTAGGGAAGGGCAGGTCTTCGATACTCTAAGGCCTTTTCTATTCACATAACAAACAGACAAATAAACGTATTGCCTCATTTATGATATGACTATAACTCACGATATGTTTTGTTAATATACAATTAATTTCGTTACCATAACTATGGGCCGTACATACAATCGCAAGTATAGCAATATAGTCGTACATATTAATGGTAAAAATAGGAATGTCATTTGCTTGCTATTATTATAATAGACTACCTGTGCCCGTGACGTTGCGCGTTGTTTGAATTTAAGTTATTTGGATATTGTAGCGTGATTTTATTTTTATTCTATATATAATTCTAAAATAAAAGTAGCCTAAGTTACTCCTTATTACATCCGCTATCTGCCAGTGAAAGTCCCGACGAAATCGGTTCAGCCGTTACAGAGATTAGCCGGAACAAACAGACAGACAGACAGACAAAAATTGTAAAAAATGTTATTTTGATATATGTACCGTGTATACATATGCATTTAGTAAAAATGGGTTATTTTAATATTACAAACAGACACTCCAATTTTATTATATTTATAGATAGAGTAACAAAAAATGTTGTACGAGTCACACTCCAACTTAACCAGTTTTTATGAAAATCAAAACTAATTGGCAGCGTGACTGGTAACAGGGAACAGGAAATTGGAAGCGAGAGAGAAATTAGGCAACTACCAATTGCTAGTAGTGTAGCCAAAATTTTGTCGCAATCAGTTCTGTATGTTATTTCTTGTTGAATATGTTGATGTACATAATTACTCTTTAAATCAAAGAGCCGAATAGAGGATTGCGGATTCAAAACAAGATTATATATTATCATCTCAGTATTTGAGGAACCATCGTGAGGAATATGGCTGATGAAATTGCCATATATGTATCTATAAACCCACATTGGGCGCCAACATGGAACAATCTCCAAGCCTTAATAAGATAGAAGACCTTTGGAACACAAAAAAAACTATATTTATGTTTGATTTTGCATTAAATTACATTAGTAGCCTCTAAATTTCCCACTGCTGAGCTAAGGCCTCCTCTCCCGTTGAGGAGAAGGTTTGGAGCATATTCCACCACGCTGCTCCAATGCGGGTTGGTGGAATAAACATGTGCCAGAATTTCGTTGAAATTAGATACATGCATGTTTCCTCAGGATGTTATCCTTCACCGCCGAGCACGAGATGAATTATAAACACAAATTAAGTTTAAACCCGAAATCATCTGTTAAGATGCACGCGTTCCAACCACTGGGCCATCTCGGCTCATGTTTGAATTATTGCGAATTAAATATAGCTAAAAAGCACAAAGCCTGTCGGTTTTTGCGTTTGGACTGCTCTGATTAACTATACGATCCGCTAATTGCAATGAAAGCGATTGCAGATAGCGCTACAGACTGAATAGAATCAATGGAAAAAAATATACAAACAGTTATTCGTATTAGTTTGATAGCTTGCTGTGATTATTGAGTCAATGATTTTGTTTATCTGGGCGTCAAATCACTAGATAACCTTTTTACATAATTTCACTAGTTTCCGCTCACGTGTGAGGAAGTGCTAGCCCCTTTTTTCTGTATTTCTGACCACGTATATGCACAATTTCATGATGATAAGTTGAGGAGTGAGGGTGTTAAAACGTAACAAACAAACACGTACACTAACTGATTTTCACATTTATGACATCAGTTAGGTTGAAAGTCGAAAGAATAAGCATACGTATTCATGAGCTTAGTTTTGAAATTGTAATTATGTTGCTAAGCACTATTTTAATGTGCCCTCGTATCAAAACACTGTTTGAGTATGTATTCCTTAAGACACAGGTTTTCCTAGTTGAAACGTCAAAATTCCAATGATTTTTGCAATACTGAGTTTTACAAATATGTAATTCTTATTCAAAAAACAATGAATGCAAATTTCAGCCCCGTTACTCGGGAGTTACAGTCCTCCTAGCTTACAGTAAGCGCATTATATTCTTTAAGTCTCCCTTCTGTCAAGTACGGGCTGAATCCATGAACTTCAATACAAAAAAATCTAAATCAAATAAAATATTTATTCAAATAGCCTCACAAAAGCACTTTTGTATCGTCATGTTCAAGTGTTGAGTTAAATTTAAAGGTACCACCGTTTCGGAAAGTAGATTCTATCGAGAAGAACCGACAAGAAACTAGTAGTTACTCTTTACCACCAGAAAAATACACATGTTCCATACATTTGGTAATATCTACTATTCTATACAAATAAATAAAAAACCTTTATACTTCCAATGAGAAGCGAAGATACTCATACGAGAACTTTACTTGAGCCGAAATTTTGAATTGAAAAAAATTGCTATGAAGACAGTTGTAATGAGAGAAACACGAGCAAACAATGGAAGGAAGACAATACACGGACAGACAAAATGGGGATGTTGTTTTATTTTGTTAGCTTCTGTTATGATTAGTATATATATATTTCTATAAAAGTAACGCGGAGATATTTTAGACTTACAACATATATATACATAAAATCACAATATAGTTTATCTGTGTCTGACAGATATGATTAGCATGACGGATGATACTCTAGTGACCTAGCAAATAAGCATTTTTGACGTCCATAATATGAACTAACATGAGTTAATAATTTCTCTATATCAATAAAAAAATATCGATTGAAGAACTATTCTGACTTAAAATCAAAATGTTGTATATTATAGTGTTATTATTATATTTTACGTGGTGGTAGGACTTTATGCATATCCGTCTGGGTAGGAACTATCCACTCATCATATTTTACCGTTAAATAGCAATACTTAGTATTTTTGTATTCTGGATTGAAAAGTGAGTGAGCCAGTGTATCAGGCACAATATGTTAGTTCTCAAGGTTGGTGGCACATAAATGATAAATATTTCTTAAAGCACCAATTTTTATGTGCAATGGTGACCACTGTTAAGAGGCCCATTTGCCAGTCCGCCTGGTAGGAGGCGTCGTATAGGTATATGAGACCAAGTACAATTTGTTTATATGTCGGTATAAATAAATACATCAATCACCTTAATCACCATTTTCAAATCTCCTAAAGCAAATGTTGTCTCATAGAAATCGCACGTGAGCGTCTCGTTTGCTCTACACATTTTTAAACATTTATATGTTCAATGAAGAATGAGTAAATAAACAATAATTTTATATGATTACAATTTATTGTATTATATATTTTACTTGGTGGTAGGGCTTTGTGCAAGCCCGTGGGTAGGTACCACCCACTACACAAGCAGCAGTACTCAGTATTGTTGTGTCCCGGTTTAAAGGGTGAGTGAGCCAGTGTAACTATAGGCACAAAGGACGTAACATCTTAGTTCCCAAGGTTGGTGGCGCATTGGTGATGTAAGGAATGGTTAATATTTCTTACAACGCCATTGTCTATGGGCGGTGGTGACAACTTACCATCAGGTGGTCCATTTGCTCGTCCGCCTACGGATATCATAAAAAATATATATATTCCTTTAAAACTATTAATAATACCATTTTCCTCTTAAGGTCCTAACTACTGTTCAAACCCTTAATACAAGAAGCTTCCAAGAAAGCCAATCGCATCCGAACATCGATAAAGGAATAAAAACAACGTGCGAATCGTATCACGGCAGATAATCAACTTAATAAAAACTCGACCTGGTTTGCGAGTTGATTGTAAATTTTATTTCAAACAAGTAATTGCATTAAGAAATAATTGAGTTGACATTGTCATCGTTTTATATTTTGATACAAATATGCTGCTAACATTATTTTGGTATTCAAATATAAAATGATAGTTATCAGGAAAGACAAACTTGATCTCAAAAATCTTATCAAATCTATTTGAAATTTAAGGATAATTCCAATTTGTAAGTTGTGGAGAAATGATACACATTTGTTGTCTTTTTTTTCATTGGGCTTCACGAATTATAACATTTTGGAATATATTATATACTAAAGTTCTACCAACTAGTTGAATACCTCCATATTTTTTTATATTTTTTTATAAATTAGCTTTTCGAGATATCTTACCTAAAGAATATAGTTTTAAGTATTTAAATTTAGAATGTTCTGTAATCGTTTCAGTAATAAAAGAAGATATAAAAATTACAAAACGAAAATGGGGTAGCATTCGGTGTTAATAAATTTAATTCACTTTCATCACTCCAATTTTTCGAACGTCTACAATAAAACGATGCATGCCACTCAATACAGTGAAATACCGGAGCATTTCAAATATCTCTTGGTATCCGACCATTTATATAAACCGACCAGTCTTAATACCACCCCAGTTCACATATAAGATACCTAACGAAACTGGTACAGAGTTCCTTGAAATGGATAAAGCAGGTCTTCTTAAAATGGACGGTGTGCACCATGATATACACCCCATTGTTGTCAAGAATCCTGAAAGACTTATTGGCAAAGCGACTGATAAACCCCCGTCTACTATACGTCCTGGATGCAAAATAATGGGAATAGTTTGAATTGCGATGATAGAACCGTGGTTTTCAATAAATGCTTGAAAGAGAACTGGATCAAGCTACTGATGTATGTTATTTTGGCATGTATTTATATAGCCATATGAACCAAATTCGCTTGGAAACGTAATCTATGAAAACTTGTAACTTACTGTTCTGTTACTTCCAAGAATAGAGGTAACGCTTTCGATCTTATCTACATTTCTCAGTACAAGTGAAATGAAATACTGTATGTAACAAGATATTGTGATATAAAGTCATATACATTTAAAAAAATGGTTCGTGTTACATAAAAAATATGTCTCTGAATTAAATAGGTATCAAAACAATTTCGCAAAATTAATAAATATGAAAATATACATTAAACTTTAACAGTTTTCAATAATGTAATTTGCGTTGGTAACAAATAACTTCGTTTTATTTTATAATAAGCGTACAGGTTATGTAACAGTAAAATAATCTGATTACAGCTAAAACTAATACCACTCAGACGAAGCCACAAGAATTAACTATAAGCTCAATATTAGTATTAGTTCACGAAGGTATACCTCCGTGAACTTTTCATAGACTAAAATTGAATTTCAAATATTCCCAAGATAGCATATTAAAACGGTACTCTTGGGGACATTATTTGCAAATCACTAGCAATAATCCCCACAAAAGATATTTTATTGGTTGCAATTGTGGGACAAGCACTTAAAATTGAAATTCAATGCTAATATCTGATATAATACCTGGAGATACGACTCAGAATGGATTGTGATTAAGTCGAAATCAAGATACAATACAGAATTCTAAATTATTGTTGAATACTTTACAAGTGGTCGAGTACGTGGATGAAATTTTGAAAACGTTTGTATTTATAAAACGCTCACATTTGTTCTTTTAAATGTCCTTAAAAGGACATGTGATTTGTTTAGTGAGTGAGTTCTCTACTTATATGTTTATTAATGTTTTATTTTACGTTGTTATCGATATCGTTGCAATATAAGGATTGTAAATTTTGTAATACTTTTATTATTTGATTATTATTTTTTATAAAATCCCACTTAAATATTAATAGTTTTAATGTAAGACGTTTTGAATTGAAGAATGTACCTATCTCAGACAGACGTGTATAAATGTACACAAATATTATACTTTACCATCCGTGTCAACCATATGTCAGTTTTCAAAGACATGATTAGTTTCAAATACTATCGGCTACTTACCTGTAAAAGAGAAAAATCATAAATTAAATAAAAATTGAGATTAATCAACATGTGTAAGAACTAGAATAATACTATTTTTGACATAAAAATGAAATATCCATCAATTTTTGCACCTAAAGCAGATATTCAGTCAATCAACTTAAGCGGTAAAATAAGAAACAAAAATTATGGATTGTAAGCATTATTTATTTATTATTATGTTTTTATAGTTTAATGTTAATGTATTTTTGTTCTAATTTATATAATATAGAACATTGTCTTTTATGTTGTCTTGTGACGTAATAATTTGTTGCAAGACTAATTTCAAGATCTATAAACTCTTGGTTGCAAAGAAAGCCATAACATTATCCTTAGACGCAAGACGCGTTGTTGTCAACTAAAAAAGAAAGTGCGTAGGTCTCCAACGAGTTATACAGAAGTCTGCAGCATTTTAATAGTAGCCTACATTTTTATGCATATAACACATTTTTTGACAAATAAGAGGCATTTGACCAAATGCAGCACGCCATTCTACCCCTTAAATATCCGTTGATACACATTAAATTTGCATATCCCGTGTTTTAACATACTAGGTAGTTTTAGAAAACGATCTGAGGTAGCATTTAAGATTCACATCTCGTATTTATTGGAGACAGAGGCGGGTGTGCCGCAAGGCAGCGTACTCGGCCCCACATCTAATAGCATTTGTTTGTTTCAAGCAAAGTTAACAATAAACGGTTTAGTTCGTTGCCAGCGTAAAGTACACTTTACGGTACTGATTTAGCGCTTGGATAAGTTTCTGCATGAATTCAATTACAGCTGAGATCAGTGACCCGACCGTTGGATGCATTGAACGCGGCCAATGGCTAAAGGAATCTACTATAAATTTTCAACCATTAATTATACCTATTCTGTCATAACATTCTGTATCAGAGCGAGATATACGATTGTACGGTAACGTCAGTTATACAATTCCACTGAACGCTTAATAGTTTTACAGACGTATACGGTACTACAATAAAATTTATATTCGATTTGATTTTATAGACTTATTTAATGTATATTTAAATCGACCTTTCAAATAAATAACAGTAATAAATTAATCGATACTCAGCTCGCGAATATGCAATTTATGTCTCCTTCACACGCATACTTTACAATAGTGTAGTTCTTTATCTATAATGATTGTAGTCTTCGTCAGATAAATTCCGAACGAACAATTTTAATTGATCCGGCCGAGTTGTAATTGATACCTGAATATGCATAAGGCAAATTATGTCACCGTTCATCATTGAAAGAAGTCAATATTCAATTCTATTGAATGATGTATGAGAAACACCTATTGGCTCGTATTGGGGGTAAGATCGTTTCGTACGCCGCGACGGCAGACGGCATAACCTGTCTTATTCCGTCTACGGCCACGTTATCTACTCCTTCATGTGTGCGGCGTGTTGCCACTTCCATGCTAAAAATATATTAATATAATTACCAAAAATTTGTTTTATTAATTGTACCATTCTTTTGTTTCAAGAAAACATCAATTTTGATGTTATAAATAGAAGGAAAGGTAATGAACATTATTACTAAACTATTTAACAATAAATATATTCAAAGTAGGTAAAAAACGCACATACATTAGCTGATTATTATCATTTATTTCGTCAATTGCAATTCGTTTAATTTGTAAACACGTTCATCGGTATTAATTTATAAATTATGCAAAATTATCTTCTATAAAATGTTGTCTAATAAAAATAGCTATAATAACAAAAAATAAAGCAAACAGTAAAACGTAAACCGTTTCATTTTTTTTACTTCTTATGTCTAATAGCTCTGCTGGAGTTGCTTGAATGCGGGTTGCCTTATTAGATAAATATGTTCTTATTAAACTAGCTTATACTTGTCTGAGTTTACATAACATTTTTTTTTTATTATACTTACCTCTTATATACCTACACATATGCTAAATAGATATTATGGTAGGAAAAAGTAAGGCGGCCTTACAAACGGGACACCTAATGGTAAGTGTATGGTAAGTAAAATATTAACCATTCTTTACACCGTCTCTTGTGCCTGCAGTTAAACTCGCTCGCTCACCATTTATACATATCACAATAATACTAATGTTGCTGTTTGCCGTTAGAATACCTCATGAGTGTAACTTATCTTCTATGGTTACTTCTGTAGTTACAACAACAGCAGAGGAACGGATGTCGGAACTTATAAACTTGAAGTAGAAGCAATTAGGTACAAAATAATTTTACGTTATATTTTTTTCTATAATCAAATCTAAAGGGATCATAAAAGGTAAGAATTATATAAATTTATTGTTAATAACAAGACCATTATATAAATGATACCTAAAATGTCGTTTATGATACAGGATAATTAAATTTGATTGGCTAAAATAGGTAGCAAGTTTAAATTAATTGATAACATTTGTATAGTTTTTAAATTTATTCTAAATCTATTTATGTTTTAAAAAACATTGTCAGAAAAAAGAAAAATATTAAATACAGTAAAATATTCCTATTTATTCTTTGAATTCATTGTTTTCGTAACAAACAAAGACTATATGATTTTATATTTTTAGTTTTGCTTTCTCTGATCAAAGATGTTTAGTTTCCCAGTATACTTAGTTATTCTAAATATTTGTTATTATTATATTTATATTACGATTATTTCATATACATACATATATATATATATACATTATATTTATACCATAAACGCCTCCCCCCCTATTTCCGATTTGCCTACAGCTTGCCTAACAGAGAATGCTTTCAGGTATTCGGTCCGCATTGTTTCCAACTACACACTTCCTTTTTGGATAATAACTTTTTTAAATAAGATAAAATACAATCAAAAAGGACTTTCTTGTTAAGGCATTCTTTGAATTCTTTGAGAAAGAAGACATATTCCATAAATTAAGTCAATCTTTCAGAATTGGCAACAGAATTATACGTTCTAAGACGCTCTGTCTCCGATTCAAAGCGATGAAGATTCACGACGACACAAGGAGATACGTCGTACTCGTTCATTTGAATAATGAATTATAATAATATGGTACTTATTTGCAATTCAAACTGCAGGTCACTTACCAACTGAAATATCAGTTCAGCATTGTAACGATTTCACGAAAGTTTCTGGACTGTTAGTATACTATAAATCTTGCAAGATTGGCGCTACTGAATTTAGTTACTTCATAATACTATATTAGTTGAGTTGTCTAGTTCTCAGTTGAGAACTATCAGCATTACAGGCAATTATAACCAAATAACAGTATTTCAAGTTTACCTACAGTTAAGCACCTTTATCCTGTAATAACAATTTACTAATTCTAGTTCCTTAATATTAAACAAACGCCCATTTTTCATTACACATTAAGAAATACGGGTACGTAAGTGGTATTCAGTGAGATGTGATCGTAAAACTGTAGAAGCGGATTAAATACTTGTAAACTGTTTAAAAGACTTAGCTCACTATTAGCACAGTGTATTAAAATTAAACATTATGCCATCACAATAAGGTCACCCGAGTTCTTAACAGTTCTCTTCAATGCTAATAATCATTTGGACTATCTCTTTGGTAACTTTGGGAAATTAATGTGCGTACCCTTTAATAAATAAGATATCACCCACTAAACCCTTAATTATTTTCCATATTTCCTTAAGATCGTCCAAAAGAACACAGTAGAAAGTTTCTCCATAAAACAAATACTCAAAAAAAACTATACTATAAACTTGCAATTTGATGGTAAATTGCATGCTACTTTGAACCGCAAATGACTCGTATCCTGATCAACTATAATATCGATAATAAAAAAATAATAATAACAGTAACGTCAAAAAGAAATAAAATCGATTTTAAAATACCGTTACAAATAAAAGTCAACGACGGCATTAAAGCAATTTCGAAATGCATTGATGGCTTACAAGATATAGCAGAAATAATTCATGAATACCTCGAGGCCAACGTGCATACATATTAAAGTAAATAAGTTAAATATTTCCGGCACCGTTGTTGATGATCGGACGTATAAATAATTTATTTAACAGAAGCGTAAAGCTGCAGTTAACTGGGCTTCTACGTAAACGATCTTTAATCTCTATGGAACAAATATTTATAATTTCCTTCGTAATTGAACATTAGTATTCAGATTTGGCCACAATTTTATCTGTTGTTTGGAAACTAACTGATGTTATTATTGAAATTTTTACTTTAATTGTGTGAAGTATTCAAATAAAAGTGTGCAAGTTCATGTCGTTTATTATTGTCTACAGACTTTATTATCTGTGTTTGTGAAAAATTGATTAAAGAATAAACACTTGATTTTATCTATATTAATATAATAAATGCAAGAATAATTCTGTCTATCTGTTAGCTTTTACGGCCAAACCGTTTGGAAAGAAACAAGCTTGAACCCTACCTATCACATGACGACTAAACCGTAAGCGAAGTCGCGGGCGACCACTTGTATAAAATAAAACAGAACTACGTTAAAGCTGAATGTAAAAACAAATAAACAATTACTATTCCATAGATCGCTTTATTAAAACGCAATTTCGCTCCGAAAACCGCGGAACTGATAAAATATAAAACAAAGAATTTATATAAAAACTTTTTGTTTGTTGTAATAAATTATTACTCGATGACACAACAGTTTTTTTTTTTTTAACTTTTTTTAACGACTGCAGTGCGCAATGGACCGCATCGCGAGCCATGCATATTAGTGATTGATGGTTTTTGATATTGACCTCTTTGTTTCGGATTAAAACCTTTTTTCACTTTAACCATTAAATTCGTCAAATACTTTTATTTACGTAGGAATTATTAATATTGAGTAATAAATCAACATGTTTCATCTGATGGCGAAATCTTTGGGAAGAATGCGAGCAGTATTTCTCCGATTCCCCGCGCGGTGTTAACCACTTACGATCAGGTGGTCCATAAGCTCGTCCGCCAATCTATGCCATAAAAAAAATTGCCATTGATGAAACCTAATGTTTCCTTACAATGTTCACCACAGATCGCGAGATGAATTATAAACACAAATAAAGCATCTGAACTTTGAATAATCGGTTAAGATGCACGCGTATATTAAATAAGGCCGCTAGTATTTCGACAAAAGTGACTTTGTCCAGTATTTTGTTTACTTATTTAAATTTTGTAGCGTATGTCACGTACGATAATAAATTACCAATTCGAAATACAGGAGAAAAATAAACGTTCCATTTTTAAAAATCATATTTATATTTTATTAAAATGGGCTTTTGTATTTTCGTTTTTTAAATTTATAATCTGTGCTCGAAATATCGGCTCAATATTTGAACTATTTAAAAACACTAATGGGTAGAATTTCAGAAATTAATAATAACTTATCAAAAAGGCGGTGGTGATCACTTACCATCAGGTGACCATTTTGCTCGTCCGCCTACCAATATCATTAAATCTGTCTCTTTAGTGTAGTGGCTATCTTATGGGATGTCTCAAGTACAGGGTTCGAATTACGGATTGGCCTAAAATAAGTTATTTTGTCATTAAGAGATGTTCATCAGTCATCCCAAGGAATAGGAAATGAGCAGTATTACAGTTCCATGTTTGGGAAAACATGTAAACAGATTATATTAGTGAAATAATAGAGAGAATGAACTAATAAATTTATTTTCTTAAGAATAAAAACGAGTATCCTTAATTCGGTAAAGTTACGCCATTAGCAAAGTATACTTCGAATAACCATATAACTAACATATAAACCGTCGCAATTGAAAAGCCATCATTTTCTATAAAAACTATTCCTATAATATTCCAAGAAGAAACCAATCGATACTACGATCTCATTCACCAATTGATTCAATAAGTATTTAAATTAATTCATAACAAGCCGTCACAATTACGAGTACATTGACCCCGATAGCATCGATGTTCAGATTAAGGTCGAGCATTCAATGCTGTATTTGTAAGATCGGAGATGATTTTAGGTTAAGCAAGATATAAGTCGGTCAAGTGTATTTATAAATTTTTAATTTCACTCTACTCGAAAGTTTGCCTAGATTCTATTATTATTTATCTTATCTATACTTATATTCTAAATGTCTGTCTGTATGTCTCTATGTATGTTCGTTCACGGCCAAACTACTGAACCGAATTAGATTAAATTTGGTATGAGCCAAGCTTGAACTTCAAGGAAGGACATGAGCTTTTAAGCCCCACAAATTTGTATTTAAAATTTAAACAGTGTCAAAAATGTTAAATACATATCGACCGTAATAGATACTCAACTGTTTAATTATTATTTCTCTATTTCAAAGATGATGGCAAATGGTAAGTAGACATATCCATCGCTATAGACATTGTACTGTAGGAAATATTAATTATTCCTCGTATTGTTCACGAGTACGTATTACGCTTACAAGAGAGACCCAACCTTAAATATACTACGTATGCTGTGGTGAAGTCAATGTAAAAGTCAAAAATCTTTATTCAATATAGAAATGATTACACTTTCTTATTGATAGTCAAAAATCTACCACCTGTTCGGAATTTAACGCCTCGGACATGAGAAGAACCGGCGAAAGAAACTCAGCGGGATATTTTTATTATAATTAGTTTCATGGTACGTGTACAATAATAAACATATTTTTGATCTGTTGAAGAATAGATTTTTGTTTTTGTATTGCCAATGCGCAACTAACCTTGAGAATTAAGATGTTACGTCCCTTGCGCTTGTAGTTTACAATGGCTTGCCTACCCTTCAAGTCGGAACACAACAATATTAAGTATTTATTTTTTGATATAATGATAAATGGGTGGTACCTACTACCTAGAGACGGGTTTGTACAAGGATCTACCAACAGATAAGTAATTAAGTTTATAGGCGTTGACATACGCCGAATATCAAAGTTTGAGTTGCGTTGATTCCTTTTTTCTCAGTAATCTTTACCGGAAAACTTTATAATATGTGTATATATATTCCGGTATCCTGTTCATTTCAAAATAATATAAAAACAACAAGAACTGTTAGAAATATGCTAAATAGATTACTTTGCATAAATTTCTGAGGTCATTGTTATTAACTTTTCTTTCCTAATCTATATTTTATAACATTTTTTATTTACATCGGAATATTAAGTAACACAATATTAAGGGAGCCTTCGGCTATTTTGCAGGATCACATGATCGTTGTGATTCATGCGTTCCTGCAAAGTCCTGCAAGCCTAGTAAATCCGTGCGGGGCGAGATGTGTCTAAACGGAGCTCCACGGAGTTCCACGCGACACATATCAAAATAAAAATATTATTTATTCAAATTGGCTCAAAAAATGACTTTTGAATCGTCATGTTACACTGTTGAATTAAATGTGTAGCTGCCACGGGTTCGGAAATTAAATTCTACCGAGAAGAACCGGCAATAAATTTAATAGTATTACTCATTTCCACTATTTTGATTACAAAGTATGTCAGCAAGATTATCTGTAACACCCAATCGAGAAAATTCAACGTATATACACTCTCGAGAAGTCCAAAATAGTTTATATAGGTTCGTTAATACTCATACATTTAACATCTTTCTAATCATTTAATATGATATGCTACTATATAACATATAAATTATTTATAGACATTTATTAGTTCTACATAATTTAAGGTGTGATTCACGAAGCATAAACAATATTTATAATTAATTTCTCACGGGATTGATACATATATATTGCACAAAAAAGTTCGTAACGTTTTTATCGATACACCGGTTTCTGTGTCGGTGGTATTTCCTTCAAAACGTGTTATAATAAAATATGTCATAAAAATTATGAATCCGAATGTTATATCTTGTAAGAAAAAATAATTTATCACGTTTAATGCATTCCGAAATTAAAGAATTCGTGTCAATTACGCTATTGGCCTGCTCTACTCTCGATAAATACATATGAAGGGAATTTGATGATATATATACCATATACTTTATATACTAAGCCGTGACGAATAGGCCCAGTGACAAAACTTGAACCGAAACCGGATCGTGGGATCCAATCCAAGGAACCACCAATAAGCATTATGTACGTAGTTTTTTTTTATGTTTCAACTCGATCTCTTCCTTGGGCTCCTCCAAGATAGTTCCTCTAGAAATTCCCCTGAACGTTTCGGTTAAAATTCTAAAAGTGTCCACTGCAGCGTAACAAAATAATCTCCTATAGAGAGGAAACCTTTACATGGCCAATTACTTTCCTTTATTCACGTAAATACGATAATATTAATTCTTTAAACAGCGCCATCTATCGGGTCACTGTACTCTATCATTAAACTATCATATAATTTGAATATGATCGATATTCATCATATATAGACTTGTTAATAACTTGACTGCTCGCAATCTATCCGATCGTGTTAATATGACCCGTCGTCTCGTGAAAACATCAATTATACTGTGTGACTGTGACCCCAATCGGTCAAGTTGTTAAGAAGTTACGAGATGACTAACAGACGCGGTACCAATTAAATATACTTACAGATTGTCTTCACTTGGTGGTAGGGCTTTGGTCAAACCCACTCTACGTTTAGAGTGGTACTACCGACTGATCATATATTCTACCGCCATGTAACAATACTTTGAATTGTCGTGTTCTGATGTTACCAAAGTTGGGAGTGCATTGGTGAAGTAAGTAACGTATGTCTATGAGCAGTGGTGGTCACCAGCAGATGGTACATTTGTCTTTCAGCCCTGGGCTATAAAATAAAAAAATAATCGAAAAGAAATATTCGTCGTCCCATAATATAACGTTTTCGTTAAATTCAATTTAAATGAGAAATATTGCTTTTTCAAAAAACCTTTAAAGCATCTAAACAGTAATATAATAACAATTTTTATGACAGTTTCTTTGTAATTACAAATTTTGTACCTTTTAAACTTAGTCTTATTTAAATAAAAACAGTAAGTTTAATCATGTTTTGTAAACATGAATAAGTATTGTAAAATCTCTTGTTAATACTCCAAATTTAAAGCGCGTGAAAATGTAAAGTGCAACCACTAAGGCATTCTCCAAACCGTGCTGCATCTTATGATATGAGTTTTACTTATATTGGTTTAATAGTTACGCATTACAAGGTATTACACAGGCAGACAAAAATACTCCACTTTTATATTAATAAATATATTGAAATACTCGTACGTAAGTATTCAAAATAAATTTAAAATCTAGAATTTTCTCATGTTATGTTTTGAAGTCACTTATACTTTAAGTTAATAATAATAAGAATCGTATTAACTCTCATGTACAATGTACAGAACAAAGTACACACATTAACTGTAATCATTATATCCAGTAAAAGTATCCGAGTCTATGTTTGCATTTAAATGTATATATATTATACAACAGTTGCATAGAAACGCAACGAACCATCTCGCCAGGATTTCCGTATACATTGTTCAACGGTGTATCCATTTAGAACTGTATCACTCTTACTTCATTGCAATTATATTTTTAGCATGTCCAATCATTTTATACAAGAGCAAGCTCATTCTTAGGATCAACTTCCCAAACAGTGAGAGCCGCCTTCCAAGGCTCGTAAAATAGGTATTAATTGGGACAATAAAATTCTAATCTAAATTGAAAAACGATGTAAAAAATTTGTATTAATTTATTTAACATTAGAAGTGGATATATGTACGTTGTTGATTTGCTCGATTGGGCATTACTGATACGACCCCCCCCCCGCCCCTGTGCTCTGTGTTTGCGGAGCAAAGTGTCATATGTCCGTTCAGCGCAACGTCTTCTCACGCACGTGAAAAGTCAAAAAGCGATAAACGAAATTGACTGTAAAATCTGAAGGAGATACGGATCAAAATAGCGTATCACTGTATGTTGGTTTTCAACATTTCACAAGTTAACGAGTGACGTTTCAAAGAATAACACTATTCGGCTAAATTGCGTAGCTTTTAAGCTTAATTTTTATTTACAGTAAAATCTTCAAATTAATATATTGAATCTGTCTGGATTAAAACTGTGATGCAAATTAGGATTATATTTATCGTTGATTTCTTTCCGTTGTTACAAACATTAAAATTATTACCGTAGATAAACACATTTGCAGCAGACATTATTACAGATATAAAAATCTATTTTATGGTTTTCGCATATGTTTTAAAATTGTTTTGTAAAAGTTCGCTTATAAAGCGCTCGCAACGACAAATTATCTATCCGACTACATTGAAGAATTAAAGTGAGTTTGTAAATCTCCTACTGCTGGGAAAAGACCTCTCACAATTGAGAGTGGATTGGCTTATTCCACAATAATACCACAATGTTGATTATTGGATACAGCTGACATAATCGTCCGACTTACTCAGGTTTTTACTTGACGTCTTCACCGTCGAGCAAGAGATAAACAGAGCGATATTCCGATGGATTATTTATATAGATATATATATATATATGGCCCGGGAAATGATACTTAATACAAGAACATAACTTAGTACAGGAAATACGTGCGAAAGTGATTCCGCGGGTTCAAACATGTTATATATGGATATGATTACGATTCTATACCACAGAATTTCACTCTCTGTTAAGAAAAATTACTATACAAGATTATTTCGAATTAACAGAATAGGGAAACCGCATACATATTTCTCACAATTGGAATCCTGATAGAACTATCATACAAGATTACGTAAGTGTGTCTGCACACGCACAAACACGTTCCGGTCATTGACAGCGAACTAAATGTTCGTATTAATCCCATTTCGGTAACCAGTTAAGTTTCATGTGGGTGATAATGTCAGTTTTGTTTTATTTGAAGATATTATCGGCTCTTTATAAAGAGCCGAAGTCCAAAATTAATATCTGTATGCAACATAGAAGGATTACGCTCACATTTTAACAAAATGCACCAAATGCCTAATAAACACATCAGATGATACTAGTAACAATTAATCTTTCGGATATTCTCATAAGATTCTACATTCCGAACGAGTAGAAGCTTTCCATGAAAATTAATCTTTCCACCTGATGGTTAGTGGTCACCACCGCCCATAGACAAAGGCGCTGTAAGAAATATTAACCATTCCTTACATGACCTATGCGCCACTAACCTTGGGAACTAAGATGTTACGTCCCTTGTGCCTGTGATTACACTGGCTCACTCACCCTTCTAACCGGAACACAACAATACAGAATACTGTTATTTGGCGGTAGAATATCTGATGAGTGGTAGGTACCTACCCAGACGGGCTTGCACAAAGCCCTACCACTAAGTGTAATCTCGTGAAATGACGATTCAAAATTGCTTGTAAGAGTCTACTTGAATAAATTTAAGACAATCTACATCCATAATAACACAAGCATATTAGACTAAGTTATCGTACGTCGTTACCGTATAACTTAGCTCATATCTGTCAGAATGTAAATAAAAAAATAACGTCCTTTTAAAATAAATTATTGCAATCGTTACAATATAAACGACGTCAAAGAGTCGATGGAATAGCTAATTATTGTTGTAAGCCGTAAGCCATAGCTTGTTAAAGGATATGAATTAGCTTAAAATAATGTGCTAATAAAACTCATTAACAACATGCTTTCTATTTTGGAATAACATTAAACTCTTATTAATATTTAATTGACAATCTATATTTATAGTGTTATCCTGACCGACATTTTGCATTTTTGTCTATTTTTTAAAGTAACCAGCCAGTGTTAGGGGGTTTTTGAAAGTTTAAATTAAGAGGGGAGGGGCTTTGTAATGGTTCGTGTAACTATTTTATACAAGAACAACTTTTACTAAAGTCCTTTTCGGTAGTTATTACCGACGAAGTGGGTATTTTTTTATTATGTTTGACTGTCATTTTTTTATTAAAAATTCCTCACGTCAAAGACAAAATGATATCGATTTCGAACCAATACAATCCAATGCGTCAGAAATCTTAGACCTTTTGGTCTTCGAAGGTGGACGACAGCCGAGGAGCCAGCAATGAGTGATGAAAACGGCGTTAGAGTGATGAACACAACATGTAAGTAGAGAGGGATAAATTACATCTGAACATTTTCGTAACCTCCCAGATCCGTAAGACAGCCATCGCTGTTACCAGACCGCAGTAACGGCGCGCTTACCTTTCTTGGGTGAAAAAGGACCAGACGAGTTATTACCCAGCTGTCAATACCTCTCTCTCCTGTATTGCTCTTTTCGTTTTTTTTTTTTTTACAATACAAAACAACACCGCCTATATGCTAATACGAATACTCCTATAATTATGGACACAGCAATTAATACGACATAAAAATGAGCACATTTTTATTTCATTTCAACATAAATTATTGGTCTTGAAAAACGTGTCAATGGGAATTTTTATAAGTTTATAAATATGCGTCAAACGAAACGTGTTTTCCAGGCGTTGATAATTGATTTCGAGATCTCGACGGGTCTAGGTCTAGTCCAGGGACTGTTTTAAATTAATTATAATTTCTGATCGGTAATCGAGTGAGCAATTAATGCATTCCTGTGTGTTTTTATCTTTTGCGTTTTTCTTTTTTTTTTTTAGTTGATTGCTTGAACAGTTTTAACGCATCATTAATGTAAATTGTTAAGCACAAATTATACATCGCTTTTAAAGTTATTTTTGTTTACAATCGTGTCTAAGGAGACGCGTTGTTTATGACTCGGGTATATATTTTATGTAATATGGTCATACGTTATTCTAAAGTGCTCGTTAAAGATATTTACCGCTGGTAGGGCTTTATGCGTGACCGTCTGGATAGGTACCACCTAGACCACATTTCAGCATCGTTTTGAAACAATTATTACTCATAAACATCGCTCATAATTCGATGCGATGGTTATTTTACACGACTGACAAAATCTGGCACAAAGTCAATGACATTCCATGGTAGGGGATGTTAGCACTGCTTTCCAAACTTGTACTGATCCTTTTTTTGTCTTGTAGTCTTCAAAGACCCGTTGTCTCTCTTGTCCCTCTTGAGTTCTCCATTTTAAGGAATAAATAATATTACTATTTACTATTCCAATTAAGCTTAACGTTTATGGTAAGCTTGGGAACGACATTAGCTCAAGGGGTCAGGATCAAAAGTGCAACTTTTTACATTGCTAGGATAAGAAAACCATTGTGCTATTGAAGCCAAATAATATACTGACGTTTATATGAGTTTACTCATCTGCTTTGAGTTTGATAAGCCTGCAAGCTTTAATCTCTAGTCGACATCCCATCATAATTTTTGGATTGCAATTTTAGCTTGTCTTCTTGGTGTCGTGTGACAATTATTTTTCTAATTCTTCCGAACTACTATTGAGAATTTATTGACTGAAAGCCTCATTAAATTTTTATTGATCCGACCCGGGATTTAAATCCAGGACCTCGACATCACAACCCTATGAGCCACTAAAATACCGAGGCAGATTCTCTGATGTTCTTTTTTTATAATTAATTTATTGTAAATCTAAATATGGGTAACCACTCTGTACGAAAGCCGATAGTTCTGTTACGTATTTATAAGCCAACACGCGAGCAGATTTGTTGCTTAGGCTTCAAATCAATTACCTTACCTAATAAGGGAAGGTAAGGTAAGGTAAAAAGGAGACATTAACCTCTAGTAACTTTATTTCAATAAAGCAATAAGCCTTTGCTAAAGGAAATAGAGCCGAGATGATCCAGTGCTCAGAACTCGTGGATCTTAATCCAAGTGAGTTCGATCCGGACAAAAGCTTCTGGATTTGTGTGTGTTTAATTTGTGTTACTAATTCGTCTCGAGTTCGGCGATTAAGGAAAACATCATAAAGTAATCTGCACCTGCCGAACATAATTCTGTTTTATTCGATCTCCCACTTTGCAATGGAGCAGGGTGGTGGCAGAAAATCCAAGCCAATCAAAAGAGTAGGCTTTAGCCCTCGAGTGTGATATATAAAGGTTTTTACTTAAGGCTATTACGTTCTTTACTTTTTGTATTTATATTTACTTTTGTAGAAAGACTATATTCTAAAAGGTATCTTAACTTTTGAGCTAGCGTAGAATTCATCAAAAGGTAATAAATACATTAAAAACGTTACCTAATATTTGTTTGATGTGACCTTGGAAGGTAGAAAAGTACGGGTTATCGAACTGTGGTAAGCTGATAACTTGTCAATTTTGAGTCAGGTAACGTCAAACTCCGTTCAGAACAAACGAACGCCCAAAATAAGAAAATAAAGTTCTAAAAGAAATAAATCGGCTTTATGCTAACATAAATATAACTATATATAAATATAATGCTAATATAAATACATGTAACTTGGAAAGTATATTATTTTTGGATGAAATTCGAATTTTGTTTAAATTTCAGAGTAGAATAGAGACAGCTCATCTTAAAAAAATAAATTTCGTAAGAGTTTTTGTCTAAGTTAAAATAAGCCCAAGCCGTAAGCGCTGACAGCCCCGTCTTAAGCACAACAAGAGCCTGGGTGCTAGCTGTATCAGGAAATATCAGGAGATAAAATATTAAAGGAGGCCCTCTGGACCACTTCACCGATTATCAAAGTCATAACCATCATCAGCGAGAAAATGCTCATACCAACCAACCTGGATTAGTAAATGAAAAGTGAATATTGATTTTATAAATTTTACTTATATTTTAATACATTTGATGTAAAAAAATTTAATTCAATTATGAGAAGTTTTTCTTTATTATTTTAAATAATAAAACAAATGTAAGGTAAATGTATTAAAATTATTTTCTTAATATCATATATATCCGAATCAAGATGGGGCAGTCGACAGAACACGCACGCACGCGGATCTCGAACGAACGATGACGGTTAAAATCCAGGGAAGCGTAATTTTTTGTGTGCACTTTTCGTTTTATAAACGTGCTTATCATCAAAACTATAGAGTAAAATATCGCGTAAAAGATTGGGAACTAAGATGTTAAGTCCCTTGTGCCTGTAATTACACTGGCTCACTCACCATTCAAACCCAAACTGTTTAGTAAAATATGCGATGAGTGGGTAGTACCTTCCTAGAAAGACTTGCACATAACCCTACCATCAAGAGATATTAATATTGCTATGCCCATACTATTGTCTACGTTTTAGACATTAAATTAACATCTACTCGCTGAAATTGTTCGTGAATGATCATAAAACAAAATTTAAATTACACAGACGGTCCCATATCGAGATATAAGTTACCTTGTTTTTATTACATCGGTAATCAATTCCCGCAAGATGGTCGATTACAGTAATATATTCATGGATTATTCTCGTGTTGTAGGACAGTGCGATTCTATGAATTCAAAATAAACGCGTAACGTCCAACGGCTTGATCGAGGACAGGTTTATAAAAATATTGTTCTCGTCTGAAAATAGCTATTCCCTTACGGTTAATATTTTTTTTCGATTTATTTTTTTATTTTTGTCATTTTCAATTATTGAAGTTATCAAAAAATATATTGTATTTCAGAAGTGATTTATGGTTTATTAAAATTACAGAATAAAATGCTTATTTTACTATAAATAGTTAACGATTTATTTATAAATATTATTTTATAAAAAATTAAATATATATAATTTTTTTTATATAAAATAAAATATAACATCGTGGAGTCCTGTATGGAGTCCTATGTGGAGTATATATACTAATAATAAAAAATTTAAAAAGTTACTAAGTACTAAACGACCTTTACCGACTTAAGTAAGAAAATAATCACTTCATTCGAGTAAGATTAAGAAAAAAAAAACATAATGATGTTCATATTGATAAACGCACGAAATCCACAAAAAACTTTTTTAAATTAGTTTATATTTTTATCAGAAAAATAATCCATACAATTCATTCATAAACGAAAAAAAATAATACATATAATTGCAACTTACTCAAAATTTTCCAAAACCACTCGCTCGCACTGCACTAACGAAATAACGTAAATAATTTTGAACGTTCACGGCACACGTCCGTCCCGGTCGCCGACTCGGAGCAAACTGGATCCGCGAAGGTCTCCTCATCGGCTATTATACCTCGTATACTAGTTTCCATCGTCTTTCACTAGTAGTCAGCAGCGCTTTCTGGGTTAATGAGGAGTCCGATACAACGGCTGTTCTCAGTTTTCTAAGCGTTTTCGCATGGCGATGGGTTAAGCCGCTAAGTTGTTATGCTGCCCTGGTACTTGAGCTACAGGTACCTTTTTTTATATTCTTTAAAACTTTCGTCGTCTTATAAAAAAGGCACATCAACAATTAAATTGTGTTAAACCAATATATCTCTTCTAAATAATAATAACATTCCATATATGTCCAACGCCTTGGCCAAGATCTGTCCTTCTGTTGAAAGTTGAATGATTAATTCCATCGCGACATTCGAGTGATTGACCAAAGTTATACGAAATAGAATACTAATTGCTTCGAATCGAATCCAGCTGGTATCGGTGGATGTCCGATTCTTCCAAGTCATTGTCTTCATCGCCAGCTTCGGAAGTCCGAGCTTCTATTCGAAATGTCTTCTCCTTTTACAACACTTGCTCTACAATCCAAACGAAATCAAAATGTATTTCTTTATTCAAGCAAGTTCTTACACATTTTTTGACGTACGTACTTTTTTTGTACGGTATGAACTCAGTCAGCAAACAGATGCACAGGTTCAATGTTAAAAGGAACATCTATATCTTATAATCATTATTAGATCTTTTAAACTACGGAAAGGATTTTAATACATTTTTCATCAATAAGGAATGTTTCCAGAGGAAGATTTTGATTTATAATACATCAAATCAAATCAAATCAAAATATACTTTATACATGTAGGCTTTTACAAACACTTTTGAATCGTCATTTAACAAACTATTTAAAGTAAAGCTACCACCGGTTCGGAATGTAGATTCTACCGAGAAGAACATGCACATTATAGTAGAGAAAAGCCGAATTCAATTTTCCTAGCCAGAACAAAAATGTTATATGTTTGTTTTTCAGTTAAAGAGTTGTACATACATAGACCCTTCTCGTAACCGTGTGAACTAGCTATAAAATAAAAATAAAAATATAGAACGATATAAAGATATTATTATGACTACAAATAACTATAAAATGTTTACTCACGTACATTAATAAAGTATAAAATTAATTAATTAGCAACACATAATCATGGAATTGCCAGTCTTAATAATTTAACAGTATCGAGTGTACCTGTTTTGGGTTAAGTAATAAATACTTTAAAAGGCAATCGATAAAAAATATTATTTAGCATAATTAGCGGAAGGGTTCATAATGTTTATTTGGGTTAAAATCTTGTAACTAATTTGAGTCACAAGCGTATTAAATATTCTTTAATATTTATATACAGTGTGCTCTTTTTATTGAAACAGGAGGGGGAAATCTTAAGTTATCGTATGTAAAGAACGTAATGCAAAAATAGTACTGGATATTTTTTTATGCATTTACGCTTAAGAATAAATTAAACAATATTATTGAAGAAATTTTTTATTGCTACGACACTATTTCTTGTAATTAACGTTTCACTTTTAGAAAAAAAAAATGGACCACAGACTACAAACATTTGTTAAGATTTAAAAAAAATTGTTAGCGTACAACAGTCGATAATATTAAGCTTAACTAATTTTAATTTCTGAATTCTTACTCTATTACTTTGACAAACTTAAACAAATAAGTTCTTGCCGTAAGGTACCGAAATCAGCGTTTTATAAGTGCAAAAGTAACTCCATCTGTTGTTCTTTTACGGTCAAACCACTTAACCGAATTTGATGAAATTTTGTACGAAGCATGCTTGAACTCCTTTATGCCTAAAAATTATTATTTTCAAATTTGTAAATATAGTTTTTTGTTATTTTCTTTTATTTTATATTATTTGCACCACATAATAATTCTCTGTTAAAATAATGATTTATTGGAAGATAATGAATTTTAGAATTTTTAAAATGTTTGTCTAATTTTGAATAATTTGTTGTTTATTTTTATGATATCTTATGATGTATGCGTTAAATTAATGCGCTTAGTTTAAATAATGAAAGTTTGCCGTAATTTATGTCTTCACCTGTGATCGTCTGTCGAATCGATAATGACTGCATAATACGAAGTTACTTAAGTGTTTGGACTTACAAGTAATCACTAATTTAATTTAAACGATTTGAAAAGAAAATTTTCTAAAATATTTATAATTTCCATGGTATTCTTTATACATTATATCATTCCGAGATTTTTTCCTTATGTCCATGTCCCAGATGGAGCGCGCAGTACATTATAGTGAAGCAACAAAAACGAATTCAAAATCAAAAGCGAATACAAATTCCCGGTAGTGCGAAACGAACTTCCTCTGGGAAGAAAATGAAATAACCTTGCTAATGCCAGTGGGGGAAATAAGGCGTGGTGTCCATTTTTACATTTTACATTAACAGCCTGTGAATTTCCCACTGCTGGGCTAAGGCCTCCTCTCCCTTTGGGAAGAAGGTTTGGAGCATATTCCACCACGCTGATCCAATGCGGATTGGTGGAAAACACATGTAGCAGAATTTCGTTGAAATTTTCCACATGCAGGTTTCCTGACGATGTTTTCCTTCACCGGCGAGCACGAGATGAATTATAAATACAAATTAGGCACATAAAAATTTAGTGGTGCTTGCCTGGGTTTGAACCCGAAATCATCGGTTACGATGCACCCGTTCAAACCACTGATCAATCCCGGCTAATGTGCAGTCAGCTAGTCATATTTGTGACTACCTTATGTCACCATAATCGATCATAATCAGCCTGTAAATTTCCCACTGCTGGGCTAAGGCCTCCTCTCCCGTTGAGGAGAAGGTATGGAGCATATTCCACCACGCTGCTCCAATGCGGGTTGGTGGAATACACATGTGGCAGAATTTCGTTGAAATTAGACACATGCAGGTTTCCTCACGATGTTTTCCTTCACCGCCGAGCACGAGATGAATTATAAACAAATTAAGCACATGTAAATTCAGTGTTGCCTGCCTGGGTTTGAACCCGAAATCATCGGTTAAGATGCACGCGTTCTAACCACTGGGCCATCTCGGCTCACTCACCATAATCGATCAGGACTTAATAATCAACAATGATTATAATGTAAGCAAACAATTTAATATTTGTTTTTCATACCAAGAATTTGAACTTGCAACCGTAACTAAAATAGTCGCTTTCAATTCCACTGAGCTGTGCATCTTCAGAATATTAATATATGCATAAGAAGGAAGTAAGTTATTTATTACATGTTTGTTGTACAGACCGATTAGTCGGAATGTGTATCTTCGAACTAAGTTTCCCTTCCAATGTTAAAGGCTTTTCACACTGTGAATGTTTCATTTGAATTTATACCTATTCTGATAACCGTACTTGTATCAAAATTTTTCGATTATATTCCATTCCATTTTATTATAAACAGTGATATTCATAATTATAATACACTTAAAACTTAAGGTTAAATATAAAATAAATTACTACACAATTTATTTATTTTAATTTTTATTTCAAGCGTTCAAGTGTGTGTGTTTTTAATATGTTTTTAATCGCAACAGACTAAAGGTGATAAGTCAATTGATAAACGTATTGCAAAAAAAAATTATCCCAAAAAGGTAGCATAGACAACATCATAATATATAATTTGACGACCTCCGTGGTCGAGTAGTGTGTACACCGGTTTTCATGGGTACACCACTCCGAGGACCCGGGTTCGATTCCCGACCTTCTATGTTGTGTTGGGCCTGGGTGTTTGTGGTATTGTCGTTACTTCTGATTTTCCATAAGTGTTTTAGCTACTTACATTGGGATCAGAGTAATGTATGTGGTGTTGTCCAATATTTATTTATTTATAAAACATTACTATGTAATAATAATATCATTAAAATAAAGTAATACATAGATACACATGCATACAATATGTATGTATATAATTAGATATATTTAATGTATCAAATTAAATTGATTTTTCAAACATTAGATATAATCAACATTCAAATCTGCTTGTCTCGACTCGACGCTTTCAGTGTGAAACCTTCTTTAAAATTAAAGTCAGCAGATCGGATCGGTTCGGTTAAGTTAAATTGAATTTAGCCAAACTATGGCTTAACCGACAACTTTGTAAGATTAACAGAGAATGGTTCGAGTGTATTGACTAGTGGTTAAGTTTATAGTGTGTGTTATCAGTTGTAACAGTGCCGGTTAAACAGACAACGACATTATAAGTTGGTCTGTATGTTTGTGTTTCAAGTAAAGACACAGTGATCCAATTGTTTCATTTTTGATTCGAGTCTGTTCAGATTTACAATTTGTCACCAGGAAGACTGACACGCGACTGGGTCACCAAATGTTAAGTTAGTAGTTGTCACCAGTGCTTACCTACCTTAGGAACTAAGATAGAATTGCTATGATGTTGGTAACTGTAGGTACACTGAATCACAATACTTAGTTTGCAGTTTGGCGGTAGAATAACAAAGGCCTACCACCAAATATGATAAAACAATCAATGCAATTAGAATTATTATAATCTGGTATATACAGTTTTTTTTCTATGGTATGGTATGGGCATGTTATGCGGAGGAATGAGGACCATGTTGTGAGAATGGTTTTGAGAAGGGATGTGGATGGATATAGAGGAAGGGGACGACCAAAGAAACGATGGATGGATTGTGTGAAAGACGATATGGTTAGAAAGAATGTTACTTGTGAGATGACGTCCGACAGAGAAGTATGGAAGGAGAAGACATGCCACACCGACCCCAAGTAAAATTGGGATAAGGGCAGGAGGAGGATGATGACAGTTTTTTTTTCTATATATGGTACTTCAATTTATACACGATAAGCGTTTTTCGTAGACTAGAAATGGATTCGTATCCAACATAATAGATTAAAACAAAAAAAAAATTGCCTTAGCTTCATATAATTTATAGGTTTATTAGAATTCGTTGTTACATATGTATATGTGTACGAATATATTATGTTACTGGTATAAATAATATTGAAAAAATCATAGTAAAAAAGAACAGTCTGTAAAAGTCATTCTACTGTCCCGAATCTTTTCTTTCGATAAGAAGCTTTGGAGTTTATTCCACCACGATACTACAATACGGGTTCGTGGATACATACATGGTTGATTTTTACATGTATGTACTATTATAAATTATCGACAAAAAGTATATGAAATTAAACAAAAAACAAAAAGTCTTAATTGCCTACAGTTGTTCTAATTTACTTACCTATACAGCAACTGTAAAACTCATTTAAATTATGATCAGTATAATATTTACGTTAGATCAGAGCGATGTTAATCAACCAATGATAGACTTAGCACCTGCACAGAACATATTATATTGCACAAATTTGTGCCCAATCACAGGAGATCCGACACAGATATACTTTCCAACTTTTATGTCAATGCTACCAACATAAAAAATCCGAGCTGATAATTTCTTGAGAGAAAATTCCAATAACCATTGATTATATAATATCAAAATCCGGGCTTCGACCTACATTATCTGCAGCCTCAAAGTTAGCCACTGAGTAAACGAGTCAGCCATCCATAATAACATCAGTAGAATGTTCCTCTTCGAATTCTATGAACAATATATATTACTATTTCCTCAACTAAGTTCCATTGTTCGAAAGTAAGCCAAGTGTTAGATTTACTGTTGAAGTCGGTCGTAAATAATATTAAGTAGGTCTTTAGTAAATGCCATTTATGCTGGACTCCATGATCTTATTTATCTTTCCAATAATATAAATATAGTTCTACGATAGTTTAAATACTACTTAATATATATATACGGTCGTATATATAAATAACGTAAATTGCAGCCAGTAAATGTTCCACTTCTGGACTCTCCCATTGAGGAGATTGCTTGTAGCTTATTCTAACAGGCTGCAAAAGTGCGTCTTTATGATAAACATATGGAAATATCATTGGAATTAGCAGGATTTATTATATACTCAAATTAGGCTTATGAAATTTCAGCAGTGCTTGTCTATTTTGAAGTGAAAATTATCGTCTTGTCCACGTTCTAACCAATGGGACATCTCGGCTCTCATATACATATATGTATATAGCAAGCGAATATTGGACGGACCCTGTCTATTCTTGCCTTTGCTTGGTTTTCTTGTTAAATTGGTAACAATTTCAAGCTATCTCCTCCGTCCAATCAGTACATTATATACGAAGCTAGTGTAATTTCGGTAGTTCGGGATGGCAAAATAAAATTATGTTTTTTACAATGATGCTCCAATCTCTCTATATATCTTTTACAAGCCCTCACAATCATCCAATTGTTTTCCTTATGACAGCTCAATCATTTTTAAAATAAGCAATAGTGTTACATGCCAGTATTAAATGTTATCCCATAAAATAATATTAACTAAAGTTGTACAAATTATTGATCAATTAATTACAATAATAATTGTATATATTTATAATATGTGATATTATTAATGATATAATTAATTATAATATCCTATGACGTAGCACCGTATGGAGGTTAGGGCTAATCTCGTAACACTAGATCTTCGACTGATCGATATTTAAAATAAAAAGATGTTTAAAACTCGTTGCGATTAAAATTAACTCAAATTGAAGCTGAAGCTATAATGACAAAAAAAATTAAAATATATACACCCTTCTCATTCAAATAGTAACGCCCAATTTTTTATGAAAATAAAGAGGCGAGTTCCGAGTTTCGTGTGGGTCTCGGTGCGATCAACTTTGGGAATCACTGGGAGAACATGTAAGTCGTTCTGTCGACAAATACCCTCAATCGTAAAGTAAAGTGTAATAATAATAATAATAGGTAAGTAAAATTATATTATAAAAAGTGATATTTATTTATTCAAGATTTAGATTAATTACATTAGCATATATTTAATACAATTAAAACAAAATTTGGCCAATTTCCTTATTATTAATATAACAAAAGCCCTTGACCTTCGCAGAAGACCAAAAACTATTTATACATCTATATATTTGTATAATATTTATCAATAACAAAGCAAGGTTTATATACATTGACTACTTATTATTAAATGGTCCAATCCGCCTGAAGAAACTTTTTAAGACATTTTCTGCCTCGCACAACCACTCTGTGGAACCAGTTTTCGCCGACGGTTTTTCCGAATTGATACGATTTGGGAACCTTCAAGAAAAGAGCGTACTCTTTGCTGAAAGGCGGGCAACGCACCTGCAAGCCCCCCGGTGTTGCAGATGTCCATGGGCGGTGGTAGTCACTTTCCATCAGGTGAGCCTCCTGCCCGTTTGCCACAAATGAAATTAAAAAAAAAAATTAAAAAAAAAGTCCTTTCTTACACGGTGATCAGATCAACAAAATGGGATTGAAGATTTATTAACTTTGCATACTTGCTCACTAATCCCGAACCGATTCAAAGTATTCATATTAAGCTATAGAATTACCGATGATATGCTCTTGATGTTGTTGAAAATAATAAATAGTTTATTTATTATACGCAAATTAAAAAAAAGCTTTTTAATTAATTGTACAAGAAAATGAAAGCGTACAAAGGTAGACTTATTCCAATAAAACATCTTAAAAAAACAGTAAATTTCTCATACTAAATATTATTAACATGCTAATGGGTTTTATAAATCTTTCCACTTCAAACTTAATTAATTTAACAAATATAATCTAAATTGATTTTTTTGCTGTCTCTACTCTTAGCCGTCGCACGCACACTAATACATCTTGTTAGTACGAGCCTCACTCATGCTAACGCACTGATACTTTAGCGTGGGGGGGAGCACCTTTGTAAGCGAATGGGTATATACCCAGACGGGTTCACAAAGCCCTATAACTGGTAAATGAAATGTTCATAAAATCATAATTAAACAAAACATCTATAACATCCTATAATTACTAGTTTTCGACCATAATTGTCTGTTTTGAGCATATTTGTATCAAAAAATTGAAAAACGGGATCAAAAGTTACAGAAATGTTATTTCTTTGTCTATTATTATTATATATATATTGTCTATACAGATAGAGTCATTATTAGAATACCATTAAACTCATTTCCGTCGCCTCAAAAACGTTTCCTGAATTTGTTCATTAGTGAGTCCCTTTGTTTCCGGCACTAAAAATAGGCCAATGATGGTGTCTATAACAGCGAAGCAAGCGAAACTGTAGAAAGATCCGTGGACTCCGAAGAATTTGACCATGTAGGGGAAGACACCCACGATGAAGAAATTGAGGAGCCACACCCATTCCATTAACAGCATGGAAGCGAGGCTTTGTACCTGATGGGTAAATAAAAACACATCAGATAAGACAAGTACAATCTTGCTAAGGTAATGCGTTTATAACGTCAGTGTTTTGATCATGAACACACAAAAAATAAACAGTTGACACAGTCTGTACGCCACCAACCTTGGAAATTAAGATGTTATATCCCTTGTGCATGTAGATACACTGGCTTACTCAAACCGGAACACAACAATACTGAGTACTGCTGTTTGGCGGTGGAATATCTGATGAGTGGGAGGTACCTAACCAGGTGGACTTGCAAAATGCCCTACCACTCAGTAAGTTATTGGTATGGGAAATATAAGATAATAATATTCACTTCACTCAAAGTACATCCTCATGTCACAAATATTTTTCAATCTGGATTACTTCAAGTAAACATTAAACTATAAATATATTTCCTTAATTACCAAATCAAAACCCGAAAAATTCCATTGAGGATACATAAATTACATTCTTAATGTGTTTTTATTTCGTGCAAAAAATTGTAAATGCCAAACTTGTTCGTACCATTTATATTTAATCAATATTTTCGCATTTAACCCTTAACTGATCAAAAGCTTTTTGACCTTTTGAATAAAACACTTTCAGAAGTAAGTACGAAGAAATATTGAATAATCAGCATATATCTGTAATAACAGAAATCTGTGCCAAAAAAGTTCTGTGCATAGATTAACTAAACTAACTACTTGTAAAAAGTAAAAAGAAATAAATTTTATTAAGTTCTAACATAATAAAAATGCCCAAGTCTTATACAAAAACATAGAAAAAAATCAAACAAGATTATTTACGTTTATTTTTTCACAGAACTAAATGCGGTACGAAATTATATCTTAAAATCATGATTGATCACTTCCAGGCTTTTTATATTCCTTGTATGATAATGATTCATGATAAAAATATTTTTGCTCTACTAATCCAATTTATTATAGCTGAATGTTTTTAATGATGCATGACATTTATTAATTACTCGTCTGTCCGCGGCTTCATCCATGTGTGGGGGGGGGCAGGTTTTAGGTTAGCTTTGTTTATGTAAACGGTCGGATAAATAGGCCACCTGATTTTATGTGGTCTCATCACCGTCCATAGACATTGGTGATGTAAGATATATTAAGCATTACATCGTCAAAGCACCAGCAATCAGAACTTAGATGTCCCTTGTACCTGTAGTTACAACTGCTTACTCAACCTTCAAACCCGGAAGAATACTAAGTATTGCTGTTTGTCGGTAGAATACCTGATGAGGTACCTACCCAGACGGGCTTGCACAAAGCCCTACCACCAAGTAAAAGTCTTATCTGTACCCCTGACAAGCCCTGACTGTAAGATTTCATGTTGATATCGATCAAATCTTTGATTGAGGTTCTGTAGTTAAGACTTGAAAGATAAACAAACAAAGGCACTTTATATATTAAACCCTCGGCTCGTGTGTTTGATTATGAAAAAATAATAATCACATATAGCCGCTTAGGAATTCAATGAGATACACACGTACAAAACGATTATATGTATATAAATATATAATCTCGGCGCCGATTGTTTAAGATAAAATATTTATTTCTCAAACTGCAATGAAGATAATGTCGTTATTTTTATCTAAATGTAAATTTATTTTATTTGATATTTAAAGACCTGTGACGTCATATTTAAATTTGCAGTAGCATTCTTATCAATATTTAGTTTGTACAAGTTGGTATGTCAGTTTGTATAAAATGTAAAAAGCGGCCAAGTGCGAGTCGGACTCGTCCATGAAGGGTTCCGTAGCAGCAAGTAACAAGGTTTATGTTTATGAAATTAAATGTTTTTTTGTTTTTATATTTGAGTTGATTGAATGAAAGGTAAATTGCGGTTTACGATTTATGAAATTAAAATAAAAAAAACTACTTACTAGATCTCGTTCAAACCAATTTCGGGTGGAAGTTTACATGGTAATGTACATCATATATTTTTTTTAGTTTTATCATTCACATTCACAGGGGGGAGGACATTTTACGACTTCGGAAGTGTCTCTCGCGCAAACTATGTACTCAACTTGGAAAAAAAATTTGTTAGAAACCTCGATATCATTGTTGAAGGCCTATCCATATATTCACACGTATACTCATCTAGTCTCAACAGTATAGTTCTTATAGTTTCGGAAAAAAGTGTCTGTGACATACGGACGGACGGACAGACAGACAAACAGACATGACGAATATATAAGGGTTCCGTTTTTTGCCTTTTGGCTAGGGAACCCCTACATAAAGGAACTACTACTATAGCGATGCACCCAAGCCTCGCACGGGTGCAGCTTAGTAAAAAAGATAATATGACATAAAAGCAGTTATGCCATATGCATAAATATTACTATGCAATGCGCTCAGGATTGTGGTGATTTTTTTTTATAATTGAATCGTTATATTAGGAGATTAACTCTTACATACAAAGACAGAATTTTTACCTATTAATAATATTAATATAGATGTTATAGAAAAGGACAAATTTTCGGCAAATAATAATAACATCCTATTCAAATACTATTGTAATTAATCTAACTTCTAGAAATACTATTATGACAAATATGTTTCAAGAATAATGTGTGTTGAATATTTTTTTATAATTTGATTGTGATATCTAGTTGAAGAAGATATACTACGTCTAGATATGTGTTTTTGTCCGTGTCACCGTTTCGTATCAGCGTCGCGATCGAAAAACTCTAGACGCAAAGTTAGAATAGACCGTTACTCCGTTACGTCGCTGCGATCATTGTTATCATCACTGTGTGAAGTTTTGTATCACCTTTGACACAAACGACTCATGACGCTGACGCCGTATATCCAAACATCCAAACAGTTTGGAGTTACGGTACGGAAAAAGATCTGGAGGCAGCTTAAGAGGCACGTATACTCGTAATATCAATACACGCGTATGTGTGTAAGCATGTCTGTGTATTTTTAATAATGACATTGACTACAAAAAGTACCGTTATTATGACATCTAAGATGTCAGATGTTAGTGCATATAATTTGCACAACTAAAAGCCATTAAACTAAGAATTGAATTAATACAGCTTACACAGCCTTTCATTGGAAATACTGATTTATAATATATTAATATGTTATTCGATGACATAATAATTACATACCTCTGGTATAAAAGCTTCCGCTAGCAACACGTATGGTACACTCCCGGAGCCAAACATGAAAGAGAAGCAGAACAGCAATATGAGCACAGCTGTCACCCATGGCGGTAGAATGCTGGTCTGAATAAGTACGCCCATCCCTGCGAGACACAGGCCCACAGCGATTGAAGAGGTTACGAGAAGGACCTATAAAGGAAACTTAGGACTTTAGTAAAGATCTTTGTCTCTATATTGAAAAAGTCAAATTTGTTGCCTAAATAATTGTTTCTAACTCTACCAATATATGTATTGGAGTTCGTTGCTTCAAATTACGTCGACAAACCTCATCAGATTTCATAAAACGACACTATCAAAATCATTTAACGCATCACACACGAAAAAATCGGAACTCACTCAGCAAAATGATAGTGAGAGTGATCTTAAAGACTGTTCACTGAAGCAATGGGCACTTATTTTTAGTGATTAGATAGTTTAGTGATGTTTTCGGATCGCACGTGAAAGTACTACTTTCATTTCTTGGTCTTGGAACTGAATGAGACGACGCAGGTGCTACTCACACATACTAATGCATCGATTTGTATCAGGTCATCTATTTGAATCTAGATTGCGCTTTTTAAAATGTAATTGATTTCGGTGAAATCTATAATAATCGGTTGACCATATTGTGGACAAAATAATCGATTATTCGAGAATATCGAGACGTCAATTTTTAAATTTGGAAGATAACTTTTTTTTAAATAACGCTATACAAATTTACATCCTTAGGCTGTTGATAAAGATTACTCGCTACAACTATATGTAACATTTTCAAGGTCATAACCTTTATCTACCAAAGTTATTTTCAATTACAATCACTATTAAATTTAAAGCGATACCGTATCACACCAAAAAAAAATTGTAAATTTATCTTTGCTAATATTTTTAGGTTGGTTTCAGTTACAATTTAGTTATTCATTCCTGTAATTTAAAAAACGAATTCTTGGCTTGATGATAATGTTGTTAAACAACTCACCCGCCTTCCAAATTTGTCGGAAAACAAAGCACTTAAAAGACTTCCAAAGAGGAGGACCAGCGCAAACATCACGGAGCAGAAATGTGAGGAGAGACTGGGTGCAGCACTCCCAAATATGTCCTTGGCATAAACCTGCACCGCTACCATACCCATCATCACCTGTTAAAATAAAACCCATTAACGATATATTAATTATAATTTAATTGAACATTATGACCTTGAAACTCCTTGCTTCTGTACCTAACCGCTCAACGTTTATCAATAGGTTAAGTTCAATATTGCACGCACTAATCTAAAGTGCTTTCAGAATTATTTGTTAATCGTAGAGAAAGATTAAACATTACCTTGTTGCTAGGCTTGCAACGAATATTCGGTTACTATTCGGTATTCGCCCTATTTGGCTGCTTTTATTATATTCGCCCGAATAATAATACCGATTGATTCATATATTTTGTTATAAGGAGATAATTGGAAAAATTAAAAAAATATCGATTCATTAGATACGTATGAATTCATTGATCATATTAGCAAATACAATTAATATTGAACCATACCATAGTTTAAAGATAGAAAATAGAACAATAAAAATCTCTTATATACATAGATACAAAGAATATAAAACACTCTCCTTATTTCCAATCAGTTTAAAAATAAAAAAAATAGTAAAGCTAGTAACAGGCGTTTACGTTTTCAATATTAAATAATGTTACACATTTTCACACTTTACATCAAGAGCAGAGTGGCGCAGTGGAAGCGTGCTGGGCCCATAACCCAGAGGTCCGTGGATCGAAACCACGCTCTGCTAGCAACGTTTTTGTTTTTTATTAACATATTTTTTTGTTGTTATTTTTTACATCGATATATCTCATAGCTTATTGTATTAATTTAATTCTTTATAAATATACATTCCCTTGTACAAAATGACACTAACATTCAGTTATCAGGAGGACTGGTGTCTTGTATACGTTAAAATATTAAATTTGAAACACGTATATTCCGAACAATTAAAATATATATAATTAATGATGTATTTACGTTTTTATACTTACTTGTACAGACAGCGTGAGACCAACTACGGTGAAAGCTCGTCGCGATGACGGGGAGACGACTGTGAAACAAAATTAAAGTTTTAATTACAGATGGCGCTAGTGTCCGTTCAATAAATTTTAATCGTGTTTTTTATTAGAATTGTTTTCAAACTAGCACTGAATAACTTAGTTGAGTTATGTATTTTCACATAACTTAAAATTTTATATTATTATATTATAGTATTATAGTCAAACATATTCAATTAAAATATTCAATCTCCCCGTTTAAATCATGAATAGCTTACAAACTTTATAATAGTTGATACAACTAACGCCATCTAGGATCTGTGTTTGAAGTTTTTTTTATTGAGACTGATTGCTTGGTCTAAGAATTTGCGCCACATTATTTTTAAATGACATTGACACGTCTGCCTAGGAGGTGATTTTCAGTCATCTGATGGTAAGTGGTTACCACTAACCATAGATATTGGCATATAAAAAAAAAAAATCTTCCTTCCTCCATCGCCAATGCACTACGAACCTTAGGAACTGAGATTTTATGTCCCTTGTGCATGTAGTTACACTCGGAACACATAAATACAAAATATCGGTACTTAGCGGTAGAATATAGAACATAGCACATAATTTAAGTTCACAAACCGCAAACAAAACACCGGGAGAACAGGATTTAAATGAATGAATTATTTTCAATTCATAATATCAGAATGAGTTCTCTTAATAAAAATTATATAGTTGCGTCTTTTAGTTATATAAGTAAAAAACTCACACAACATTTTGAATGATGACATTTTCGGATTCTCCTCATCGTCATTGTTCAAATTCAGTTTTTCTTTTTCCGCTTCATCAGCCTTAGCATCTATAACATAAATAAACGAACGATAAAAATACAGAGGGGCGATGTTTAATTTAATTCTTAAACTAGCGACCCCGACTTTGAACATGTGGGATTTGAGAATATAGTAATGTTTTGATACCAATATAATCCATACCATATAGCACTCAAAAATAGTGTAACGATCTACCAGTGCTTTGTTTTAGAACTGCAACATAATTTCCGTAGACTCTTTATAATATTATAATACGATTAGGGGTTAGGTAATTCATTATCAGACATTATGATATCCGAAAAGTCTATTCGTTCACGTTCGCAATATATCTCTTTTTGATGTTCCCTTAACTATGACACTTTCGGCTGACCCGTTTTCTCTACGCCGAGCTGACGTTTCCAGCATGTACGATAAAAATAAATAAATCCTAATTAAACTTTTTGATGCTTCGACATATGTATATATAGGTACGCCATCTGATGGTAAGCAGTTAATATCACGCAAAGACATTGCACTTTAAGATATATTAATCATCCCTTACGTCGTCCACGCGCCCCTAGCCTTTGGCGCTAAGGTGCGACCGGGTGTTATTTATATTATAAAATAAACTCATCATTAAATAGCATAAAATAATGCAAAACTTCTACCAGAATCAACTGCTATTAGTTCCACGGCAGGCGTTATCTGCTGTTTTAGTCTTGAAAACTCTTCCATCACAACTTTTGATGAGATCGACGCTCCTCTGTAATGAGCGATAGCCAAACGAGCATCCTGCAATAAAATACCTTCAACGATTAATATGGTAGTCAGTCTGCATGTGAGCGGTCAAATAACATCAAAATTTTATTCAAGTAGGCTTTTTAAGCACTTTTGCATCGTAATTTTACAGAATTGTATTAAATATAAAGCTTCCAATCGGAATGCAGATTCTACCAAGAAAAATCCCGAGAAACACAGTAGGAAATTAAATACAATTAAATTTATATAATATATCCCATCTACAAGTGCATTTCTTTTAACCTTCATGCTTTTTTACCCTGTATATTTTTTTTAAATGATATGTCTTATTTAATAATATTGTTTTTACTTAATGTTCAAATCTATGAATCGGCAAAAATTATATTCTATTTTACTAGTACAATGATCCAGTTGCTGTTCGATCGATGTAGAGACTATGAACGGGAACATATCATTGGCTCACAGTTACGATTAAGATGAGTTTTATGTTTTTGGGGAAGTTTGATTGGAATAGAATCGGGAATGTATCCTAGCTGTTAAATATTAGCAGTATTAACCCCGAAATTTACGAATACTTTCCATAGAATAATTATATAGTTTATTTCAACCATGATCAGCTCATCTGCAGAACTCACTTCGTACGTCATTCGTTATATTTTTGTAATACGACATTTTGTTTTTATGCGTAGATATTTTAAACATTTAAGGACATAACTACTTTATGATATTTCACTAGTTTGTACTTAGAATAATGTCCAGTGACACGAATTTTCGCAAAATTTATGGGAAGAAATGCCCTACGTCCACTTACCTCTTCCCGCTTTTGTCTCATTAGGTGTACAGGACTCTCGTTAATAGTCATCATGAGGCCCACGTAGATCAGACAGCAAATAATATTTGCCCAGATAATATACCTGTACGTTAAAAACCATCCGAGGAGGTACGAAAGGAGGACCCCTAAACAGTAGAAGGTGATCGGTGCTGTAAATGTTAAATTAAAATTGAAAAACATCTCAGGAACTCCTTACTTCCTTCATATATTTACTAATACATGCTAAATATTACTTTCATCCAGCACATGCAATTTTCCTCACTGTGTTTTTCTTTACCGGCGAGCATGATGAGATACATTCTAAAAATAAAATGGGCTGGGCTCTCGTGAGTCACATTAGGCTAACTATTAGCCTAAATACTATTCTAAATAATACGTATAATTTTTGGTTAACGTAATATTTAGAATAGTACGTTAACCAAAAATGTACTTAACATACCATAAGTGATGTTCTATTAGGTAAAGATTTATGCCAATAATCTGTCAAATGCTTAGAATTATCGGACGAGATTTTTGCTAAAATTTTTTAAAAAGATTTTGAAAATATTTTTTCTCTTTTATCTAAACCAAGGTTTGTGTCTTGCTTTCCTGATACCATGCCAGCAGTCATGATCATGTCGCGTTATCTTTAACTGGACTATTAATTATATTTAAAAGTCACAAAAAACGGAAAAAGTACCAATTAAATCTTACTTAAAGTAATTTTAAAATGTTGAGAATAATGAGTCAATTATTTAAACTAGCCTGATGTCAAAGTCCCTCGTATAGATTCTTCAACAACTTCAGATATAAAGATGGGTGAGTGAACCATAATGGCACCGCTAGATGTACCTCCAATGAACCTCGCAATAAGTATGACAATTGATGAACTTGTCAGGTCGATCATCAACCAAGATATCTGGAACATAAGAATATTATATTTATAAATATAAATTGATCTTTGCAGGCATAAGATTATCTGTAAGAGTATCTACTTAAAGATTGCTATGAAAAAAATATGTGTCTTACTACACTGACAAAACCATAATATGATCATAGACCTTAAATTAAATCGCTCTATGACAACATGGTTCATTAAAAGAGTACGAACTCTTTTACTGAACCTAAGACGAGTTCTAATGATTCCATTTTAGCTCATCAATTTATAAATTGATTTAATTTCGAATTTTATTTTATCATTTACTTTTCTTTAAATTTTTGTAGTAATGCTAAAATCGACCAAATGGACGAATAATTCGATGGGGGAAGTCAACTTTTTATTAATAAAGGCCTGACTATACGATGCATTGACAGAATTTTCAAATATCATTATTGTCAAGTATTTTCATGTACTGTGTATATCTAAAATAGTTACCATAAGTGGCAGAGCTATGATAATTCCACCCTTCTGTCTTCCGAAGACACTCAAAATCCAACCAATCATCGCCGTTCCCGCCATCGCTCCTAATGAAGGCAAACTTCCTACTAAGGAGCTCTCTAATTCAGTCATCGGTGAAGAAAGCAGAGTTGTATTTTTGTCTGTGTACAATTGTAGCGTGTATGATGGCCACACATACAGAAGACCAACCAGCATATTCCCTATGGAACCTAGAAGATGAGAAAAATGCTATATGTATAATATAAAAAACATTTCAGGTTGTTCACCTGCCCAATAATACGCTGCCATTAATCACTTTCTAAGATGTTATGTATCTTGTGTTTGTTATTAATTGGTAAGCAAATATTAGCCCTTTAGCTCTTGGATTAAAAAATAAACGGCAGAGACGCGTGGAACTATGAAGAAACTACGAAAGTAACGTGGAACTGTGGAGAAACTTCGAAGCGGTGATGCAACAAAAACGAATACAAATTTCAAGCGTTTTTCATTCCCTATTTTATAACAGAGTTGCTAATTTTCTTCTAAAATGTTAATCAAGTTATCCTGATTAGTCTGATTGCTGGGCTAAGACCTCCTCGGAGAAGGTTTGGAGCTTATTCTACCGTGCCATAGTTTATCATAAAAAGGAGTATAAAATTTGCACTGATCATATCAATAGACTAAATTGAAAGTGGGTGAAATTGCAAAGCGCACCAATTAACATAATAATGTTCTATACTAAGAGTTTCTCCGATGCGCTACGTCTTTTGGGTCAAAATTTTGTTAAAACTGGGTTAGAAGTTTTGCAGTTGGGCATTACAAAAAAAAACGCTTCCTTATTATTATAAATTTGTTAATTCTTTGATTATTCTTTCAGTTTAACTCGAAATTTAAAAATATCAATATCATAGGCCTTGTTGTTTGTGATATCCATCTCTAAAGCTTCAAGGATTGCAATATTTTATAAATAACATTGATAACTACCGATAATTTATTTATTAGTAAATAATATTAATAACAATATTTTTAGTTAGAGTTATAAGTCTACAATTTGACAATGCGTACAATTTATTTCAAATCATAGAAAGAGGGTTTTTTTATAAATAAAACATTATTACATTCGACCTAAAATCATACGACGTCTGATAAGATCTCGGAAATATATGACAGGTGGTATATTAATTCATCATTGTACTGATTGTGAGTGATATAGAATTTACTAAAGGAAATTGTGTTTTATATTATATAACTATATCTATACACTTATAAAAATATCTGGGTGCTATGAATTTACACATGAGAAATTCCTTCGAAGATCTCTTCTGTTTTGCGAACGCCCGGTATCCATAAATGTGAAGGAGTGGAGAGGAGAAGAATAAGTAGTTTTCACATCAGGCATGCGGAAAGAAGATGTGCGAAGATTATGTTTTGATAACGTTATAAGATAACGTTATCAAAACAATATATATAAATGTTATAATAATACTCTGTAAAATATATTTAAATTTGATCTAGTTCAACCTGGTAATTCCAGGTCTCTCATTCTAGTTAAAATTGGTTTCAACTAGATCGTTAAAACTATTATCATGAATAAGTCAGTTTTATACAATTTTATTAAACTTATCGTTGATACAAAACAAATGATGCTTTAATGATTAGTTGATAGGAAAAATACGAGCGGCACTACTAAAGAAGTCATGTTGGTGCTAGGTAGTTTTATCAGAAGCGTAGTACACGAAAAACCTTTCTATATACAGCTACTAGCAGAACCTGCTTTCCCGCGTGAAATTTATAAAACAAACTTCCAGCCCTATTCTACCCCCTTAGAGGTAAAGTTTGGTAAAATGTGATCGAATTTCTACATATAAGGAACCAACCTGCCAAATTTCAAGTTTGTAGGTGTTATAATTTCTGAAATTTCGTCATTCATTATCGTGAGTGGTATTTCGCATTTATATATAAATATTTAATATATATATATATATATATATATATATATATATATATATATATATATATACATACATACATATATATATATATTTATTAAATATTAGCTCATATCGAAAATCAAGAAGACGACTTGTCAAAGTTCAACAATATGGCTTTCGACCTCATTTATAGTAAATAAATTTTCAATTGACAGATTAAGAACAAATAATTAATGATAATAATAATAATAATGCCACTAATAAACAGTTCTTCATTAATAAGGTTTTTGTTTTTTTTTTTTCATCTTCTCTTTGTAAGTCCAAATTTTTATTTTTAATATATTCGTATTGTAAATTTTCTTTTTTTTTTTCTTTAATTTACCACATCCACCCCCGGCTCACAGTTGCCCGTGCCTTTTTTTACATTTTACTTTTATAAATTTTGGCGTTATTTTATATTTCTACTGAACATCAGCAGATCTTCGCTGGACTTTGAACTTGTCGTCTTCTTGGTCGTCTTAATATATAAATAATCCATAATAAATAATATATGATAATATATAAAAATACTGTATATAGTAATTTTTTTTTATCCTTATTACTGCAATCCAGCGGGCCCTGCTCCGTGCTAGATCAGAGAGAGTACAGCCTCGGCGACTCTGATATCGCGTTTATGTATAGATGTCTTGAGGCTGTGCTCTAGGATGGTCTTTTCTGAAGCACTGAATCTGCTGATAGCGTCGTCACCATCGTCCGTGTAATAGACACAGGTGTTAGTGTGTCTAGTGATTGCCACAACTGCGTGAGGAACACTTTCGTGTGTACGGAGCCTCACATTCTTCGACTGGACTATGATAACGTCGCCGTAGGTCTGTCCCTGAGATTCGTGGATGGTCATGACGCTTGACCTTTTCCGTATCCCTGGTCTATCAGGAGTTTCTTTTCCTCCTGCGTATGAGCCAGATATAGGGTTTTGGTTTGGCCGGATGGTATGTTGGCGTCAGTGAATCTCTCCATTTTGAGGGAGTGGACGATGGGACTTGCAGAGTATATGTTACGGTAGACCTCGCTAATGGCGTATGCGACGTCCAGGGGGTTTCGGTGCGTACAGGATAACTCACGGGTGATGTTTGTTGTCAGGCTTGGTCGGCAGTACCTCATTTCGAACAGATTTTCTCTGTCGATATAAGGCAACTGGTTGATATCTCCGATGAGGACCACCTCGCTAGCTCCGGACAGCTGTGCCGCCATTACTATGGCTCCAAAGTGGTTCATGAGAGCTTCGTCGACCGTAAGACGGTTACATTTTATGCTCCCATTGAACCCGTTCACTAGCACAGATGCCATAGTTCGTACCCTTGATTTAGCTTTTTCGCCAAATCGGTGTTTAAGTTGTTCTTTCAGGTCTTTGGCGGCTTCGATTGTGGAGGTGACTACCACTTCTTTGTCCTCAGCGAAATTCCTGACAATGTGAGTCGTCTTTCCGCATCCTGGTACCCCGTTTATCCACGATCATATTGTAATTTTTGGACTACCTTTGTTGCCTTATTTATCAGGCAGTTATAAATACTTATATTATAAATGTGAAAGTAACTCTGTCTGTCTGTCTGTTGCTCTTTCACAGCAAAATCTGCCATTCAAAAATACATTTCATACAATTGATGTTTTATTCCACCAATGAGTTTTTATTATGTTTTATCTGTGTTTCTTACGCGTTCGGTGAAGGAAAACATCTTAAGAACACCTGCATGAGTCGAATGAAGATCTGCGATATGTGCCTGCTCAAACTCATATTGCATTTTGTATTGAATAAGCTCTACATCGTCCTTCTCAAACGAGAAACTTAACCCAATAGTGTGACATTAAAACTCTGTTACTTTTTTTTCCATGAAGCTCTATCACCTCAAAGGTGTGGCTGTTTAGTAGTACCGACTTTAACACGAAGTTATTTTAATAGTTAATATCTAGACGCTCCTTGAAACAGCTTATTTAAACAAATATTAGAATTAATAGATAAGTTATAATCAGCCTCCTTACAACCCTCTTATAACTATAGAACGATTTAATTTACTTTTTCATGACATTTCGTCTTCTTAGAGGGTTTATAAGGATCTATATGATGTAGAACCGAGCTCATTTAATAGGGAATCCGCAAAAACTCTTTTTTTTTTATCATCTATATATTAAGAAGTGAATAGATCTCTGTCCTTACCTATTCCTCTTTAAGCATATTGCGCAACCGATATTGTAAGTTTAGATTGATTGATAGAATATTGGTTGTCGCCAGCGGATTTGCTCGCGTTTTAAAGTTAGTTCGTTGGATATTAGGAATAAAAACCAACTAAGCAACATGGCATTAATACTTGTCGAAATAAGCCCTATGTGAAATGGGGTATATTTCTTAAAGTCAATACCTGAGTAAAGTTTTTTACGAACAACCTAGCTCCTTGTACTTAGATTAAGTGCCAGTATATCGTAACAATATTTCAGCCTATTTATGAGATTTAATTTTTCATATTTATAGAGAATTTGCTGCAGCTTCGCTCGTGTTTAAGGCGTAAGTCTGAGATGTTACGTCTCCTGTGTCTTTAGTTACACGATCTTTCATTTATTTTATTTATTTTGTATTTTATACATAAATTATAAAACTAAATTATAATTTTATTATTTTTTGCCACTAAATTTTTTAAATTAAGTAACAATTAAACTCACACGCCACGCTTGTTTGGGCTTGATGCAACTTTCCCATTTTTGTATCGCACTTACACTGAACAACTGTCTACCATCACGTATTATCAGTCAGTTAAAACATTTTGTGAATGTTTAATTACATAAAGGTACGGTAAATGTTTGAACATCAGAACGCGATAGCGAACTTTGTGTAGTGTAGTCAACCGTCTACGTAAAACAAAATTATCACGATTCTATTTTCTAAGCAGTCGATATGTTATTATAAATGTGTGCATATTTTACTATCGACTCGATTTGAATATCGAATATCGATTTAAAATTTTGATAATGCTTGTTTGTTAATTTTATGTTGCTAATTGTTTTAGACCGTGACCACGATTGGTGCAATTTATTCCGCACACTGTAAACAAAAAAAGTTATCGCGGTTACAACTCACAAAATCTAATTTTCATGTGAAAATCTAGGCTTGGTTAGATAATCTGGTAAATATAGATAAAATCGACGAAATCGTTTTTTTTTTGTTTTTTTTAATAATACTATGCTATTAAATAGAAATATATATATATTTAAGAAGCTACATATAGAACTTTTTATTTATATACGAACATAATCCTCAATACTTCTTATAATATTGTACATTTCTTATAGCACATATATAGATAGGTACGATATTTCTTATAATTAGCAAATACTTACTTAAAAGATTTTAATGCGGTCATCATCTCCTTCGTGTTTTGTTTACACCCATCGTTGATATGATCGACAAAAAATTGTCAACCTCATAATGATTGCGACAGTTGCATTCTTGCTGGATAATAATAAAAAATATATAATATGCCTTTTTATATGAAATGGGACAAATGTGCTACCCGATCGTGGTCATCATCGCCCCTGGGCGATGATGACCACGATCGGGTAGCACGATCGGGTAGCACATAGCACGATCGGGTAGGTAGGTATTGGACCTGTCCAATGTCTATTACTGGAGCTGTAAGAAATATTCATCAAAGCGCTACCAAGCTTGAGAACTAAGACGTTATATTCTTTGTTCCAGAACATCTTATTGCCCATTACATTGGCTCACTCACCCTTTAAACTCAAGCATAATAATACTAAGTATAGCTATTTGACGGTAGAGTATATGATGAGTCTGGCCACCTACCCAGACGGACCACCAAGTAATTCATTCCCTTTAGCCTTATTATTAGACGCATAAAAAACCATTGAATAAACAACACGCCTATCCATATGTTCTGAACATGTACCTTAGGATATATATTATAAAAAAATAAGACCAGCTGATTTAAATTTTCATTATAAAACTTAGTATTAAATTTAATATTCGATTGAACGTTTATGAAATGAAATCATAGTTCTCAGACTAGTTTTGAGACGGCACAGTGGATATAATCTACATATCGTGGCGATAAGATCCAAGAAAACATCGAGGAGTTGCTATGTTAAATTTGCGTTCACAATTTATCTTGAGATGCCGCTGAAAAGTTTAAGTTGCAGAGGAGCAGACTATCAATAACTTATTCTCGATTTAAGAGGAATACATTGTCTAGTAATAGGATTATAATGAGTTTGTTAATGAACGATAAAATATTTTTAATTATTTTATATATAACACAATATTTCAATCGATATAATAACGAATAGTTTGATAATAGACCATTGTAAACTATGTTTTTTTTCTATAAGTATTTAAATTTATATTCATAAACGAGTTTGAATGATTAATGAATACGTGTTATTATATATTTTTATTAATTAGAAAAACGAATATTAACGATTATTTTGAGTGTGGCACACGGACATAAGATCTCAAGGACTAAGACTTTATTCATTGATGATGTAAGAAATTATTAATATTCCTTACAGTTAATGGGCCACCTGATGATCAGTGGTCACTATGGTCAATAGATTTCGGCGCTATAAGACATAATAAATATTCCTTACACTGCCCATGCGTCAACCTTAGGAACTAAGATGTTATATTACTTGTGACTACAGTTACTCTGAATCACTCACCCTTCAAACCGGAACCCAACAATATATTTTCTGTAGTGTTTGGCAGTAATATATTACATTAACAGCCTGTAAATTTCTCACTCCTGGGCTAAGGCCTCCTCTCCTTTTGAGGAGAAGGTTTTGGGGCATAATCCACCACGCTGCTCCAATGCGGGTTAGTGGAATCCACATGTGGCAGAATTTCGTTGAAATTAGACACAAGCAGGTTTCCTCGCGACGTTTTCCTTCACCGCCGAGCACGAGATTAATTATAAACACAAATTAAGAACATTAAATTCAGTGGTGCTTGCGTGGGTTTGAACCCGAAATCATCGGTTAAGATGCGTTCTAACCACTGGGCCATCTCGGCTCTATTAATCTTTTTTATCTTTCTTAACATTATGTATGATTGAACAATGTAACGCTCAAATAAAAAAAAAAAAACATTGATAAATAAGGCAATATTACTCAATACAGGATTATATTAAACATTAAAAAGCACAGACTTAGTATCTATTGACTTCTAGACAGGATATATAAAAAAAAATGTTGTTTACATACATACTCTGTTACTAAAATAGTGGAGAAGAGTTACTGAGTTTTTTGGCGGTTCTTCCGGAACTGTGTAACAGTGTAACATGACGAACCAAAAGTTATTTTATTAGCCGACTTGAATAAAGAATATTTTGATTTTGATATTGATCATGTCTTATCAAAAGAGCATATGTCATAAAAATATATATTAAAAATCCGAAACATCTATTTAAAAAAAAAAAAGAAAACTATTTATTTTATTAACAATTGAGGAAACTGATAATTTAATTATATAATAGAAGATCATATGCATTATTTTTATTATACCATCGTCAAGGGAAATAAAAAAAAATTAAAGTACCTTATTGGAAAACGTTTACGTAGTATTGTCTAATGAGTACTCATTAGATAAGATAATTGATATTTGTTTGACAAAACAAGTTTTGTTTTTTTTTTATGGCACAGTTTGGCGGACGAGCATATGGGCAACCTGATGGTAAGTGGTCCCTATCGCCCATAGACAATGGCACTGTAAGAAATATTAACCATTCCCTACATCGCCAATGCTCCACCAGCCTTGGGAACTTTGATGATTTTGATTGATTATATTCCTTGTGCCTATAGTTACACTGGCTCACTCACCCTTCAAACCGGAACACAACAATAGTAAATGTTAAGCGGTATAATATAAGTGCGTGGTACCTATCCAGACGCACAAGGCTTGCACAAAGCCCTACCACCAAGTAAATTCGACTCACAAATGAGTTACACAAATGTTGCCAGAGTTTAAGACCGTTTACATAAGACTAAAGTCATCGCAATGTATTGTTGTTGTTAGTCGTGGTACACAGAACACACGTCGCAGCCAAATTGTTAAATAAGCTTTTTCATTAAAAGCCTAGCCATTTTATCAAACGCTGTTATTCAACCAGTGGGCTGAACGACTTCAGCCAATACATATCCATTTCATAGAATAAGGGATCATTTACTTTAGTCCCTCCTGAATATAGACAAAGGTATGCTAAAATAAAGGATGAGAAGAATCTAAATCTAGCTGCCTGCGGCGCTCATAGCGTGCTGATTTAAAGGCTACATACGCATACATCTTAACTAATGATTGCCGATTCAAAGCCAGGTAAACACTCGTGCATGCCTTAGCACTTAACATCAAGATTAAGGTCCGCCTATAAGATATAAAAAAACTTTTGAAAAAAACCAACTGTTATTATTAGAGCAATCGGGATTCTAAAGTTATGTTACACTGACGTATTTCGACCAACTCTGTTCTGGCACTCTCATAATCCAAAGCGAAGGCCGATCCGATACCACAGGAGGAAGAGGAGGAGCTTTTTTGCTATCCAAGACACGGAAGAGTAAACACTTCCAATTTCCAGACACAGGTTGATGTGAAGAACAATAGATTTTTAAATACCCAAATGGGCTTTGAACAGTACACAAGAATCAGTGGCTTTATGTGCTAACCAAACCCACGAGGCTGTCAGCATCGTAGTCTTGCCAAAATATTGCCTATATAGATTTTTTTTATTATAAACAAAACACCTGCTAGTTCGTTGAGAATTTATAAAAAGATTGGCCTACTTATAAACGATTGTACAGGGCACTATCAATATTATAAAATACTTATTTTGTATTATTGCTAACTTATCTGTAATAAATATTATTTATAATATTTATTACATAAAGATAAGTTAATAAATAATAAAGTTCAAAGACCTTTAATAGTCGCAACGCTACAAATGAAATACTGATTATATCACTTTTCACTAGATGGCGTTGTAAAGTAAATATTAATTTATCTTTAGAAATTACTTTTTTTTTTGTTTTGGCTTTTATTTGTGCCAAGGGGACACAGATTATTTCGCCAACGTCACGTGCGATGGAGAAGACACGATTGATCGGTACGGTCGAGATTACAGGCTTAATTTAATTTTGAAGGCATAATGCCAAATTTCGCTTGTCAATTTTTGACATATTTAAGCTAGTGTGCGTGTAATTGCGTGTGTGTGTATGATCACAACTAATTAAACCTATCGATATAAAGCGTTATGATGTTATTACATTATTAATTCCGTACATATTTTCTATGGGTTATATTTTTAATTATATATAAAATAAAATTACATATGTACGAATCATAATAAATTAATGAAATAATTATAACATATTGGACATGAAAAATAAAAAAAACTATTAAAATATTAAAATCGATTGTCTCTTATTGATTTTTTTTTTTGTAAAAAGACAAATCATAGACAATTTCGAGCATGTAATAATAATGGATAACACAAGTTACTTCGTTATTTTACATAGGATAAATAACGCAAAATTATATAACATTTTTATATTAAATTTTTTTTTAAGTATTATATCATTTTTAAGTATAAATGTTAACGTACTGATTTTTATGCACACAACGAGTTAACATTTCTTATCTCGATTCAATATTAGTTGTCCCTAATTTGAGGGTAGATCTGTTAAAGTAGAATGGAACTGTATATCACCTTCTTTTTAATAATGTAAACAGTCTGGATAAAATATTTAAAATTGTAAATAAATTGTGCAGTGATAAATAAAAATGCTCAAGTAAGTGAAAAGTAATTTTATTTTTTAATAAATAACTTTATCAAGTTTAATAATAGCTTCCGCTCTGCTTTACTGTGATCGAACCTCTATTAAACTCAATTTCTCATATTGTTTAACGTTATTTATAGTTTCTTAAACATTATATGGTAATATAACCTTCAACCTTTCTCAATAACAGACCGATAATAAGCTATATGGATGTTATATCATTGTATTGCAACCGGAGTTTACGGGTTCATATCTGGCCAAAAAATTCTCATATGCATAGATTATGTTTATAATTCGTCCATTCCTTTGTGGGCCTCCAAACCTCCAAATCCGGTCCTGTTCACCGACCAAAGATTCCACTATAGTGGTAAGTCATAAAGTAATTCTTAGGAATACTGTAGCATCAGTTAAGATCACATTGTTTAATGTTAGCATAAAATTTAGCATTTTTAAATTACTTTAGGTTAATAACACATTTGATCTCTCATAGTATACAAATCTAGATTTTTTGTTGTAAACAAATTGTGTTTGTGATAACATCGTTTACATCGTTTGCATTACACAAAATATTGTATCATCAAATAATTTAGTTAAACTTAAAGTAATGATACAATACTGATAAGGCGAACTGATCTTGGAATGCAATGAAATATACAAAACAGGTTCGCGTCGTTATAAATTATTCAGAGATAACACAATCACGTGCAGTTCAAGTAATGCTAATATGAATATCGTATTATTTAATTTAAAATTATAATTGATTAAAGAATTAAAAATCGGGTTCTTTTAAGGTAGGTTTTTGCAGACATTATTTCGACTGACTTAACTCTCGGATTTTTTAGTCTTAAACCGAACCGAATCCCCGTGTATTTAGTGTTGGACGGTAAAACAATCCTGCACGTCGTCATCATCCTCCTGCCCTTATCCCAATTTTATTTGGGGTCGGCGCAGCATGTCGTCTTCCATACTTCTCTGTCTGACGTCATCTCACAAGTAACATGTCGCCTTTCACACAATCCATCCATCGTTTATTTGGCCGTCCCCTACCTCTATACCCATCCACATCCATGCTCAAGACCTTCCTAACAACATGGTCCTCATTCCTCCGCATAATGTGCCCATACTATGACAGCCCGTTTCTACATAGCTTCTCGGTTATCGGTGCCAAAAGAATCCTGCACGCATCCGATGAAAATCTTCCACATGTGTATCCACGAATCTGATTCACTCCAAGAAAAATATAATTATTGAAATGAGTTGGTATATTCTAGCCTGATTATAGTCTTCTCTTCGATAGAAGAACAGGTTGCCCATACACTAACCTTATCAATAAGTTCAATGAGGTAATCAACAATATTTGCTGATAGAGCCCGTCTGGGTTCTTCTCCCACAACAATACTTATTATTGTTGTGTTTCGGTTAAAATTGTGAGTGAGCCAGTGTAACTACAGGCACAAGATGCATAACATTTTAATTTAATGACTTTGAGCAGTGGTGATCATCATGTACCATCTGCCAGTCCGCCTATATGACATAAAAAGAGACTATCTGGAAGGGATTATTGGCAAAAACAATATGTCATTTCGTTTTAATTTCAATAAATCGTCTAAAAATAATAATTTTTATCATATATTTGAACAAGCTTGGTAAGATTTGCAAATCTTGAAGTCGCGATGTTATCTAGCGTTAGGTTTTTCTGTATTGTTATAAGGATTATGTAAAAGGCCAAATCCTTGATGTGCTCATTCGTTATTTAATACTCTATAGTATATATTATACAACGGTTATTAAATATATAAACATATAATATCAACAAAGTACTTAAAGGTAGATCTAATAGTGTGACAATTTACGCCTTTGGTATGACAGGATCTTATCCAACTTAATTCAAATAAAAATATACTGTAGAACATTATTGTAAATCAATATTATCTTTGGCATAAAATTATGAGCCATCATGGAACTCGGCCGATGAGAAACATCGATATTTATTTAAATATGGTGAGGAGGCATGATGGATTTGGATGGATGGATAGGTAGGTGATCTAACAAATGGGCTATCTATGAGAAATATTAACCATTTCATACATGAACACTGCAGGACCAACATTGGGAGCTAAGATGTTATGTCCCTAGTGCCTACACTGGCTCACTCACCCATCCAATCGGAACACAATAACACTAAGTATTGCTGCTGGGTGGTAGAACAGATGTAACAGTGGGTGGTACATACCCGGACGGGTTTGCACAAAACCCTACCACCAAGTAACCGTTACCGTCATGCTATACGCGTTGGTCTCACCCTCAAGTCGAGCCTTTACATATTTCACATTCTAAAAGCCTAGCGTTTAAAACATTTATATTAAATAAAGATTTCGACTTTGACTATAACCTTGAAGAAATTTCTCTTAGAATAGATAGAAATCTGTGGATAAATTATCGGCGGTTCATAGTTTTTGAGGAGATATTCAAAATTACTGCAAAACTGTTTTCTTACGTAATTCGATGGTTTGAAATAACAAAATAAAAGTAAATATCCCAATGCTAAGGGCTAAGGCTTTTTCTCTCTTTCAGGATTAGATTTGCAGCATTTCATTCATTAAATAGCTTACCAGAATTTTATTTCTGTCCAGTACTGAAAATAGCCTTTTACTATTGAAATGGTACAATTAAACATTTTAGCCATCAAAGGCTGCCATTTTTTTAGGTTTGGGTTCGACAAATCAAATTTTAGTTAACGAACGTCGTGTGACATACTATATGTACATATAATGTATGTTTGGGGAGCTTATGTGTATTATTATTTCGCCATGTGTACAATAAGGAGCCGAGATAGCACACTGGAATAGAACGCATGTAGTTTTTAATGTAACAATTATTAAGTGAAATGCTTAAAAGGAATTATTATTTGATTTGTTTTGATTCGTTCAAGCCCGGAATTCATATTATACATATATTAATAAGATAAGGAAAATTGAAGAATAAAATGAGTTATCATTATAGTGTTGTATTATTTGTAGTATTTATTTTGCCGATCGAAAGTATGTTACATGTTTTGGTTGAGCCAGTGAAATTACAATGAATTTGTCGAATTGACGAATGATAAATCTTGAAATGTATATGTCTGTAAACGATAGTGACTATTTTCATTCAGTGGTGATCTGACTTACTTATGAAGCTGATATCGAGGTGGTCAGTTCAAATTGCCTGAAGTTTGGAAGTTGTCAGAAGTGTAGAACTCTTTCAGATCGTATTGCCGTCCAATCGGATTCTTAGAGTGAATAAATAGAGAGTTGATGCTCTTTTTTGCGCACACTTATAACATTGCCAGCGTAGTTCGTCATTCTGCGTTGAGAATGGTAACCATTTCCGTAATCGATCAGAAAGACATCGATAAATCATCAATCATAAGTTGGCATGACTAGTGGTAGTGCCACACTGCATACCTTCGGGCTGCAGCCGAATGAGCCGGCACGCGCGGGGAAGTACCACTCTCTCACTTAAAATCGGCGTAAAGTGGTAGCTATGCTTCCGCGTTTCGTCCGGTATGTGAGAGTCCAGAAGGCCCGATCCCCCTCCGCCGCAAAACATAATGTTTGTGCAGAATTTGGTTTCATTACCCCAGGAGGGTACTCAGCGACTGCGGTGGAGAATCCCTCTCTGGGCGTCCATGCTCAGGACGTACACCACCTGAGCAGGGATGTCCAGGCTGCCCACCGAACTCTGGGGGGGTGCAATTTTGCGCTTGCCACTATTCGGGGCAAGCGGAGCAGGCATCATAAGGCAACCCCTACCACCCACACTGTGGACTTCTGCAACATAAGGGGACTCGATTCCAACTTAAACGCTGTTCACTTACACCTTGAGACGGCGAAGCCGGCCTTGCTCTTTCTTACCGCTCATCCGGACCATCCGGATGGCTACCCGCTTATCGTCGATCCCCCTCTAGGCTCGTCGGACCACTGGCTCGGTCGGAGTACAGTGCCGGTTGCGCGGTACTCACGACCTCGTTTCGTGGGCTACCGCAGAGTGTGGCACTACAAGTCAGCAGATTGGGATGGGATGCGGTGCTTCTTTGCATCCTACCCATGGGGGCAGGTTTGTTTCTCGCCGGATGATCCGAGCGTTGTTGCTTACTCTGTCGCCGATGTGGTGCTTCAGAGTATGGAACTGTTCATTCCGTATTCTGCGGTCCCCATCGGTGGCAAGTCCCAGCCCTGGTTTGGTCGTTTCTGCAAAACGGCTTCACGCCGAAAATGGGAACGCTACCAAGACTGGGCTAATGTATCGGCGTCTCGTGATGTAAATACCAGCGCATTCAGAAAGGAATATAATTCTGCCTCTACATCCTTCAAAAACGTGGCCCCCCCGTTTCCGTCCGTGAAACAGACCCGTCCAATTATAGGCCCATAGCCATCACCTCCTTGTTCTTCAAGGTAATGGAGTCCATTATTAACTGCCAGCTCCTGCGGTACCTAGAGGAGTACCAGCTGATTAGCGACCGCCAGTACGGTTTCAGTCGGGGTCGCTCAGCCGGTGATCTTCTAGTTTACCTTACTCATAAATGAGCGGAAGCAGTTGAGAGCAAGGGGGATGCATTAGCAGCCAGTCTGGACATAGCGAAGGCCTTCGATCGCGTATGGCATAAAGCGCTTCTTTCGAAGCTTCCTTCCTATGGGCTTCCCGGGAAATTATGTAATTGGATTACTAGTTTTTTGGCAGATTGGAGCATCAAGGTCGTTTTCGACGGTGCATGCTCCGACTTAAAATTCGTCAATGCTGGTGTTCCACAAGGCTGCGTTCTATCACCCACTCTGTTTCTTCTGCATATCAATGACATGTTGCAAATCAGTAACATTCACTGCTATGCAGACGACAGCACCGTAGACACCTCATACACCGGCCGTGCTAATATTTCTCGGGGAAACGTCGAAGAAAACCGGAACAAACTTGTGTCTGAAATCGAGTCTTCATTAAACTAAGTCTCGAACTGGGGTTGGCTAAACCTAGTCCATTTCAACCCCAAAAAGACGCAAGTTTGCGCGTTAACTGCTAAAAAACACCATTTGTCGTATCTCCACGATTTGAGAACATTCCGTTAGCCGCCACAGCTAGTATCGGAATACTTGGCGTCGATATTTCGAGCCTCGTTCAGTTCCGCGGTCAATTGGAAGGCAAAGCCAAATTGGCATCAAAAAAGCTCGGTGTGCTCAGCAAGGCAAGACAGTATTTCACGTCGGCCCATCGTCTAAGCCTATACAAGGAGCAAATTCGGCCTCACATGGAATACTGCTCTCACCTCTGGGCGGGTGGTCCCCAGTACCAGCTCCATTTGACCGTATCCAACGTAGATCGGCTCGAATTATCGACGTTCAAGCCCTTTCCGATATGCTTGATCCTTTGGCTTTGCGTAGAGATGTTGGATCGCTGTGCATCTTCTACAGAATTTTTCACGGGGAATGTTCCGAGGAATTATTCGGATTAATCCCGGCTGCTGAATTTCACCTTCGGACATCTCGTCAGAATTCCAAATATCACCCGCACCACCTAGATGTCCGAAAATCCACAACAGCGCGATTTTTAAGACATTTTCTGCCTCGCACAACCACTCTGTGGAACCAGCTTTCGCCGGCGGTTTTTCCGAACCGATACGACTTGGGAACCTTCAAGAAAAGAGCGTACTCCTTCCTAAAAAGCCGGCAACGCACCTGCAAGCCCCCCGGTGTTGCAGATGTAAATGGGCGGTGGTAATCACTTTCCATCAGGTGAGCCTCCTCCTAGTTTGCCAAATCTAACATAAAAACAAAATCCGCATGTGTGCCTTCGTCAAAAAAAGATAACGGATTCTGAATACTAGATTACAAGAATCGAATCACAATAAAAATTCGACGTCATTACAAGGTTGTAATTTTTATAAGCGTATCTCTGCTGTAAATATTGATTTAAATTACTTTAGTTTTATCAAAATTTAAATAAGTATCATAATTATTTTAAGATAAAGTTTAATGTCGTAAAAAATACAATAATTAAATAGCTACAGCATGTACTATTATATCAATTTGATTTGGGTGACTTCATGTTTATAGTAATTTCTATTTTCGTTTTATAGAGAGAAAAACAGACGAGGTGGCTAGATTTATTATGGACTAACCATTTTGCATAAAATTGTTTTTTTGTTTTTTATGGATTTTAATTATGCCGAAAAGGCCTATTCGAGAACACATAAAACTATCTTGAAAATTTCTCGTCAAGCTTTTATATGATATAAAATTGAACAATGTAACAACATAATGAGTGTTATTTACTTCAAAGTTTATTAAGTAATGTTTTACTTTTAATTTATTTATCAGAATGGAAGGTTAAGGTCTTATACTATTATAATATCCTATAATATAGGTATAGTCCATTGAAATGTTAAAATTTTAGAGTCAAACTGAACATTTTCTAGAGGACGCAATTTTATTTGTGGGACATGTAGGGGGTGTCAGTACAACCTTAACCCCAAGTTTGTGGGGTTGCCGTACTTGTCCCCCGCCCGCCGTTTTTTGAAGAAAAAAGGGGTGGAAACATATTTTTAACTATATCTCCGAAACTATTAATTGTACGGAAAATTTGTAAGGACATAATTTGTAGCAAATTGTTGTGGCTACAATTATGTTTATGTGACTTTTTACCATAAACTTAATATTTAAAAAGTTATAAGCAAAAAAGTGAGATTTTTTTTTTGCTTAATAACTTTTTTCTGTTCATTATAGCACAAAATCAATCAGGTCAGAACAAATTTATAGACGACTTTATATTGACCAGGTTCGATCAGAATTTATATCGACCAGGTTCATCAATGCTCATGATAACTTAGCCAAAACATCATGTTTCAAATCAAATCATATATAAAAAAGCTATTATTGTTTTTAACGTATTTGCTAATTAAATGAATCAGGCGCTATATTAATTTTATATTATTTATTATTATTCCTAAAAATTCTAACAATATAACTATGTACGTTTTAAATTAAACTACTATATCACATGGTTGAAATTTGTCTAATTTTTAACAAAATTCAACTATTTTTATTTGGGGCACAGATGTGATGTGCGTATTCACCAAACAAATCTTTTTACTTATTATTACCCTTTCAACAGGCGATAGGATTATTATTTTTCTTATTTACTTCGCGTTCATTTACTAATAATCAAAATTATCTAATGTTTTCTGTAATCCAATAAAACATATTACGTTTGCTATATAATGTAAGTTATAAACAATAAATAGTTTTTCACTCAAACAAAATTAAAGCATCTTCATAACGGAAAACTGTTTCCGAAAATAGAAATAAATGACAATTTGTTTAGTAATCTTCATCTTCATTATGGAAATTCGTTGGTTCTAACGGAGCTACTTTTGTCACATATTAAGTATTAAATAAAAGACACAATGAAATAAATTAACAAACAGAATAATTAAATGAAAAGAAATATTTAAATTGCTATTAAAAATCGCTCATGAATAACCAAAATAAATTAAAATGATGTTTTATAATACCGCATATAATAGAAAGAGACAATGAGAAATAAAAAGAGAGGCAAAGCGATTTCGGACAGTTTTCTCTACTGTAAGCCGCGCAAAGGAACTCCATTTCATAAAAAGGGGTTAAGGAAAATAAGACAACGGTACTTAAAAATATATAATTGACAGCTACACTCGCGGTTGACACCTCCTTCTACTTTTCTTCAAAAACAGCGGCTGTATTGCATCAGCTGATAGACCTTTCGTCTCGGGAAGGCAGAAGTGACTGTAGGCTGCTCCTAGGAAGCACACCACTGAGAAGCCGTAGAATATAGGTCCAAGACCAAAGATTTGTACTAAGGGGTAGAAGACGATGATTGTACCGAAGTTCATGATCCACATACATGCCATTGAGAAACTGTTGCAGAGCCCGCGAACCTGAAATACAAAACACTTTAATATGGTGAACAAAGTCTTATGGCATTGACGACCTCTGTGGTCGAGTAGTGTGTACACCGGTTTTCATGGGTACGCCACTCCGAGGTTCCGAGTTCGATTCACGACCGAGTCGATCTAGAAAAAGTTCATTAGTTTTCTATGTTGTCTTGGGTCTGGGTGTATGTGGTACCGTCGTTACTTCTGATTTTCCATAACACAAGTGCTTTAGCTACTTACATTGGGATCAGAGTAATGTATTTGATGTTGTCCAATGTTTATATCGTTTCATTTGACGCAACATATTAGCGTATTTTATCATTTATATTATTATTTATTTAGTCTCATGTTACCATAACAATCTTAAAATCTAAGGCACAGTTAATATTTCATACAATGCCAATTTGTATGAGTGGTAATTACTTTCCAGGTGGGTCTATACTGGGATGGGTATATACTGTACTATGGGTGGGAATATACTGTTCTTTGCCTCATTATTAGAGCAGGCGTCGTCAACAACTTGCTTCAACCGTCCACATATGGTTTGTTTAGAGTCACTGTGCAGCTCGTGCGTCCAATGTTTTGGGAATAAGAAGAATATTTAGTATATTTGAGTTATTTTCCGATTCAGTTAAATCAATTATTAATGGCTAGTGAAATGCTTTTATAGTCAAAAGTACTTGTCGGATCCCTCTTGTATATTCCATGATGGGCCGAATATGGTTTGAACCGAATGCGAAGTTTGGCAATTGCATTTTCGCCCGCTTTACTTTTAGACTATTGATTTGACAGTGATTTTCATGTTCTTGTAATTAAAAAAATTAATTAACTCTCTTACCTCAGGGAGAAATACCTCAGCGGTCAGTACGAACGGGACGACGGCTGCTCCAAGGTTATAGACTAAGGAATAACCATATATGCAAAATGCTGTGAACCAATGCGGTGCCCAGTGTACGTGGAGCTGAGAGCCGAGTAATGACGTTAAGATGCCGGATAGCATAGATGTGACTGTCATAAGTGACTGAAAACCAAATGACAAATATTCTTAATGGTGTCTTCTTCTATTATTCCATTCAACGGCAATACACCGATAATCGTTAGGTGTATAATGGCATTTAGTTATTCTGGCTCATAGCCTTCAAATCGAAACAAATCAATATATGTTACTGCTATTCCACGGCTGTTTAAGTGATGAGTAGGGTTTACTTGGTAGGAGAACTTTTTGCAAATCTGAATATCACCTACTCATCAGATACGCTACCATAAAAAAGTAACACCTTAGTATTGTTTTTGAAGGGTGAGTGAGCCAATATAACTACAAGCAAAGAGGACGTAACATTACTTATGTCAGTATCATAGATTTCAATTTGCAACAATGTTTATATAGATATTTTCATTTTTGTATTCTAATTAAAGAATTAAATTATTTTATTTTAGTATCTATTTTTCTAATTAGACGCTTTCTATATTTTGTTTACTTTTGAACCCTTTAAAAATTGTATTATATGAACCAAAATAAAGAAATTACCTTTCTACCGTATTTGTCTAACATACAACCGCAAACCAAACTTGCGACCAAGTAGGCCACGGCCAGTAATATAGAGCAAGTATTTGGATCCATCGTGGGCAGAGCCTCCATAAATAGAGGTTCCGCGTACACTTGCAAAACAATGGAACCCATTGAAATCGTTATCGCCATCACTATAAGAACTGCGAGCAATGCGTTCTTCGATGTTTCAGATCGTCCTGCAATTTAAGTGTAATTTAACCTCCTCACAAATATTATTGGTGAGTTGGTTTGTTACGCTTTCATGTCCAAACTACTTAACTGATAGCTAAAATTTTGTATAGGAACTCAGAATAGAAGGTAGTGCACCTAAAATTCTAACGAATTCCTCCTCCCCCCTTCACACGTGGGCAATGATGCAGGTGCAATGTATTAATAAGTTCCTTTTAATATATTAGGTGGATTTTAAAATAATATTGACACTTTAAACTGATGATGATCAGAAAAGCATACAACATAATATAAAGCTAAGATCTTTGCGTACTTGTCATCGACGTCTGTTTTCATAAAAAAAAAAAACATACTTAGAAACTGCCACGCTGATTCTCGTTTTTCATCTTTTGTAGTGAAGCTTAGCGGATCGTCCAAAAGTTCAGCGGTTACTTTCGCATCTAAAACATTTCAAAGAAAAATACGATTAAATAACAAACTTAAACTCAGAGTATGATTTGGATCCTGATCCAATTATTTGTACTAACGTTGAATGGAATAATCAGGTATCATGATGAATAAAAAGTCTACTTAAAAATATCAGCCTGTGGTAAGATTTCGTATGAGTAGGATTACTCACTTAGGACCCCACGCATAACTTACCCCCCCGCCAAATACTACCCTTAGCTCGTCTGGTTTTCTAAAATAAATTGACAAAAAAACTATATTGGTTGATTGAACTGATTTGTGTAGCTGGATATGAATCATAAATATTTATAGAGATTTTTAGAAATAAAAACGTAATTAAAGTTTTCATTTGAATGAATCAACTAATGAAATAGAACCAAGTGGCAATTTATAATAGTAGCAATAGCTTCCTACTTTAACTAGTAAACTCTCATACATTTGTATTAGGGAATCAGCGACTGCCTCATTGCTCTAGTGGCTAGATATAAGGCTGCAGGTCCATAGGCTTCAAACATAAGGTTAAACCCAGCCTGATCTGAATTCAAGCGCCAAAAAAAGTAGTAACAGTGAGTTTTGAAATCGGAAGTTCGTATTTTCCCTTGGTTTAGGAATCAAGTGAAACCTTTGTTCCTGCGCCTGAACTATCCCATCGGAATAATCCGATAAGTCATAAGACTGAGAGAATAAAAATTGCACCTTTACTTGCGGACACACTTGCGCACTGTAATATCATGCGTACCTGTCTGGTCTCTGGTCTGAGATTGACGACCGTGGTCGAAATTGGTCAAGACGACATCATCATTGGATATTTTTTTTGAGCTTATCGTGCCAAATTTTTAAATAGCCTAAGTTTAGGTGGATATAAAGCTGACAAGATTCAGGTAAAGGTCCTATGTGTTCGTTTACACTTTGCTTACCTTGATTCTAATCTGCGATTATAATCAATGTTTACACGTATTAATTGTATAACATTCACACATTTGCAATTTAGCTGAAAGTGTTTTCGTATCATTCAAACAAATAAATTAAATCGTTGAAGCATATTATGTCAATACATTTAAAGAGACAGATATCTGAAATCTAGAATCAGATAACTTTTTATTACTGATATCAAAGGTAGGTTGCTTTGAGTATATATCGCGCTTATGCGTTATTTAAATTTAATTTATATCCTTCTGTTTGTCTAGCTACTTAAATTTTACAATGAAATTTTATGAGAGTTTTTGAATAGTCTTAACGGTCGTCTGTTATCAAATTACGTCCAGAAAATAGTTTTATTTGAGTTACGCTGATTCCTTTTTACTATGCAATCGTTAGCGGAAAAACTTAAATAAAAATATATGTTAACCGACAACATGTAACGCATTTCCACTACATTGAAAAAATATAATTAAACCAATTAGCAATAAATTTCCCACTGCTGGGCTAAGGCCTTCTCTCCCTTTGAGGAAAAGGTTTTGAAGCATATTCCACCACAATGCTCCAATGCGGTCTGGTGGAATACACATGTGGCAGAATTACGTTGAAATTAGACGCATGCAGGTTTCCTCACGATGTTTTCGTTTACCGCCGAGCACGAGATGAATTATAAACACAAATTAAGCACATGAAACTTCAGTGGTGCTTGCCTGGGTTGGACCCAAAATCATCGGTTAAGATGCATGCGTTCTAATTACTAGGCCATCTCGGTTCACCCACCTGATTTCGGCCCATTAACAAGTTGTTAAAAATAATTTATCGACATCTAAACACTCACCATCATTTCCAGCTTCTAATATTAAATTTATCTTTGGATCCAACTGTAGTTTAATTTTTTTTATCTCAATTTCTATTTCTTTCGAATTTAGTTCGAACCGATGATAGAAAGCAATCGATTCTGCAGCTTCCTAAAATAATATAACCCCGTCATTAGCTGTACTAAAAACTTCACTACATTCAGCAAAGAAAGAAAGTGTATTAATTTGTACCATATGATTATATAGCGATATAAAGCGCTTTAACAATTTCAAAATACATTATTTAACTGCATTACAGTATAATAAATTTTCTATTTAATTTAAACTCAACTGCCAAGTCTAAGCCAGCTAAGATCTCAAGACGTTATCATCGCAATGTTGCAATAAAATCTTTAAACAATATTATAATAATAAAAAGATTACCTTTTCTTTACCACATTTTAATAAAAACACCGGTGACTCCTTTAACAGCGCTAACATCACTATATAAAAAACTGATAGTGTTAAATGAACATACAAAACATTATAGTAAGATAAATAACCCCCCAATGCATAGGAAAATAATAATCCAACGAAAAATCCAGACACAGTCGTTGACGTTAGACCTCCTCTAATGGAATCGTGGGATATTTCTGATATGAACACAGACGATACTGCCTGCCCTGCGGCTCCAACGCCTGCTAATCCAACAGCAAATATTATCACGTATACAGATTTGCTAACAGAGATAAGCGCCCATGTCATCTGAAATTATTAAACCTTAATTTAATATGGCTCATATAAATCTAACAATATTAAACCTTAATTTAATATGGCTCATAGTGTTTCAAACTTTGGCTATGTCATTAATAAACTATGGGATCGGTAGTAGGTATCAAAACAATGTTAAATAAATTATAAACAAATAAGAAATAGTAGACCTGTAATAGTATTAAAAAAGTAACACTATTAAATAAATGTTTCTTTGAAATCCAACGAACAACTATCGATTAGAAGGAGAGACAATTAGAGAGAGATGAAAAATAGAATAAATATTCCTTAATCATAACAATATTAATATATTTCTGGTAACGAATGCCGAGAAAAACGAAATCGATTTATGCCAAATGTAGTCATTTCACGTATATCCACGTATTGTTTATCTGCCTATGTAACTCACCACATATGGTAAGCCGAATAGCATAGCGGAGTATTTCCTTCCGAACTTGTCAACAGTGTATCCACAAAATGGCGTTGCGACCAACGCTCCAATGTTTGTAATACTTCCCAATAGTGATAATTGCGCAGTCGTCATGGGTGCGTCCAGTATTGTTTCGTTTGATTTAAATACCGCAAATGTGTATGATGGCCAAGCATATATGAATCCAGTGAGAGATACGAGATTGGCAACTAGAAAGACAAAATTTGTTCGATGTTGTATGTAACTTAGCTACGGTTAACTAAAGTTATAAAAAATATTTTCAACAATTTAAACACTCGTAAAACACGTAAACAATTTGTTTTGACTTGATTCGGTGGAGCCAGGATCCCCTTTTTTTCACGCAGTGGAAACCTTCAGCGTATCCGGTCCCCTTTGGGGAAACCGGGTTATGTGGGATTCCCACCCACTAAAACCACCGCAATGGCCGTCCTCTGCACGGATTGAATTGGCTGTGGGATCGTTTCAATATAACGCATCCACGTCCCGTGCAGTGCTCTACTCGAGGTTCAGCGGAGCTTTTCTTAGGGGGCGACCGTAATCTCACCCCCCGCACTCCTCGCTATTGCGTACAGCATCACGAGGCCATCCCGGCTGCCATCCTCCTTAAGGCCGTCTGAAATAGAAAACGTGAGGCCCTCACCTCACGCGTCCACGACCCAGAGTCACGTCCTATCGGGATCCCGTCTCATCAGACCATGAGAATGCACGTGTATTTGGGATCACTTTAACACTATAATATCTGTCTAATCTATCGTCATGATTGTACTCCATAACGGAAATCTAATAGTAAAATCTATTTATATATACTATATTTTAGTAAATCAACTAACTTATCATTGTTGATGCAATTTGCACTAAAAATGCAGATTTTTTCAATTTGAATTCCTCCATTTTGTTACTTAATCGAGAATCGACACTACAATGAATATTACTCCTCGTACATATGATGTTAAATTACATATATTATATAAATTATATAAAACTATGGTTTATTGTTTCGGATTAGATAATAAAATATCACTCAGCACTGTTAAAATTTATTTAGTTTCCATAACCTGACTTTGCTTCAAATATATTCTATAAACAATGTCGTCAGAATTAATATTATTGATGATGATGATCTCTTCCTGATAGATTTCGTACGGTGGCGTTGTCATGGGAGATGAGCCCACTGCTCAGTTTATGCATAAGTGCTCTCTTTATTTCCTGGCTTTCATTATCCGATGGGACGGAAAATCCAAGACAACCGAAAAGAGTTCAAGTGCAGAATGTTGCATCGAAAGGTGTCCAACGGCATTCGTGTCTTGCGACCTTTCAGATTCCGGATTAGTTCTGAAAATGTATCCAAAGAGAAACCCAAGATTTCTTTTGGTAATAATCTAAGTAATAATTTCAACATAATTGTATGAAATTAAACTGAAACATAATTACTGGGATAAAACATAGTTATATATATATAATTGAACTTGCAATAGATATATGAACACAACACAAACAAAGAAAGAGGACTACATAAAAAGGGGGACAAAGGATCTTAGCAATAAGAAGTATTTCTTCCAGACAGGCTGTTGATAGACTTAATATAAAATTGTTACTATAGGTCGTATATACTCAAAATAGTCAAGTTTTTAGCTACCTCATTGGTCTCATTGGCTACATATGAGGCCGCAGATAACGAGGTCGATTTTAGATGAAAGTTATTGGGTTTTGTGCAATTCACAATCGGGAAGCCGTTGGTCCTGCGCCTAAACTCTTTCCAGTCGTGTTGGATTTACCGTCACGTCGGATTGTAGGAGTGCATCTGTGCATAATCACACACTTGCGCATTATAATATATCCTAAGTAGTTAGCTGGTCTACTTTCAGGTTCTCCGCTGTGGCCAAAATCAATCAATCAACAAAAAACAGTCTTTAGATATTAAAATTAAGAGCTAATGATATAAAAGTGTGCCCAAAACAGTTAAATGACTTGATATATTTTTCCCGATGACAAATGTCCTATCATAGTTTATATATAGCATAATAGTTATTAGATGTTATAAAAAGAAAGTTCGGGGCGGAATTTGATTACTTCGAATCTGGGAAAAATTGTCTCGAGTCGGAGCAGACTATAAATTGATACAATTCCCGTCTTCTGACTATTAATAATTATGTTGAGTCAATATTTGGCTAACGAGCGATGTAAAAATTGAACCTTTGTGCTATTGTCATAGCTTAAGTTAACCAAATGTCGATTTAAAATTACTTAACCTATATCATTTCAATTTTAGATTTTAATTACCTCAGACACAAATATAATCTTTTGACAATTTAAAAAAAATTTTTACTTTATTTTATCATGAAGAAATCGTTCAAGTAACAGACACTCTAACGAATCGACATCATCTTGTTTATTTCGTTTCTCCTATCGTTCACCCCTTAACAAATGTCATATTATAGAAGAACTCGTATCTGATAGAGCATTCTAACCGTTATATCTAATGAAATAAGGTTCATTATAAATATTTTAAATTCATCCGTGTCGCCTACTTTACGCGTGTTGTGAACGATATCTAACAGCAAATAGTTTTCTGATAGTGTCATTTCATCTTATGTAAATATAATTACTCCAAAAAGTACAGTTAGCAGATAAATATAAATGCTTTCAAATTATTAATAAAAATATACTCATGGGTATATTTTATATCGATGAATGACAACGCCAGCCAGGCGGTTAGTACGGTTAGTACGGCCAGATCTTCAACTAAAAATGAATTGGCGAAAACTTTACAATTTTATATAAAAACAAAAAAAAAATATTGTCTTACGAAGACAAAATTATTTTGCAGAGAGATAAATTTTCATAAATTGAAATATGTTGTATTGCGGTACTGTTAAATATTAGTATTATTATTTTATATGATACATTAAGATTATTATGTTTATCTATCTTACGTCGTCGTATGACGAGAGCTGTCTGTATAGACACATTCATAGTCCGACACATCTACGAAGGGTACAATTGAAAATCAGTGTGTGGTTAAGGAACTCAATTTGGTCGCTGAATGGTACCTTTATTTGGGAGACGTTTGCAGTCATTGTTGTTTTAATCATTATTTTTTTCTTTATTGTTTAGATTAAGTAAGGTTTTTTTTATCTATTTTTGTTATTATTTAAATATATTATTTCTTATTATTAAGTGCTTTGCATTGGACAACAAATTTCTAAACTATTCAAAATGGCATCAATTAAATTATGAATTGTTCCGAACGAATTATTTTGCCAAAAACCTTCGGTCGGACACTAATTGTAAGCGACCTCATTATTCATATTATGAAAATTATACACAAATATTTATTGAGAAACGTATTTTGCTGATGGTACTAGCTGCGCAGGATTTGCATACGTGGCATAATTATATATATATCATAAAATAATTTACTGTCCAAATAATTTATGTTATCATTTACAGTAAGACTGTTTGCATGTATGTGTATTGACGTCTTGTAAGTTTTTAAACATATCCTTAAGCAAAGCTTGCTTTCCTAGATCTACGATACAGTTATTTTTGGTATTCTAATTATAAATTTTCTAATCTATTCGAAACAATAGAAGAAGGAATTTATAATTTCCTAAGAAAAGTCAGAATTCTGAAATAACATTTAACGTTGACAGTTAACTTTTGACATTGACAGTTTAAAATTTCGGCTTAGAAATTAGAATCAGTATGAGTCAATTATCTTGTGAACATTACCTAAAAAAGCCTACACAATTAATATTTAATTGTGTAGGCTTTTTTATCTGTATATAATTTTTGACACTAATTTTGGTGTTACCAGTTTATAGTCAAAAGCTACTTTAAAATTGTTATTATTCTATTATAATAATCAATGTTATTGTAAATAAACATAATAGGTATTTTGTAAATGTATCGTAACAGAGACGTCAGAATAATTGAATCATTTGAAACAGGCCTTTTTATACCAGACAGTTTCAGCGTATTGTATTATCAGTTACATTAAGATCACTATCGTTTAATGTTTGCTTAAATGCTTTTCAACATTTGTGTTCCAAATGAAGTTCAAGGCAATTAAAAAAAAGAATTTAAATATTATTTAAGAAAGTAATATTTGTTTTTATTGTCATATTAAGGTTAATTTATCATCGAATTGTACATGTATGTCGTCAAAATTAAAAAAAAAAAAAGTACTTTTGAAAAAACATGTAGTGTAGTCTAGCAGTGCACCAAAAACAATAAATTTTAATATAATTTTATTATCAGTGTATAGGAGATATAATGGCAATGTAGAATAAATAAAATGTTATATTTTTTTATTTTATTTATTTTAATTGATTTCTATAAACAATATAATATTTACAAAAATAATATAAATAATCATTTCAGTTACCAAGTCCAATTAGTATATATTCATTGATTGATGTTCTATTATTATTTATACGTTTTATATATCTTTCATATAAATTATTATAATTATAACATATGTAATACTAAACTAGATATATCCATAGGATTATAAAAACAATTGTACAATCGATATTTTTATGAAGATTATATTATTCCCTTAAATATATCATAAGTTTCTTCTTCTTGGCGTTTATTTAATGACGTAATTAATTTTTTAAAGAAATTGGAGCAAAGATCTTTGTTTAAAAAATCATTAATAAGATTGTTCAATTGTATTTCATTAATAATGAATTTGAGAAAATATAAATGTGTCCAAATAAATCATCATTTTTAGAACGGATATTGAAAAAATAGGGTTTCCTTTATTACTCAATAAAAGTCCTATACAATAACCTTAGGAATGCAATTATTAAAAATAACTTTAGTACTTAATAAATAAGCATAAATTAATTGTTTATCAAAATTTAATGGATGCATGCGATCTGTGCCAGCAGAAAGACACAGCTAAACTACTTATTAATGACCCAGCTAAAACTAGAAATCCACCCCATAACGCGGCTGTGGACGAAATGCATATACCGGTCTCATGTGGGAGGTCTTCAGCAAAGACCACTCTCAGACCCTTTTCGATAGTCGTAACTGGTTCATAAGTTCTATTACCCACGTGAATAATATCACGTCTTTTCCTCCTCGGCTCTGTGCTTCCAGGGTTCGGGCAGACTTCGCAATCAGTCTTACATAGTTCAACTTCGCATTGGATTATCAAATCCATTTCGTCAGGAAACTTGAATGCGTTAAAATAGGCGTAAGCTATGATGGAAGCCCCTGTATTACCCGTTTCTCTTGTCTTCTGGAATGATCCGAAGAGTTTCGGTTTGAGTACGCAGCCATTAGAATCGGTCAAGGGTACGACGTGATTGTTTCCAGAATCTCTAGCTATGCACTCTCTTACTAAAATATCGAAACCTGGATCCCCGGTAACAGATACTACTAATGTCATTATTTCACCGATTTTGATTAAGCCATTAGCTTCAGGAGCGAACGGACCTTTTCCTGTTTGAATATCCAAACGAGCCATGGCAGTGTCACCGCTGAAGTTACTTGTAATTTGATTGAGCATGCCGACACTAAGTGATGATACTAGCTGCTTTGTTAAGTTTCCTTCCCAGAGACATCTGACTCGACGGATATGATCCCAGACTTCCTGTATACCAGGTTCGTTTTGAAGAACTAAAATATTCTCCAAGTATGCTTGACCTTCATTTTCGAAATCACTGAAGAATTTTGTACCACATTTGTCAAGGTTGACAGTAAAGGAATATTTAATTTGATTGGAGTTTTCTCTCACGTAAACACAATCAGAGTCTTTAAAATGGTCTTGAGAATAGATAATACCATTATAAGCTTTGTTGAATTCTATATTGATGGTCATCATTTGTTTGCCGCAGGCAACTGTTATATCGTGAATATGTGGCGGATGACGGTCATCGTCATCTGGCCCAGGAGGAAGTTGTGATGGTAGGGTTCCGATGTTGCCATTGTCTGGATTTTCAGGCTGTTGCGTAGGGAAATTAGGCTGAGTAGGTTGATACGTCGAAGTTACTTCATTATTAGGCTGGGAAGGTTGACTAGGTTGGTAATCTGGCTGAGAAGGTTTGCTTGAATCGTATGGAGATTGGGATGGTTGACTAGGCTGAGAAGGCTCTGATGGTTTATACGGATATTGGGATGGTTCGCTTGGTTCATATGGTGGTAAAGTTGGCTGACTAGGTTGATAGCCCGGTTCACTTGGCTGGTACGGCAGTTGGCTTGGCTCCGATGATGGTTGCTCCGGTTGACTTGATAAGAAAGGCGAGCTAGGTTGATAGTTTGGACTGGAAGGAGATGGACCCTCGCTATACGAAGGCGTTGGGCGATTTCCCGATGGAGGGTAACCAGTTGGCGGTAGATAAGATGCAGGTTCAAATGGCCTCGGTCTCTCTGGTTTGCCACCAAAGTATTGTCGTGCTGGAAATATTAAATAATATTTAAATATTTAAATTACTAAATACAATTTGAACAAATGTGTATGTTGTGAATCAGTGTTTTGTGAAATCTCGTAACCAGCGTGATAAGCGTGACTTGTGGATGTTTGTGTTTCGAAAAAATATCTACTTCAGAAAGAACATCTTAAATATCGAAATTAAATTTTCAGTCAATAATTATATAACCCTGCTGGGCCTCCTCTCTCTTTTGAAGAGAAGGTTAACAGTATGATATGACCCTATAATATTTAATGTCTTTTACGTCAAATTATTTGTATATCATACGAGTGTCATTGTCATAGTCTATGGTCACCTGAAATTTACTAAAACGGACCTTTCCTATTCTTCTGTTGGTATAAACCTTGAATCCATTGCAGGAGATTGTTGACCATTTCATCGCTATCCGCAGCTTGTCCTGGTTGATATTCAGCTGGAAACTGGATTATCAGTGGAAATATCCAAGAAGATCTTATGATTCCAAATCCATCACCGGATTATTCTCGTTTATGAGAGAAGACGAAATGGTTAAATTAGAATTTTAAATTCATAGTTATATTATATAAATAGTAGAAGGATAAGAAACCAAGGTTAATGATGAACGAAAGAAAATATCTAAGTTAAGTTTCATAAGATCTATTTATAGTTAATTAGTTTCATCACACATATTAGGGAAGTTAGAAGTAAAAGGAAATCATCTTTACTATAAATAGAAAAATTAAAAGTAAAAAAATAGAAATGTGTAAAACACAAGGAAAAATTAAGACGGAAGTGAAGAAGAAGAATTGAGCTGAATATAAAACTTCAACTCATTATGTTCTGTTAGTTGACAGAGAAACATTTAATCTATATTATTATAAAATCTCGGGGCCAATTCTACTAGGTAACTATTCCGATCCAATTTTCCAATTTCGACTATTCCTCACAAAAAATAACCTGAGCTTAATCCTAACTGATTAGCTTATTCATATCGATTACGATACGATCCAGATTAGATTCCAAACCAACTTTAATCGAAACACAACTGGATCGTTGCGTTTGTAGAATAGAAAACGTCTGAACGATTATTTTTCGAATCGATTGCGATACGCTGTCAATTTCTTAGTAGAATTTAGGCCCTGTATGATTAAGTAGACCTCACTTTGAAGACACATTGTTATTGGTTAAAGTCGAAGTCATTTCATCATGCAGTTTTTATTTTTTTATGCAGACTTGAAAATGTTATAGTAGATACTAATAAAATATTTATAAGGACTCATAGAACCCTTAATTGCAAAATTGCATAATGTAAAAGCAATATGTATATTTAAAATTATAACCACGAATTAAATCAAGTTTTTGCAATGGCTAATCAAAATCGGATTAACTTGACTGTAATCTATACAGTCATTGGTCGATGAAAGCTGATGACGTAATAAGCGACCAATGAGCGTTAAGTATATAGTTTCTTAGTTAATCTTATTTTGGTTAGTCTGTATATCTTGACAACTGTAATTTAGTCTTATTAAGTTACTCATCTCAACTTGGAAAGCGTTCATTTCGCATCGCATAGTATATTTTTTCGTTGCGTGTAAATAAGCATGAGTATAAATGAAAACAAGACTCGTAACCTGAATTATAAAAAACTGTTATTCATAATATGTAATTTCTGTATTATATTAAATTGTATTCAAATGAAACATTACGTGATATATCAAATAGTCACATATATATAAGGAGACAAAAGCCGATACCGCTGTGAATATAATTACATTGTGATGCCTATTCCAATCACAGAAGGACAAAGACCAATAAACACCATTATTATTGAATTTAGGTAGTTGGTTAGATAGTAGGTATCTTAGATAATCTGTATTATTAATTATGGATTTATTAAGACATGACGTTTTGAATGTCGGCGAATTTGTTTGAATTAAATTATAAAAGTAGTTCTTAGGAATGGTATTTATAATACAACAATATTCCTGAGGTGAAGATGGTGAAGATGAGAAAATGTTTTATTAATGAATTAATGTTTGTACATCAGCTACAAACAGCTATTGATACTACATTGGGTTTACTTATTCGATACGATTTGCTCATCGCAGAAAACTTAAGGTTGGTTTATCTTTGCTCCTTCTTAGCTTGAAATACGTATTATCATGATTGTTATTAAACAAAATTTAAATTTAGAATAGATTTTGCGTCAGAGAATTTAATATATTTTCCAAGACAAAATTACAAGTCTCGTTTTACACTGTTATTAAATCCACTAAACCATAGTGTATTGTGTTTACGTACCGATCCTAGGCTTTTTCGGTTCTGTAAAAATTTTGACATTAAATAAGTGTAATATATTATAAATATATGTACAAATTAACTTAAACTAACATTTGTCCCTTTTCCACGTTTAAGGTTAGAACGAGATAGCTATATACGTTTCATGATTACCAAGTTCATTTAACAAATATCGAATTTTCGAAATGTTTTTAATTACATATGTAGAGAATAGTAATGTTGAAATTATTTATTAGTAAATATTGTACTTATTTGCCTCCACTGGTGACAGGAGGGTTCGTTTTTTTGCCCAGAGGATCAGAAATGCGATTCAATATTTTCCAATGTTGCTAGCATTCTTGCCACCGTTCCGCGCGATCAAGATTTACGCAGTACATTTTTAATTAATATTTGGACATATTTAAGGACTTAATATTAATAAGCTTCTTATGTTAATCTTATTCCCGATAAGACATATTATAAAACAGACAGTAGTTCAATCTTTGTCAAAGAACTAATAATCATGAATCACTATTTGAAATAAATACATAAGAATAAATGATGATAATATAAAACTAAATTTATTTTACGTTCAATTAAATAAGTATTCAATCTCCTTGGTTTCAGTGATTGTTTTTAAATATTCATTACTTATAAGCTGTTTTACGATCGTTGTTAAACGATAAGCTTCAACAATAAGCAACAATTGTAATTAGATTAAAACTGTAATAGAATTGTCATTGTAGAAGAGGTCAGTCAGTCAACGCTCAAATCATTTGTCAATTTTTTTTTAAATTAAATAATGTGGCTAAAGAAGCTAACTTACTAATTCTTAATTTAAAAATAAAAGGTGTTCTTTTTTTAAATTAGATAAAAATACAATAAATTCATTATTATAAAAAACAATTTAAACATATCTTCACTTTGATTTAAATTTTTATAATAAAATATTAAAAACGCTAAAAATGATTTTAAGTTTTTGTTAAGTTATTACTTACGAAACCGTGAAGAAGTGTCGATTGCATTTGTGCACACGACAAGCGCTGTCAGCGCTAACAAACTCCACCCGTACATCTGAAAATAAATATAATAAATTTATTAGATTTTGATTTTCGCTTTAATAATGAGCATGACGTGAAGCCATTAATGCTTTAATTAAACAAATAAAATATCAAAATGTATTTTAGTACATTTTTTAATGATATGTGATTAGACATTTATAAATTAAACACATTACGTCAATCGGTCGATTTTAAAATAAACGTAGCTTTAACTTTGATAAGTAATATTCCAGGAAATATTAACTACTGAGTAAAGATTCGCTTCAAATCCCTCTTCGTTCCATGTGCGCGTGTTCTATGTGCGCAAAGGCTCATACGTCATTTGACAACCGATGTACGGCGATACGCCATTTTGATACTTGTATTGTATATAATAAATTTTATAACTATAATAGTCAATATCACATTCCGACGCTATATATCGCTGGTATTCTTCAGCAAGTTTCGATTTTCTTATTACAGAATACCTCACTGGCCCTCTGGTTGATAGATACAAGAATCTACTATGTATATTGGTACAGTTTATGTTGGCTTATTCTATGATGAATTATAGTAGGAATTATTAAAGTATTTTCTGGATTCCTAATATATTTCTCTGTTATTGTTAACGAACGTATAGATACTACACATTTAATATAATCTTGTAAAATGACAATGTTTATCAATCGAAACTATTTAATTAAAATAAACCTATTTAGCCGAGATGGCCCAGTGGTTAGAACACGTGCATCTTAACCGATGATTTCGGATTCAAATCCAGGCAAGCACCACTGATTTTCATGTGTTTAATTTGTGTTTATAATTCATCTCGTGCACGGCGGTGAAGGAAAACATCGTGAGGAAACCTGCATGCGTCTAAGTCAAGAGGAGGCCATAGCCCAGCAGTGGGAAATTTACGAGCTGTTAATGTATTTAATAAAATGTAAAACCTATTTATAATCAAATATCACACATCTTTATCAATTCAGTTTTATTAGAAACATTGAATTTGAATAAAATTTCAAAATTAACAAACCAATGATGTTACATTGTCTTAGTCTTAAGCAATTGTGCATTGTGGTCGCGAGTTCGATTCCCAGAGGTTGATTTATCGCTTAGGAACAATGGCCCGTATCGCAGCTGTATGTTAATTGATCCTTGACATAGTAGCTAGTTTTTGTCTTCCTCTTCTTAATTAAATATTATGACTTCTTAAATTAGTAGCTTATATTTTAACATAACTTTGTATCATTACAACTTCTTTGGAACATAAGTGAGCAAAAAAAAAAACAAAACCAAAATATACTTTATTCAAGTAGGCTTTTACAAGCACTTTTGAATCGTCATTTAACAAACTATTTAAAGTAAAGCTACCACCGGTTCGGAATATAGATTCTATCGAGAAGAACCGGCAAGAGACTCAGTAGTTACTCTTTTTCAATATCTAAAAATACAGTCATGTTAAAAGAAAGAGCGCTAGAAGATCTCTTAAAAATCTTTTTTATTAGCCAGATCACCGCTAACCCGGGCGCCTGTTGTGCTTAAGACGAGGCTGTTTGAACCCAAGACAGTATAGATTTACGTATCACACGCATTGGGTCAAATGAACTCTTACACAACGATAGAAAACATACACAGGTAGTTACGTTATGTATAATTTAACATCAAGTGAGTCTAAAAAGTAAATAAACAGCTTGTAACGTGTTTTATAACTAAACAATGAACGTCACGAATAATGATTGTTTAAATTTATTAAATCATTAATTTTTTTTTTTTTTACCTTTGGCGTTTGATTTGACGCGACATCGGCGCTGTAAGAAATATTAACCATTCCTTAAAACGTCATAGCGCTATAAAACTTTGGAACTATTATTATTATTATTTTAAAGGGTAAGTAATATTACCAAATATTACTTAAATATAAAATAGAAGACAACAATATTAAGACCATAGTACTGTCTTATAGTAAAATAAATTATACATATGTAGATGGTATATACCCAGACGGACGTGCTAAAACCCAATAAATATGGTCGCATATCTTATGAGGGAAACTAACGGCGTAAAAATTCGTCTCTAACTGTAATCTCTGTGTCGATTGCAATTAAAACACTAGGATCTTATATTTCAGTTTCGGAAAGTTTCCGTAGTCTCGGAATGGCAATTCAACTATGATATCAGGAAATACTGCCAGCATTCTTACCACGAATCCTAAAATAGCTTTTCTAATTAATATATTTATAATTATGAAAATAATTGTACAATGTCAACAATTATTACATAAATAAATAACTACTATTATAATGTTTTAATTAAAATAATAATTTTCATTTTTAATGAATATATGAAGTAATGATTTGAGTCCATTCACAGCGGCCATTTGTTATTGAGCTTACAATGACTGAGATATTTTATCTGTGGGTGACTGTATGTGTGCACGCACACAGGTTAATCTCTAATCACTCTCACCATCCGATGGGACGAAAATCTGTCATGACCGCAGAGAGTTCAGGTGTAGAGTCAAAACTTAATGGGTTTTCCTAGCTAGGCCAGGTTCAAGGGCTTGGAGGCCCTAGGAAAAAAAGGAGTAGAAGGCGATTTTTTTTAAATACGCGACAAACTCAGTTTAACAGATTTTCTGTTTCTGTAACAAATTAACAGTAAGAATGAAAATGTTTTGATAAACTATATTTTTTTTCTTATCTATAACAATATATCATATTACAAAGGCCTCTTTCTTGTGGAAGACGCTGTTGCTTTCCTAGGGGCTCGGGAGTTAACACTACCAACTTCCAAAAATCGGACTATTTAAACCTAAGGATTGTAGACTGTAGCCTTATAAGCCCCTAGACCAACGTGACTTCATCATTGAAAAGTTGAAATTGGCTATCGTTTTTATATTATTTGTAAAAGTACCTGTCCAACATAATGCTTAACAAATATATGCAAAAACAAATATTATGAATAATAAACTCATGCAAGCTTCATATATTCACGAGTAAAACCAAACATAGAAACATGTCAATATAGGAAAGTCATAACATTGCCAAGTCATTATTAGAAAATTCACATTTTATAACTGTTTTGTGCGTGACCTATTATGTAAGCTTTGGCTAGCGTTGACTGGCGGTTATGACGCTGCGTTTGTTTTTATTACATAAAAAATCACTTTCAAATTTAAAAACTCAAAGCATTGATCATCTTTCTAATATAATTAACTGTCTATTTTATTATTATAGACTTATTTAAGATCATTTAAGATCAACTTCCAGGTGAAACAAAAAAATCATGACATTTCAAAAGTGTGATCTCCATGCGAAAAGACAAATTAATATTTATTCACTTTTTTTATTTCGTTCGTAAAGCTAGATTCAATTATTAGGTAGTCTAGGTATGCAGATATGCAAATCAAATAAAAGTAAACCAACAAAAAAAAATAATAATATTTTTTATTGTGAATTAAATTATTAATTATCATACATATATAATTACAAGTAATGTAATTTTTATCATTTATAATTTAATTTAAAAAAAGAATATATTCTAAACGAAATTTCATTTACGTAATTCATTACCATAACTCATAAATCATAATAACTCGTAACATCTATAATTTTTTTTATCAAAATGTAAATTATAATTAATTAAAAGTCATTAATTGTTCATTAATTAATTAAACTAGAGTAATTGGTAGAAAGAGGGACGAAATATGTTATTTAGATATTTTGACTGAATGCTACACTTTCGGATAAATATCAGGCATTGTAACATAAATGACGTAAGTGAAGCGGTACAATGTTCAATACAATGAGCGGAATAATATTCTATCTTCAAAAACAACACACACCTTGTATAACTTGATAGACTTTTTTTTTTAATTTCTCACTCACAAGCAATGTAAAGTTTGGTTAATACATACAGTGTAACTTAAGCCACAGGGGACATAACATCTCAGTTCCCAAGGCGATTTGGCGATGTAATGCAATGAAACGTATTGGAATGGTGAATTTTTTACGGTACCAATGGGTTATTCAGGGGCGGACCGTAAGTTTAGGGGGCCCTGGGCTAACACTACTGAGGGGTCCACCTAAGACATATCTGAACTTCAATTAAGACTTGAATTAAATTAATTGAATGGGTTTGATTAATTGCAGAACTCGCAGGGCTGCAAATCATACGATGTGTTTAATTTAATAAAGTTATGGATTCTTTCGAATTATCGTCATTTTTACTTTGACTTGACTTAGCTGGGGCCCCCTTGTTTGTAATGTTTTTAATAACCGTAATGTTTTTCTACTAAAGAAGCCGTAAAAAGGTAGTCTATATATAAAATATCAGAAAAACATGCCGTAACAGTCATCCCGTAACTCTTACGTCACGTGTGCTTTTTCGTCAGCGTCCTTTATTGGGAACTTTTCACATAAAGCTTTATTGAAGATTATACTACTTGTAAGCAGAACAAATTATTTATATCTATAACATAGTAATCGGACATTATTAAATGTCACTGTATAACGACTCGATCGTTTTTTTTCCCGCGAGAACCGCGTCCCAACCGCCCGTCGGTGCGAATTTACACATTACATAATAATACGCGTGCGTTTGAACGTATTGAAGACGTGTCACTTTATGTAATTCCTGTTCTATACATTGTAATGTCATTCATCAAAGATTAATGAAAGAGCTTACGTATTTAAAATGAAAAGATTATTATTAGCGATGACTATTGAAGTGATACAATAACATCTAAATAGACTCATACAAACGCTTATGATCTAGTTTAAAGCCAGCACTGGTTCTGTATATATATTCTACATATATTCTCAAAATCAAAATATTGTTTATTCGAGTAGGCTCACAAAAGCACTTTTGAAATCGTGTTACAGTGTAGAACTAAATTTAAATTTATCACCGGTTCGGAAGTGGATTCTACCGAGAAGAACCGGCAAGAAACTCAGTAGTTACTCTTTTCCACCATTTTAATTATAAAGTATGTCAGTAAAGAACATTTTTTTTTATATAAATATCCTGCTTAGAAATATATATTAATACTAAGTCAGTAAATACTATGTCCACAATTTTTTATCTTTAATACAATCTTGTATTGAGTAATATGCTTTATTTATCTTTTTTTTTTTGACATAAGCTTTAAATTTATTTATAGGCCAAGTTAAAATATAGAAAGTAATAAATTTATTAACAATTGATAACATTAAGTGCTTAAATATATACGAATATGAATTAAAAATAGTTACTGTATAAATCTTGACCGCGTGGAATGGTGGCAAGAATGCTAGCAGCATTTCCCCATTTCAAAATATCATTGTGTGTGTCATGTATAAAAATAAAAACATTCGTTCCGTTCGTTTTCTATTCGTTTACGCATACTATCAGATTAACACTGCAAAGTCGTACTCAAGTAAAGAAAGTCTCGAACAGTATCGAAGCAAATCCAGAAGAAACCAAACCAAAATAGGACGCGTAGTTTTGGCGCCAATTAAAATTCCCACAGACACACACAACAACGCGGAGATAAGACGGCCAAAACACGATGCTACCTCTATACAAGTACATCTGTCCCATTTTGGTATAATCTTGTTAGTCTCAGAGAAAGTTACTGTTTTGAATACGAGACAATTTCCGTATTCCCTTCGACGTTTTATTTATAATTCAAATAGACCCTTAGATGTAACCGCTATTATTTTATAGTCTAAAATTCAAAAATAGAACCCGTGTCTTCTAAAATGTGAAAGACTTGACTTTAATCAATCAAACTCATCATATATTTTACTCATAAGTAAAATGCAAAAGTATTGTATTGTTTCGGTTTGAAGTGTGTGTGAGTAACTACACGCCTAGAGCTTTTGTAACTACATGCCTAGAGATTTTATTATATATATATATAGATATAAAGGTAAAAATTCAAAATAATTGTTTTTTAGAAAGTAAAAATAGGCAAGGGCAACACTGAAAACGAGGATGTTGTTATATTAAAAAAAAAAACATACATAAGGAACATATAATTTCAGTTCCTAAGGTTGGTGGTGATTTGACTTTGTAAGGGATGGTTAAGAATTCATACAGTAATAATGTCTATGACATTATCAGTCTGTCTACTAAAATAAATGGCCCATAGATCCTACTCAGCCAAACTGGCACCAAGCCCTACCGGTTTTTTTGAAGTGTCAATCCCGCTAATGAGAGCCGAGATGGCCCAGTGGTTAGAACGCGTACATCTTAACCGATGATTTCGGGTTCAAACCCAGGCAAGCACCACTGAATTTTCATGTGCTTAATTTGTGTTTATAATTAATCTCGTGCTCGGCGGTGAAGAAAAACATCGTGAGGAAACCTGCATGTGTCTAATTTCAACGAAAACGCATTGGAACAGCGTGGTGGAATAGGCTCCAAACCTTCTTCTCAAAGGGATAGGAGGCCTTAGCCCAGCAGTGGGAAATTTACAGGCTGTTAATGTACCGCAAATCGGTCAAAGGAACATCAACTCATCCACTGACAATACGAAGTTACATAAAAATCTCTTTTCGACAGACATATTGCATTGCTTGCGACGTCTCACAGTTCAAATGATATTATTACATAACATGATCACATACAATATCGATTTTCACAGATCCAAATGGAATTATGTAACCCGGACAATAGATCATTTATCAAATATTCGAAACGATTCGATCGCTTTCATGTTAAAATTGCGATTGAAGTTAAAGGAAGTAATCATCACAATTGTTATGTCAATCAGTCAATCCTTCAACCTATATTCAACAAACACAGCGTTGTATATAAAAATATATATATTATAATAATTTCTTCTTTCTAGTAATCGAGTTTAATTGATCAATTAGTTATTAAGTACTCTACCTTATTCCATTCGAAGATTTTTTTTTTCGAACTGTGTATTGCTTTTGGCCCTATTGGCCTCTACAGCGTCACCAGGAGGGGTAGGCGAGCTAAACTACTCAAGCCTTGATGTTGAGATCCCACTTAAGGGCTCAGAATACGCGCGTCCTAAGGGTGCCTCCTGTGAGGCCGGACCTCGGCTTAGGACGCCGTCAAACAAACCCTTATTGTTAAACTATATTATACACTACTAACAGTTCTTGATTAATAATAATCTTCACAATCAACATATATCCACTTTAATTTTACTTCCAAAGTTCCTATAACAGCTTTGACGAAATTCAAAACGCCATTTATACGCAAATCCATAATCAAGCTATCCACCAATGATATCACGCCATATCGGAGTCAAATGTTTTTATTTGTCTTTAGTCCTATTGTGAAGACTATAAACCTTGAACTAGCATTTAAGCCCTATTAACCCCTACAGTAGATTCCACGAAGGTGATTCTGTAATATATGAATTCGAGATTGTGTCTGTTTCCTTGCGTATATGGGCCGGAAAGCGGTCGGCAAAGTCGCCATTTTATTCGAGAATTGCGCGAATGAATGAATGAAAGGAATGAGTAAAAACTAATCAATTTAAATAGATATATACTAATACTATAAATAAAGAACACTTCTTTGCTATTTAAATTTTGAGTATCAATATTCACTATTTTGGAGCAATATTTTTTTTGTGGTTCGTTCTTTTTTGTTTCGTTGTCGTTCGTCTTGGTTGTTTGGGCGCAAAATATTCTGCCAATGTCACGTGCAAAAGAGATGATACTGAGATTAGACTGTTTAAAATTTTGAAGTGTTTAATTGCAGGATCGATCCTAACTCCTTGGACTATTGTCGTCCCCACTTCTAACACAAGTGATAAGCTTCAAAGGAGAGGTAAATAGGAATATTAGTAATTTCTTAATTAATTTGGGGCAGCGCTAATAAAAAAAAAAATAATATGCTGTAATTATTTTAGTAAATCTTAATCACGTTCTGACATATCACGTCCGAATTCTGAAATCGGTTTCACGTTTGATCTTACGGAATAATTCTACAATTAGAAGATATAATAGGCATACACAAAACTTTGCATAATGTATGCGGTCAAGTTGAAGCGTAAATATTAAATCTATATTAACAAAGCTAACACAGAAACTAGATTTGCAATCACAAATAGTACTTAGATGTTCGAGATCATGCCAATATTTTGCGTTAAAACATCTTCGTTTACGTATTCATAATCGTTCTCAACAAGCTTGTAGACAATTTAGATTTAAAAAATAATAAATATACTGTTAATAAATAAAATATGTACCCATCTAAACTTATATATTCGTTGATTCAAGAAAAACACAATGTGCAAACACTGCTTTCACTTATACCTTACTCGTACTCCGATAAATAAATCTGACACAACCGGATATTTCCAGTTCATGACCAACGGATTTACGCGCTTCCCGTGGCACGGGAGTGATTGTCTGTAACACTTCAAATTTTTTACGGGCCTTGGAGCTAGAACCTGGGGATCTGCGGCGTTATATCTAGCCACTAAACCAACGAGGCTATATATATTATATGTTATATTATACTATATAAAAACGATAAATTTATTAGTACGATATAAAATTAACGTGACAGCATCTTATGGAAGAGTACTAGAACATATATTTATATTAAAAAATCGATGAATTAATTATTATTTGTAACATACTTTCTCATAGTAGAATAGCTAAGAATAATCAGATTCACAAAATAAAAACTAAAACTAATGATGATTATAATTTCAATATAATAAAGCACATTATATACTTTGTATCAAAATATTTATCATTCTAGTAACAATCTGTGCTCGCGTCTTCGCCGACGTGGACTTCAGATCGTGACTATTAAACTGTATACGTAGGTATATTTAAATCTCATTATTACTGAAATTTGAGAACGTTTAAGAATGATCAAATAATTATATAATAATAATTGTTTGAAATAAAAAAAAATACTAAAAAATATATTTATATAATATTATATGAAACCTAAAAGAGGCGAGATAGACCAGAGGTTACAGCGCGTACATCTTAACCGATGATTGCGGGTTCAAACCCAGGCACCAATGAATTTTCACGTGCTTAATTTTGCGTCTATAATTCATCTCCAGCTCGGCTGTGAAGAAAAACATCGTGAGAAAACCTGCACGTGACTAATTTCAATGAAATTCTGCCACGTATGAATCCACCAACCCGCACTGGAGCTGCGTGGTGAATATCCTAACCTTCGCCTCAAAGGGAGAGGAGGCCTTAGCCCAGCAGTGGGAAATTTACAGGCTGTCAATACTATACTATTACTATTATATAAACCGTATAACATAGAAAGAGAGGAAAAGGTCGCCTGGAGGAGGCATTTTAAGTGTCGATTTCTGCCAGTCCACTCTACTTTGAGCCGCGTAAAAGAACTTCCTAATGTTTAAGCGACTTTTCATCTCTTTCTCTACCTGCTGTCCCTTTCTTCGATATACGGATTGATATAACATTATTTACAATTTTTTGTTTTTAATACACACGGGATTTTCAACAACAGTGTTTAATTTTAGTCATTTAATGATCATCAAACATTGTTAACTTCATTCATCGTGACTGTTATTTAAAACGTAATATATATCAAAAGCAATTCCGGTCTAACCGAATATCCCACGAAACATCTCTTTTTGTTTAGAAGTCGTTATTATATTTACATTATGCGAAGTCATAATAACTACTGTAATGACATTATCTAACAACTAAAATATTTTCCACGAATTACGATTAAATACAGAAAACTAAGCTAAAAATTCACAGTCGAAATAACTCCTGCATTTTTATTAAATCTTATTTCTTAATGAAACGAAACGACGTTAGCTGAATGTAAAAGAGCTCTTATAACCAAGTAATAAAGATCAAAATATAACAAAAACAGTCTGTTTTTTGCATAATCATTCACAACAACCAATCAATACAGTTTTTTTTAAATAATTATAAGCTTTAAATGTAATGTATTAGAGATTAAATTACCTTGTGAACACATGATTAACCTAAAACAATATTGTAGCGTGAGAACACTTTTTACACTTACGATAACATCTCATAAGCATTGTTTTGTTTGTAAAGTCGGTTAACATTTCTGGGCCGAATGCAGCCAATGAAATGGAATTTTTATGTTGTAATAACGACAAGACTTTGACAGATCATATCTTAGAAGTATCGGTGTTAGCTTTTTACTAAAACCTATAAGATATAAAATCAAACATTATATCAAAATATTATTTATTCAAGAAGATAACTAAAAGCACTTTTGAATCGTCACGTTACATTGGTGAATTAAATTTAAATAATACCACCGGTACGGAAGGTAGATTTTACCGAGAAGAACCGGAAAATAACTCAGTAGTTACCCTTTTCCTCCATATTAATTACAAAGTATATAATTAAAGTACGATTAAATTTCCTATATCCTGCCTAGAAGTCAATAAATACTAAGTTCACGATTTTTTATCTTTAATACTATGTGCGTTATTTATTAATGTTTTTTGACCTTTAAATTTATTATTATGTTAAAAATTGCTATGTAATCTTATGATGTACGTACGTTATATATATAATTTAAAAGAATATATATGTATGTATTTTTATGTGATTACTTATAGTTTAAAAGTATTATTACTGATATGTTTTTTGTTTTGTTATGGAGAAGCGAGTACTTCTGATACTATGAGTGTTTTCATACTTAAAACAGGGTTTAAACCTTTTACTTTTTTTACTTCTCAAAAATTACTTTTCAATTAATATAACTTAATAAAACTTAAATTAACCGAATATGTTTTTAGTAAAAAGTATTTTCAATTTTTCAGTCTTCAAGATTCAATTACTATATATTTAATACTCTAACTTTTATTTTATTTTAATGATCGACTTTTAAACATCCATTATTCCGGATGCTATCATTATTTAAAAAAAATAATAAATTTTCAAACTAAACACAAGAAGCGACTCGACCACATATACACATTCAATGATTATGATCCTCACATTATTATGAATATATTATTATGAACCTCCTTCAAACCATACTTCTAAATTTCGTTTATGAGACACTGACTATAATAATAAAAATAATTATATTTAAATAGCGTATTTATTGACTTAAAAACGAAACTCCAACGGAAGTGTGTATATCAGATATAGTTTTCAAGAGTTAGATGTCGATATAATTTGAGTCCTTACAGAATAACACCGCTAGTGTTGCCATATTTATAATGAATGGCAACTTTATATCAAGAAATAAGATCAACATTTGCTCGAATACTTATCAGGAGTAAACAGTAGTTGTAAGTATGTTCACGCGTCCATAATAGCCCATAAATCAACACAATGGTGCAATATAATTAATTATATTTACATCACTACGTGAGAAATGAAGCTGATACATTCTTACATAGATTATGTCAAAGAATATATGAAGTGTTAACCCTAAAAAATTGGGGTTACGTGAACAACTCTTAATTAAAGTAATTTATCAGAGATCAAAGACGAAACGAACTCTTTTAAATTTTATTTATTAAGTTTTACAATATAAAAACACCTACATAAATAATTCTGTCCCGTATCTTCCGTTCGATTGAACGAAGAAAAACATTCAAACACACGAGTCATATCATAGTATTAGTAAGATAAACCTATATTTTTTTCTGGCATTTATTTGTGCCAAGAGGGCACAGATTATTTCACCAATGTCACGTGCGAAACCTATATTTTTAAAAACGCTTGTCAATCAACGTCATTGGTCAATGACAGCCGATGACGTTTAAATGACCAATATCAATATTTACTAACTTTGAAAATGTAATCTCGACCGTACCGATCAATCTCTATCGTGTCTTCTCCATCGCACGTGACATTAACGAAATAATCTGTGCCTTTTTGGCACAAATAAAAGCCACAAAAAAAAAAAACTTTGAAAATATTAAGACGAAGAAAACATTTTTATAATAATGAAGTTGGATGCTTTGAAATAATTTCCTAAGTCTATTCTTGGTTTTGTTTGAATGAAATTTGATATCTTCCATAGCTAAATATAAGATTTCTCTGGGAACTCATCTAATAGAAAGATTATTATGTACTTTTTTTCTCAATATAGACTCACAGGTCTTCTTAGTATTTATTCTATATTTAAATAAATCATCTCCATAATCTTTTCACGATAATATTTGATGTAGCAACCCTTAATTGTAAACAGGATTAACAAATGCAAACATTGTAGACAATTTAATTAAATCGAATGTTCGAGTGTAAACTGTTCTTATAATCTCGAATTCGAAATTCAAATGTCATTATATAAATGGTTCGTGAGTCTGTCAATTAGCCAACAAGGAGAGCCATTGTTAGGGTGACGCAACACGAGACATCTTATTTTAAATTTACACGTTCTAAAGGCTCGCGAGCTAATTGTCGAACGAACTTACAATCACAATAGCAATGTTAATGAAATGCTGTCACTTTTGTATTTTTTAATATCAACTATCAAAAATAATTAATATTTCATATAATTGGAGAGTTATGTTAATTTTAATTCGGATTGAAACAATTTACTTCTAAAATGAAAAAATAAACCAAGTCTCAAAATTTAACAATCCAAGTATAAACCATCAACTTAAATCCATCCGTCTATTTTATCTTAAAAATTATCGGTGAAACTTCATCGCCCATAGGTCGATGGGAAAGTTCTAGGTCTAAACTGAGACTAAGACTGGTATCATTCACCTTTGCCCTAGCCTTGTGGCGAGGTATGCTGAAGATTTATATAGTGGTTTTAATGGCGAGGAATCTCCGTGAAGTTAGTATTAATCGGCGAAAACTAACTTATATCAGCACATATGTTTTATTATTACCTCTTGGAAAACGTAAAGATCCATAAATATAAAAATAAAAGTGAAATATTATTTATGTTACTTCAAACAAAAATTATAAATATTGGGCTTTGTAATTTTTGCCTTAGATCATCATTTATGGAGATTTATTAATGAGCGTTAAAAATATAAAAACCAGATAATATATTTTTAATTTTTTTTTTCTTCAAGTCATTTTCTACCTTTACCAAGATAAGGTCAAGATTATGTCCAAAGACATAAATCACGCCACCGAACAGTAGTCTTTTATAGCTTAAATATCGATAATAATGACCACAGTAAATGTGTCAACGTACTTCAAAGTTATTGTTGGGGCATTATGCAAATGACCAAATGATTTTGTAATGTTGAACGACGGACATACATTGAATAATATGTTAAAATCAACCAGTAACATATTATTTTATATACGACCTTAAACGCTTTTAATGTTGTTTATATAGCCTTTATTGACTGCCGTTTGAACAGTACTTATTCAAAGATTTTATGCAGGTTAAAGGTTAATATAAGACTGAACAAAAACAGAGGTTGTAAGGTAGCTAAAGTGTTACATTTTTCGGTCAAGAGATGGCGTTATGTGTATGTTAAATCGCGCTATTATTTAAATATTTTTATTTCACATAACTACGTCCTAAGCTAAGTTTTTTCTATGCTACCGACTACGTTCTGAGCCATTCTCATAGGAAACACCGTAAGGATAGACGAAATTCGGAACATTAGGAGCCTTGAATTTCGAAGCGGAGTCTAATAATCTAAGAGGCAATAGCAATTATCAAAAAAAGCCAAGCTTAAAAAATAAATTCGCAGCCGTTAAAACGACTCCATCTTGTTTTATTTAAAAAACTGTGACTCCATCTACCATTGATACAGTTAAGATCTGTAGAACGAACTACATTATGTATTTGAATACTAGTAGAATTTTAATAAAAGAGATTCTAATAATATGTTTTAATAATATATACCGCCGACATATATTCTGTCACCGGACAGCAATACTTGGTACTGTTGACGGTTGAGTGAGCCAGTGTAACTATAAGCACAAGGGACATAAAATTAGTTCCCAAGTGATGTAAGGAATGGTGAACATTTCTTCAAACGCCAATATTTATAAGCACCAGCGACCATTTATCACAATGACATAAAAAAAAACACATAAGTAGATCTACTTGCATAAATCTTATGAATTCATTTGTATTTAATACTAACTATCCGACTCGACTCAACTCCAATCGACCGTACACGTATAATTAGGAGAAGAGAACAGAGAATAGAGAGATGTTCCGGGTAACAGTTCCGATTATTAGAAGTTGATTGTATTTAAACAACGAAATATTACCGAATTTCCGCTACTTAGTACGACAGTTATTGATACACCAAACGGTTTGCTGAACATAAATAAAACTATCTTTATATTGGGTACTCGGTCTTCAATATTCTACGATATAACTAAAATTTATATAAATAATAAATTAAATTTTTGCATAGAACTTTTACAAACAATCATATGTTGTATTTATAAGATACACCATCGATAGAGATGTTTACGGCAGTCGTTCATAACTTAAGTTTCGTCAAAACAATGACATAGTTACTTTATAAGACGTTAAATAGTCGAATGATAAAGTTCGAATTGTAGAAAGTATTACAACAGCATTACATAAAAAAGAGGAGACGCTAATTTGACATATGTTACAACATAATAAGAGTCATTATTATGTGCCCAATAACGACGTATGTAACCTCTGACATAAATTGTACTGTTATAACGTAGCTGATTCTTATAAGACAAGTGATAGAAATTATTACGTTATTTAAAAAATAAATAGCGTGTTTATGATAACTACGTAAACTTATGCAAAATACATGCAAATATAAACATATCTAGATGCAAATAATATAATATAGTGACCCGATGGTCCAAGAACACAAATAGAACCACTAAATTCTATTTTCTTAATTTGTGCTAATAATTTATATCGTGGCTATCGGTGAAGGAAAACATCGTAAGGAATCCTGCATGTGTCTAATAAAAGATCCAAATAATTCTCCAAATAAAGGAAAGGAGGCCTAAGCCTATATGAGTGGCAATTTTATGTTATTTAGTGCAAATTCATGCACAAGTCAAGCAAATGGAAACATATATTTACAAATAAAATTAGCTCTTTATAAAAGTACACATTATAAGTGACTCATTCTCCCTCATCGAGAGTTTAAAACTAGCGTCTTTACCGATAATTGGTTCAAGTACAGACAAAGTATACTAAATCCATGTCTTCAATTTGTGCTAATTATTCCCGCCTGATAATCGATTAAATCTACATGTGTCTAATTACAATCTGTCACATCTTATTAATACCAACAAACATTGGAGATTCTTGGAGGACTACTAACATTTCTCAGAGAATTTTAGATTTTGGGTTACTTTTGCTTTCCTTCTTTTTTGGATAATTTGTATTCGGATCAAATCCCTGACCAAATATTTCAGATACATGTAATATTGTCATTATAAGCACTAACTTGACCCACTAAAATGTAAGCGTTAATTTCATAAACAGTGCTAATGATTTAACCAAATAATATGGTTGTTTCGCAAGACCAATTTCTTAGATCCATCATAGTGAGTCAAGGCAAACTGAAACATCAATTTTATCCTCCGAATCTGCAATTAACTTCGTATTAAAGGACATGTCAGATAATTTCGTAAAGTACGCTGACCTTTCTTAATTTAAATAATTTTGCTATAGCATATTAGCTAGAACAAGTTTAGAATATACGTCGTGAGTTACATCAATATTTTGCATTAAATTCAAGCTGGTTTGGATCTAATGCAAAATAGCACCTATACGGAATGTGGATTCCACTAAGAATAGAAAATTGTCTTTTTTCAATCTATCACGATATTCAAAAATCGAAATCGATCGATCGAAAATCAAAAATTCATAGATAAGTTTTCTAGAATAAAATATATTCATTTTCAATTAAAATAAACTTTTTTAATTGACTGCTTCAATCTTGATAGGCTAGTAAAATATAATATAATAATAACCGGATAGAGTCGAAAGCATATAAGACACCGTAATTAAAGATTGACTAATTAAAATACCAAATCTAAGGTTTAAAAATTTCACGGTTCAAGATCAACTTTCGCTATTTCGTGTGATTTTAACTTTTACTATGACGTTATAGTTGTATGCTAATATTGTACGAACATGTAACATTTTAACATAGTATTTATTGAAATGAAAAAGAAAATTATGAAAGTTAAACTTATTAAATAATTTTAATAGTTCTGTGCCACAGATGACATATTTTTTTTCAAATCAATTATTTTAATTTGAAAATAGAAACATTTTAATATAACCATAATAATATATATATATTTTTAATCTATTTGACAATTGTAACTTTCATTGCTTTGGCATAAAATATTCTGCTTAATAATATGCCCATTTAATTATAACGAAAAAAAAAATACATTCTCTTTCAATGTCGTTGTCATTTACGAACGTGACAGCTGGGATAATGTCACCGTTGTTAACTGAATATAGTTCGTGAGAGACGAATATCTCTGTGACACGAAAATCCTTTCACTAGGAAGTTTGGTTAACATCCTGGAAATAAGCGAGTGACATAAACATATACCATGTCACATAGAAAGAGTTGTGTTCGATTATTTCGAAATAAGATTCTACACGCGACTTCTTCCGGGATAAAAAGTATCTGAAGTCGCACACTGGACAATAAGCTATATTATTTTGCAATTTAAAAATAATAACCTAGCATTCATCGCATATTCTTTCGTCAAAACGTGTTTTAATCGAATTTTAAAACTATATCAAAAATATAATTTTACTGGTATTTTATGCGAATCATGACGTAAAAAATATGGCCGCTATAAATAGATTCTAGTATTCATTTTTTTAATTATATTGAAATTAGTATCTCCATTATTATTTATAGTTCTAATTCAAGCTTATTGAGCTTCTCGAAACTCGCGATATCTCGATTCGAATATTTTAAAGCAATTTTATTCAATCTTCTTAAATGCGCGAAAAAGAAACTCAAGCGAGCCCCCCAATAATGCGTTTTTAAATTTAATTCTTGTATTCTTTTGATGATTGATAAGTACTGGCCACCGATTTTTTGCGTTCTAATGTAAAGTGACTTCCTAAAAAAGGTGTCCATGCCTTTTTAGTCGACCCGTAGCCTCTATTAAGGCTAGACTGTCGTTGGTTTAGCCCAAGTTACTCTAAGAGTAGCTTATGCCTCGGGAAGCACAACAAACCATTGGTCCTGCGCCTGGAATATTTCCGGTCGTATAGGATTTGCCGTCCGATCGGATCATTAGAGTGTGGGAATGGAGAGTTCCGCTATATTTGAGTACACACCTGTTACCTATAATATGTCCTGCATAGTTCGCTTGTCCCCCGCCGTCGCCGAAATCGGTCACAACGCCATCGTACTACTAAGACTAAACCACAATGCTTTAAAACATTCAAATTGACCATACATTGCAATCTGACAAACGCTCTTGACAAATGTTCACTGGTATTAGTAGAATATGAACTCCCAAGGGCCTATTATTATGTCATTATTACTCACAACTATTGTCATAGCATTCGTGCACTGTCCCGAATTACAATTTAAACATAACAAGTGGACTTGCCATTAAAATAACATTCGGATTTGTACTATATTCTTATAATTCCGTTCAATTTTCAATTTCCTTAGAAGTATCTCACTGATATAGCTCTCATCTCCTTTTAAGACCAAGAATAGGATACATTATTCATTATTTTAATATCAGGTATTATATAATAGAGTAAGACCTGAACGCACTATTAGAGAACAGTAAATAGTTTTTGAACCATTTTTATTTTGCGTTAGATAGTCCGTTAATTAAGGACGTAATGCTTTAATTATTTATATGTCTCTTTAGACAGTCAAAGCTGAGACCGCGTCGAAAAAATATTAGCCAGCTGTTGACCACTTGTACACGCACACTAGTAAAGTAATTTGACGTTTGGAAATCTCCAAACGTCAAATTACTTTACTAGTGTGCGTCACTCGTCAAGCGTAGCTGTCACTCACACCAAGATATTAAACTTGGCTTTATGTTTTAGTTATTTTGTAGTGCGACAGGATGTATAAATAATCTAAGTATTATATACAACTTGACGTTACAAAGGAAGGGAGTAAAAGCCATACACGTCATATAATATGACGAACTTTATGAATGGTCAAATTATTATAATACATAAATCATATCTAAGTCACGTTAGAACTGGATTTGACTTTTTTACACTTCAAATTTTAAATATAGATTCGAATAGTTTGTAATAATTTAATTCGAATTCGGATTTTTCTGTATCAATAATGTTACATAGATTAAAAAGATTATATATGTAAATATTATTTTTTTTATTTTATCATTCGTAATGCTTATGACCTGCAACGATTACGCGAACAGGTTGTATCTGTGATGGGAGTCAGTATTGTAATCATGGTAATCAGCAAGTAAAAGTGTCCGAGTATAATGATTAAAGTAGAGATTGCATGTTTTCACCTTTAGTCTAGAATAAAACTTTTTAGATTTTTTAATAGAAAATCTATTCGGAACATTTTTTTTAAGACAGAAAATATCTTAAATTTTTATTTAAACATGTATAAGGTATCTGATATGCATTTGGAGTTTTTTTTTTATTTTTTTTTTTATTACTGACACATTTTTAATCTGTCGTAAATAAAAATAAAAAAATTAAAACTAACTTCGATAATTGCAAATTAATAAAAAATATAAATACTATCGAAAATAAATATATATGTACTTTAACATTTTCCGTTTATTCTAAGTTCAAAAACCGCTCATTGGATCATTGAGAAACCTTTCTAAGGCATAGTATCTATTTATAAATATTGCACATCCTGCATACATGTCATGTCAAAACGAAGATAGCTTGACCCCTGTACTTTATAAGAGCGCTTATTTTATAAAGGTCAAATTGGATTTTTTTCATTACATTCATTTTACAAAAATAAATAAGGATTTCTTTCCGAATATTTTGTTTGCTTTTTTTTTATTTCTTCAATTACTTCATATTTATTATGATTGAGACTGAGAAGAGACATTATGTAATTAATAATTTATTAGTTAAAAAAAAACATAAAATCTTTGTATTTAAATGCATTTTTTTCAATTAACAATATTCAATTACAAATCAAATATACCTAAAGACGTTGAGATAAAATCTCTCTCATGGTATTGTAGTTTTAATCAAGATGTCAATCTATTTAAAACAATAGACATTACATACTTAGATAAATTATAGCTTTTTAACACTTTTAAAAGCATCCATTAACCAACCAATATTACTGACAATTGACATTTATATAAAAAAATTAAAGTTCAACAACATAGCAAAATGTTCCCTAAGACAGTTAAGATAAATAAAAAAAAAAATACCTTAAATCCTTTTTGAACGACACAGCTAAAACAAAAGAATTATATTATTAATCACACCACTAAAATCACAACCGTTACAATCGCGTTTTTAAATTTAAAATTGAACGAATGGAACGAACCGTATTTTTTTTTAAATTGTAATGCCTTGCCGGCTCTGCGTGTTGGAGGTGAATGTTTGCGGGCATTTCATAGTTCACGCTTTTAACCTCTGTGGTGATGTTACCACCATTATTGTGTGACCCTCATGTGGTAATGCCTGGTACCACACGTGGGGTTATTTAATATTGGCGTATAATTTGCACAATATGGGGGCAGGAGATGATACTTATTAACAATAATTAGAATATTACAATTGTGTAGTTTTTTTCTCTTAATTTGAACATTGAAGGGCTTGTATTAAGACGCTTGTCTACGCCGAAAATACGCATTGAAGATTGACCAGATTTTTTTACTCAATATATTTGAATTATTTAAATAACAATACTCTTAAGTTGCTTATATTTCTATTTTCTCTTCTACGTTTATTTATATTTAAAGTGATTTATATATTGTACGGCGTTAGAATAGAATCTGCTTTCTTATTTATTGTCATGTCACTAATTAGAAAAAAAAATGCACTGTTTACAGCTCTAATCAGAAATTTCATAGTAAGATCATAACTTAAATTATATTATAAAAAAAATCTGTACTTACTTGTCTATTTGAATGGCAAGAGTTCAAGATTAATAACTTCAATAGATCAATAGGTTTCGTAAGATGTGTGTTATTATATACTAGCAATTATGCCCATTACCTTTCGCGAATTTAATTAAAAAAAAAAACTATATGTCTTGTTTGACACAGACAGACACAGCCGGTTGGAAGTTGTTTATAAAAAACGGAAAAGAAAAAAAAAATCATTCTATAAAAATTTCAGACAGACAAATTGGAAAGGTCGCCTGGATAACATTACGCTTCTTCCTTACGAGACGATTTCGCTCAACTGTAAGCCGCGTAAAAGTACTCTGTTCCAATCAAATATAGTTTAACGTACACACACATTTTCTTAACTAATACACTACCCACTCGTCCTGGTCTCGCACGAGCAGAGCATCTACAAAACAATTTTATCGTAATACGTATGACTTTGTTGGTTTACGCGACGCACGCCGTAAATCTTCCAGTCGGCCTTTTTCACGGCATCTTTTTTTTTTACGGCATTGGCGGACGAGCATATGGGCCACCTGATGGTAAGTGGTCACCGCCTCCCATAGACAAAGGCGCTGTAAGAAATATTAACCATTCCTTACATCACCTATGCGCCACCAACCTCGGGAAGTAAGATGTTATGTCCCTTGTGCCTGTAATTACACTGGCTCACTCACCCTTCTAACCGGAACACAACAATACAGAATACTGTTATTTGGAGACGGGCTTGCACAAAGCCCTACCACCAAGTAAATCTTCAACGATCATCGTCATATGTCGGCCAGTTTACACAAAACCTTGATTATACACCGAAAGCTTCTTACTTAGTAAAAAACAGTATGGAAAATCCCTTCGGTAGATTTTGAGTTTATCGAGTTCCCATAGACAGACCCCGGCAGCTGTCTCTGTTTTTTTAAAATATATAGGTAACTAGCGACCCGCCCCGGCTTCGCACGGGTGCAATGCTAATACTAAATATACTACAGAATGTCTTACAACGTTCACAGTTTTTCAGTACTAACAATACTACAAACCGCTATGTCCCTGCTTTTTAAATCTGTAATATCTTCGAAAATATTCATTTAAATTACCTGCTATAAAGGGCCATATTGATCTATATTAAATTCATAATGTATTTAAGGTACCTCATTCGCTTCTAAAATAAGCCACTATTTCTCGTAAAAGTAAAGGATAAAAAATTATTATTGTAAGTTATCCCTAAGAGATAGACATATACCATCGGAGATTTTTTTGAAGACCTTTATAAATGTACAATACTGTAGTACATTTTTTGATCTATCTCGTAGGGTTCACCCAGCGTTTGCAATGTAAGCGCAAAAAATATTTTTATTTACGTCATCACTTCAGAAACCTCAAAAAATATTATCAGTGTTTCTCTACTATATTGTGCATGTATTATACATATAAACCTTCCCCTTGAATCAATGTATCTTTTATAAAAAAATCGCATTAAAATCCTATGTGTAATTTTAAAGATCTAAGCATACATAGAGAGAGACAGCAGTAAGCGACTTTGTTTTATACTATGTAATGATAATGTAATAAAGAATTTTCTATTCTTTTAATTATTGACGCTATATAATTCAAACACTAAGAGACATATTTTTATGTAGTTAGTATAAAGTAGTAGTTTTTATATAGTAGTTGTCGTCTGCTGCTTCGCCCAAAATAAATCGTTTTAGATAAAAAGTAAATGATTATAATCTAACTCTGTGCCAAAATTAATAAGCGTCAATAGCACAATGGTTTATGGGCCTAGCGACGTAAAAAGTCGCAGGATCGATCCTGACCCCTTTGGCTATTATCATCCCCGCTCCTACATTATCAGCCTGTAAATTCCCCACTGCTGGGCTAAAGGCCTCCTCTGCCTTTGAAGAAGGTTTGGAGCATATTCCACCACGGTGCTCCAATGCGGGTTGGTGGAATACACATGTGGCAGAATTTCGTTGAAATTAGACACATGCAGGTTTCCTCACGATGTTTTCCTTCACCGCCGAGCACGAGATGAATTATAAACACAAATTAAGCACATGAAAATTCAATCCCCGCTCCTAAGATAAGTGATAAGCTTAATTCATTTGGGACATTTCTACTATTTAAAAAAATGTAAATAAAAAAAACAATCACCATCCATCCATCCAAACGTCCGCCCTTATAAAATTAGAAAGATTATATTCGACTTTTGACGACGATCATACCTTTTCACATGGTCAGTACCTAATACCTCATGATACATACCTCACGACCACGACCATCGGATAAATTGAAAATGAAATGATCACGATTAAAACACGAAAATAAATAATCTCATATAGCTATGAATGGATATCGCAAAAGTTTTAAGTGTAAGTACTTGAGTGAATATTTCAATAAAAATCTATATATCTATCTTTTTTACAAATTTTATCAAAATCGGATTAGTAGCTCAGCCCGGTGAACCTTTTAATTCTGAAGTGACGATTGATGATTATGCGTTTTATTATTTATTGTTACTAGCATAATTATTATTATCGATGGCTACGGATTCTCTCTCCTCTTGGGGGTAAGGATTGGCTTAATTTTCTTCTGCTTCCCTTGTACCTGTGATTACACTGCTCTGCTGTGCTAACTCGTACATAAAAAAACCGTAAAACCGATAAAAAAACAAACCGTCAAAATACATAAAAAAAATTTAATATAAAGAATTTTACAGATTTAGTTAAAATTTAAATAAGTTGCAAAATCAAGTATTCCATTTGATCAGCATATTAATACGATATATGAATTGTCATTTGTATATATAATAGCATATTAAAATACCTATTTATTATATGATTGCGTTATAATGACGTTAATATGTTGCAATATAATAATAATGGATACGCAATCAATGTCAGTAAATATATTCTGTAAGAAGAAATTCGAAGCTCATGGTAAAACTCGAGCGTGAAATTTCGGAATGTAATATGCAACATTATACGATACTCGTATCAAAATGGCGCACCGGAGTTGTAAATTTTTACGAGTGAGATGGGAAGTGAAGTTCTACAGAACGGAACTGTCGTTAGTGGCGTATTCGGTTTCATTTGAAATAACTTTGTAAAACTTAATTTATTAAAATATACTCGACTCTTGTGATTTATTATCAGATACGCTTCAATATAGATGTACGCAAAGTTGTAGTGCTACAGCGCCATCTAGTAGCGGAGTTTATCAAAATAGATCGTATAAAATAAAGCTTTATCCAAATATGTGTCAACTTTGATAGTGATTGATCAATATCGAGACTAATAATCTCAAACCAATATCCAGACAAATATATTATGTATATATAATAATATATTATAATCTTTATGTAATATATAAAAAAATAACTGAAATAAAATTGTCATTTCCACCGTCCAATGTTTAGTCATAATTCAATTTTATCCCAGTATAGTTTTGCCGTGGCCACTGTTCCGAAAGCAACTTTAAAGCGAGGAGAATCTTTACATTGTCTTCTTGTTTTAAAATTTACTACTTTAAAACTATTCTATGTATTATAGAACTATTGTAAAATTCTGTCAGTCATTGAATCGAATTGATTCGGCAAATCGTTGAAATCATAAACAAGTAACTTTTTTTTGGCATAGACAATGTCTCGAGCCTGTAGTTGCACTAACTGACTCACCCTTCAATCTGAAACAAATCAATACTGAGTATTCTTGCTTAGCGGAAATATATAAGATAGAGTAGGTTACTGTGTCTGTGTGTGTTTAACTTACTGGTAAAACTTGCTGGCTTTACGTCCATGGAGTGCACATGAAATGCCTTTAACTACAAACTTAATCATTTTCCTAATATTATAAATGTATGTCTGTGACCTTTCATGCTTAAACCGCTAAACCGATTTAGATGAAATTTGGTAAGGAAATAATTTGAGACCCTCCAGGGGGTAACTTGGGGGCTGACGATTTGTGTTCTATGGGAAAAGTATTACATTCCTTACATAGCCCATGCACCAACCACCTCGTAAACTAAGATGTAACATCCCTTGTGCCTGTATTACACTGGGTCAACCTTTAAACCGGAACACAACAAAAATGAGTCAAGCCCTACCACAAAACAGGACGACAATCTATAGACGTACCACTTTGTATGTTGCCTATATCAATTGTTAATTTTAAGTCTTTAGTGATAAATTAGTAGCGTAAATTTAAATTAATAAATAAACATAATTTCTTTCGGAAGGTATTTAAATATCGAAACCCATACCTACAGTTCGCATTCCGTTACATATATATTGTAACTTATAAATAATTAATTCGTATTTAACCCGATATCAATTTAAGTTCATCTGACCACAGACATCCAAAGTATTTTTCTAATTACCTACAATTTGTTTCATTCATTCTATTTCGCAAATGAGACAATGTGGAAGGTAATGGAAGGCATTGAGACGCCTCGACTCTAAATTTCGCAAAGTTTCGGCTATTTACAATACGTAAAACAAAAGACAATTTGTTAATAACATTATCTATAATCTAAACCTATGTCGATATTGGAGGGTTCTGTATAATATTTCATTTAATTATTTAATAATACGATTATATAGTTATTATTATATAATATTCTATAGTATTCATTTTAATTTTGTTAATATTTAATTATGAGTATTATATTTTGTTGGTGATGTCTTTGTTTTTTTTGTGGCATCGATAGGGAGACGATCAAATGGACTATCTGATGGTAAGCGATCAGCACTGCCCAAAGACCAAAAAAATTTTCAGCCTTACATAAACAATACGCCATCAACCTTGGGAACTAAAACGTTACGTCCCTTTTGAATGTAGTTACACTGACTCACTTATCATTTAAACTGGGTAGCAATATTATTAAGTATTGCTTTTTGGCGGTATAATATGTATGGGTAGTACCTAACCAGACGTGCTTGCACAAAGACAATGAGTTCTGAAAGTAACAGATCGTTTATATCTCAAAGCTAGATCGAGGCTTCCTTTGATCTTAGGAAGCAATTATCACTCAGCTCCAAATCTAGAATCTAGAAAAATATCATCTGACTTCACCGCCGAACACGAGATAATGTATTTGTTCCATTTGCCGTTAAAATACTTGGACCTTGCAGTAGTAGTGCAAAAACCTTAATCGAAAGCAAAACCACTCGCTTATTTCCTCCACTGGTGACAGGAGAGCTGGTTAATTTTTTGACGAGAGGATCGGAATTTCCAGTAAACGGGGAAATGCTGCTCATGATTTTTACATAAACTATTTTTAATTTTTATTTGTATGTAATTAAAGCCTTAATGTTTTAAGTTCGATTTGATTTAAGAAACGAAACTTTAAATGAATCTGAAAATCAGTCGTGCATGCCCGACTGCCGTAATCTTCATTTAAAATCTACGCTTTCAATCTATCTGATCATTACTCGTTTGGTTTGTATGATACTATAAAAATATTCAAAGCTCGATTAATTCTTTTTTTAAATTTTTCATTCATTCATAAACGTTTATTTATTACATCCACGGAACCCTAACCGAAAGATTTAAGGCTTAACAGCCGTGTGAACGAGACTAGTAACGGAGCTAACCAAAAACTCATTATAATAAAATTTGACAAATTAATTTGTACACGTTTCGAACTGACCTTAATTTCGGTGAACATCGTTCATTGTCTCTAAAAAACGAATTTTAATATATTAATTATATTTTTAGACGTTTTTTAATATAGTTGGATATATTTTGATATAGGTATATATCCAACTATATTAATAATTATATTATTTTTTTTTCAAAATCAAAATCATAATTCGCTTTTCGCTGATACAATGACTTAACCTTGTCTATTTACGTCTCAGTTATTCTACAATTTTATAATATATACATATATATATATATATATATATATATATATATGACTGGAATACTTTTCTTAATTAATTTAATAACGAATACCTACACGGTTTCTTTTTTATATTTCTATGTAAGTATGTGTGAATGAAACTCATTATTAATAAAAATATCACGCATGTATAAAATTCAAATGTATTAATTATTTTTCTTTGAACGCGTTATAGTAACTGAACGTACCAGTCGCATTAGAAAAATGTCTTTTGCATTTTGTTATTTTTTTATGAAGCGTTTTGGAAATTTATTTTCTTCTTGGGGTATGCTTTCCAGTTGGACCAAATCCAATTTGAAGCAAAATTACCGCTTCCATCCGCGGGTTGAAAAATTACGGGATGAATTTTTTTAGGGGCTCGAATTTAATTTATAAAGGATTTTTTTGTTTTTCGTTAAAAACTTAATTATAATTTACGAGTATATTTAAATATAATCGTTAAGAATCTTTATATTATATATTTGGCCTTACTTATAAATATTAAATAGAGAATGAATAGGTACATTCTAATTTATCTCATTCTGTCATCAGTATTTTATCATTTGACAAAAGAAGACAAAACATTGTGTAACTTTACAATCACTACAATACGGTTAATAAGTTCAAAGTTAAAAGCCGGTCACCCATCTTAATTCCACCCAAAACAAAAGTTGCTTAACCTACGGAATAGATTGTAAAATAATTCAAATATCCCACAAAGCTAAGATTTTATCAGATTCAAATCTTTTTAATTATCATATTATTGCTAAACTAGAAAACTATGGTAATTGCATCAAATTATCAAAGAATGGTCGCAGCATGCGTAATAAAGTATGATTCTTTACGTATAATTAGTTATAATGCTGTTTTGTTATGAGCCGAGATGGCCCAGTGGTTAGAACGCGTGCATCTTAACCGATGATTTCGGGTTCAAACCCAGGCAGGCACCACTGAGTTTTCATGTGCTTAATTTGTGTTTATAATTCATCTCGTGCTCGGCGGTGAAGGAAAACATCTTGAGGAAACCTACATGTGTCTAATTTCAACGAAATTCTGCCACATGTGTATTCCACCAACCCTCATTGGAGCAGCGTGGTGGAATATGCTCCATACCTTCTCCTCAACGGGAGAGGAGGCCTTAGCCCAGCAGTGGGAAATTTACAGGCTGATTATGTTATGTTATGTATGCTGTTTTGTTTGTACGTCATTATTTTTAAAAGGGACCTTGTTATACGCCCTTATATCCATATAAAGCAGCAACCTAGTGGTAACTAATCCATATAAAGGGAAACAGCAGTGAGATATTAAATTTACTTTTGTCAAGAACAATGAAAAACCAAAGACTACGCAGTCGTTGAAACCACTTATTCCGATTTAAATACAACATAGACGGATTATTTGTTAAAATATTTTAATGTAAATTGGTTTGTTATGTCGTAAATAATGTTAGATTATGTACTAGCGGATATTCAATCTTAAGAAGAGATGAGAAACGTAAGGTGAGAGAAGTGAATATTTGCGTCAGAAGCGTTTCATTCAACATGTTGCACTCAGCCATTTCACTCACGATCAATGATCCCCGCGTGCAATTCATACTGCTTGGTGGCTTTTGGTGCGCCCCACGAACGATCCAAGACTTGACCGTCGCTAGCCAAGGTTTCCCGCAACGCACGGCTCGAGCGCCCGGATTTTTGCATCCGCTGCACCCTGGAATAAGACGGACCCGATAAACCTACTCGAGTACCACACCATACCGACGATAAATAAGGTCGTATGTAATTACAAAATAATTGGTGAATATATTTCTTATTTCTTAACTTATTAGACATAAGATAAAGTAAGGAAATATCGAATTGTTCGTTTTAAATCCACTTATATTGTTTGGGTTAGATTAAGTAATATGGTTCTTAATGATGAGTTCAATAATTTGAAAAATAACAGAATATCTGAGACGAACTCATGTTTAATCACTATTTTTTAAAACAGCTAATGTTAATTTTACAAATGCAAATCAAAATACACTCGGAGACCATTGGAGGCATTGGATTTCTGGGCACTTACAACTCCAGCACCTGTCAAGTTAGAGGGATTACACAATAGACTTTTTAAAAGTCTGCTTCTTATTTTTATGAATTGGTATAACACCGCCCATGGACATTGGCATTTGGCACCGTAAGAAATTTTAACCATTCCTTACATCACCAATGCGTTACCAACTTGGAAACTAAAACTAACATACTCGCCCTTCAAACCGAAACGAAACGACAATATGTAATGCTGTTTAACGGTAGAATATATTATGAGTGGGGGGTACTTACCCAGACGGGCTGGCATAGAGCCCTACCAACTTTTTTTTTTTTTTTGTTTAACGAGGAGGAAATGCATTTACGCATGCCGCCCGGTCGGGGGACCGGGACGGGTATGTGGGACTCAACCGGGGCCTAATGCCCCGTGCCAGGGCAGATGCCCTGTCCTACCCACTAAAACCATCCTCGGGTTTCCACCATGCCGCCGAGTGGTGAGGCCACGGGATCGCCAAGGGCATGCAACCGCGACCCCACCAGCGGCAGCCGCCGTAAGGCGGCTGAATATTCATGGAAAGCGCGCCTAGTGCGCGCCTTCCCCCTCATCCTCCATGTGGGAATGTGACGAACTCCCCCGAGTCCGCCACTGGAGGCTGGGCGTCAACGAAGCTGACGCCCTGCGGCGGATAAGATGGTAGGCTCCGCCGCTGACCGCCGGTGTAAAACACCTGGGAGGCTCGAGTAGCGAGCCCTCCCACTCCCTCCTAGCCAACGAGGCCACTCACGTGGTCCGCCCTGACGCCGATCAGGGACGTACCAGGAGCGGCCCCGCGGCATCCCTCCCGCCAGTCTTAGCCGTGGCCGACGAGCAAGCTCAAGCCGGCCCCGTTGCCCAGGGTACACCACGAGGAGGTGACTGACATGTACCCCAGAGCCCTACCACCTAGTAAACTACCTCAATTACATATTGCCAAAGTTAGTCAATATCAAACTCATTTGTAAATCATTAGTAACCTACGCGTTCTACTGATTATGGTAATAACATCCCAAAATTTGAGAGAAAATATCACATAATTAAAAAAAAAAAACTTGTTCGACGTTTAAAGTATTTAAGACTTCCCTTAATTGTGGCAACATTATAATATGTGTATATAAATAGTTCATTATATTATATCCGAGGAAAAGTTTTGAATTCAAAGTAATGGTAACGTGACCATTTTTGTGGTCACGGTTTAACGCTTGGGTGCATAAATACCAATATCAGCAGGGTAGATTGCGCCTGACAGATTTGCTACTTATAACGACCATAGAAATCAATCAGTGACCATCCTAAAATAAGGTTTCTACCGATGATGATCCGTTTCTATAATAAAATTCCGCAGACATTTTTAACTTTGTCGTTTCATAAATTCAAATAATTTGTAAAAAATACATTGATAATGAACGCATATTATTCGATACAAGATTATATAGATGATAAAAAAGCGTGGAGTTAATGCTTGTTGACTTCCAGACAGGATATATTACATACATATATAATCGTATTTAACTAACATGACTGTATTTTAGATGTTGAAAAAGAGTTAAGAGTAACTACTGAATTTCTTGTCGATTCTTCTCGGTAGAATCTACATTCCGAACCGGTGGTGGCTTTAATTTATTTAAATTATTTATTTAAATTAAAAATGTATATTTTGATTTTTATTTTGATTTTGATGGTAAAGCCTTGCACAGGCCATATATGTAGGTACCCATTTGAAGATTTACATCACAGAACTTTGCCTAATTTGCGAAACGTTTACTATATGACCTAAAAGAAGTGGCGGGATCAACTGGATTTGGAAGGCTTTGGCGCATCTAGGTGGAGGCTTATATCCAGCTATTGATGACGATTGGCTGACGAACTATACAACTATACCTCATCATCATTATTAGTCAGTGTTTGTCCACAGCTGGGCACAATAAATATGTATAAATACATTTACATATTTGTATAGATAAGCAAATAAAACGCCACGTTAAACAAGTCGATTGGATGACCTTAAAAATTGAAGGGATATTCAATAAAAATCCTCAGATATCTTTTAGCTCTATATATCTTATAGCTTAAGCTGTGCATTGATAGTCAGTTAGGTAGGGCATTTTATATATAGAGCAAGGTTTAATTAAAAGTTTCATATCCAGATAAAACTGTTAACTAAGCCTCGTAATACATACAAAGTTTTATATACAAAGTTCTAAAAACTTTTAAATTTCACAGATAATATTAAAAACAGTTTCCCGAATTAACTAAAACCACAATCTTAAATAAGTATGAAAACTGAAAGTGAAACTGCAGGTGCTAAGTTAGTTATGGTGATAACGGTTACACGCACACGCGCAATGTCCTATGATACTAAACATTCTAAAGACTAAGCAAACATTGTCTTGTAAACGGATATATTTCCTATGAGAAGAAAACAAAGCTAATGAGTATTATACATTTTCAACCTCCGTCTAACGGTAGCAAGATGATGGGTGAAAATACATCTGCTTATTATACTAGAGAAAGGTTTCTCTTGTTTTATATCCAAAATGTTCGTATAGTATCGTATCCATACTAATGATGTCGTGACTGATTTCAATCACTGCGGCTAAACTCAAAGGAGACCAGCCAACTACGCGGGACATTTATGATCCATCCACCTCTATTCCATTGCTCTTATAATCCGACGGGACGACAAATAGGACACGACAGGAGAGAGTTTAAGAAAGAAAAACCCGATAACTTTTTATCGTCCGACCTGGGGTTTGAACGAAGAACCTTGGGTTCTGTGGCCTTATGCTAAGGCACTAGGCCAACGAGGCAGCTTATACTAATATTATAAATGAGAAAGTAACCCTGTCTTTTAGGCTTCCACGACCAAAACACGCACCTTTGGTATGAAGCAAGTTTGAACCCGAAGGAAGGACAGTTTATTTTTGTATAACTATAACAAAAATCTCGCAAAATTCATTGAAAACTAGTCGTTTTTTCTATTCGTGTTTTAGGGGTTGGTAGTCAAGTGTTAGGCGTAAAATAAGTAATCAACCAGTTTTTATAATTTTTACAGATGGAACTAGAATATAAATGAATATGTTAATTAATACTTTAATCGATTATCGATGTTTTTTTCGATTTAATAAAAAAACTATATGCATTATGAATGAATTATAATTCATTTGTTTGTCGTATCAATTCTGTATTAAAGTATACACAAAAATATATAAATATTATTAATTTTTGGTATGATTTTTTTTATACATCGGAAGAAAATGTTAACATCTTATTAATTATGGCAAATCCCGATATCGAAATGTTAAGTTGACAATTGGATGGAATCGATTTTGCGAAACGACACTGCATTTTTGATGGAGCTGTCATTCATTCATTTGTTATTACCGATTTTGTTCCGTTAAATAAAATATTGAGAAGAAGTCAGTTAACGGTTTTATTTGACCACAGAGTAATGAAGAGCAATCTGAGACCGAACGTGCGGAGGATGCGACATATGAAACAATTATTTTTTATTCATTAATTGACTGTTAATACAATGACGTCACTACGTACCATAGAATGAAACTACATTTATGACGCATGTCAATTATCGTGTTTAAAAACTTATGAAATGTATTATATGTCAATTTAATAAGGTTAGACAGTTTTACTTTTTTTTAATCACACATTTAAAGTTAACTTTTACGCAATCCGCAACGGTTACGTTCTGAGGCAATATGGAATCGACTGTTCCAGTCTCGTTGATAACTTTAGATAAAGGGTTCCATCAAAATAGCCAAGAAAGACAATTATATCGCTATTGTATTTTCGAAGGCGGTGAGTTATGATGCTAATTCACCAATTCCAAGAATTAGTCACCTTTATATTAATATCTATGTCCCTGAATGCTGAATTCCGGAAATGAATCCTTGGAGTTTTAAGTAAAGTTTAGTTGTACATCAGGGCCGGGTTTATGTAAGAGCAACCGGGGCAACTGTCCTGGGGCCCCACAACAGAGATTCCCACGAGTTAACAAATATCTAAATATAGTCAAATTATAACAATGTTACTAATTACTGTTTTAAAAGTTACCAATACACGTAAATAAATTATAGCTTACTGGTTGAAATTAAAATATTCTGATTAATACATAATATAATTATAAGGGTCTCCACGCCTCTGTTGGTCTAGGACCACTCCACTCCTTTATGGCTCCAGGGCCTCCAGAACTTTAAATCCGACACTAGTGTAAATATATATTATATTTGGTATTTATATAAGTATATATACATTTATAACTCTATACCATTGTTATAATTAAATTAAAAGTAAAAATCAAATTCCCTCGTTAAAATCATTTATTTCCATTAACATAATTGTGTGAACGGGATCCATTACAAATATCATTAAATTAAAAAAACATATAGAAATTATTAGAATTCTTATAAAGGGACGGATATAGTACATATTTTGGCGGCCATACCCAGGTATTTAAGGTACGCGTCTATCTTGTTGGACGTTTAATTTAATGCTTATTGCAGGTGTTTATCTATAAGGAGCTTAGTTTAGTAGTTTATAAGTTTGATAGTATCATAATATACACAAAAGTAATTAATTCGTTGGTAAAACTAATAAATAAAAAAATCGGCCAAGTGCGAGACATGTTCACGCACGAAGGGATCCGTACAATTATCTAAAAAAAAACGAGCAACGTTCGTTGTATGTGAGCTCACTTAAATATTTATTTTATTCTGTTTTTTATTATTCGTTGCTAAAACAACGAAACACGTCAACAGAAATACATCATCTGTGAAAATCTCAACTGCCTAACTATTATGCTGTGGGATAACGCAGCCGCTATCCATACTATATTTGTGCTGCAGAAAAGGGCTATTCGTGCTATAACCTAGGAGCCAAAGAATCATTAAGTTATAAATTTAAAGATATCAAGATATTAACTGTTGCTTCTTAATATACTTATATTCTGTAATGTTTTGTATGTACGGAAAATATGAATGATTTTATGAGAAAATGTGATTCTCATAGCATTGGTACAAGGAACAAACACAATCTTGTTACTCCTGTTACTCGACCGCGTAGAGTCAGTAACTCTTTTGTGGGGCAATGTATGGATCCCAGAAAGCGTTCGAAATGCTTCTGTTGCCAAATTAAAAAAAAAATTTAAGGAACGTTTGTTTGCGAAAGGGTACTATACAATTAGTGAACTTATGATTGATAGCAGACCTTGCGAATGAAACGATCGCCTCCTGGCTATTTCTATTCATATTCAATATATGTATTTAATTAGTTTGACAAAAAAAAACACCTGCTGAGTTTCTTTCGCCAGTTCTTCTCAGGTCAGGGTGTTTCCTTTTCCGAACCGGTGGCAGTGTTTAATTTGACTATAAATAAGTAAGTATAGTTCTTCTATATTGAATAAAGGAATTTGAGTTTGAGTTTGATTACGGTTCATGGTATATGGCCTGGTAACAGACAAACAGCTGAGTTTTAAAGATAGGGTCCCGTTTGACCCTATAGATACGGATCCCTAAAAAATAGCTTCAATAAATGACATTGCATTTAATTAATTTTACATGGTAAAAACATTTCGTATATTAATTATATAGCCTTTAGTAAGTATTACATCCGTTACTTTGTCCCTGTAATTATAAATAATACTTATTATCCACGGCTTATTGTTAATTTAAAAATCACTTAACGTCAACTCATTAGCTACCAAGAGTTTTATCATTAAGTTTCACTCAAGGTCTCTAAAGATATACTAAAATTATTACTAATATTATATATAAGAATTTTATATTCATGCGTGGCAGATAGTATAACTCATAAAAAAAAGGTTTATTTAAGTTTAGTCCAGAAGTAGTTTATACTAAGTTTTTATACCTTAGTAAAGGGGTAAAATATGCTCAACTCATGAAGTTATGCGGCGACATGTGCCTTTTTATGTGCCTTTTATTAAATTTACTTTTTCTTTCACGCATATTAGATTGTTTTTTAATATATATTTAATTGAATAAGTTAAGTCAAAGTTTTAAGTACTACTATTGCTATTTAAAGAAGTCGTTTCTTTATAGATACTTTGTAATTTATTGTACACCGCGAAGAGAAAAAACAAACATGGACACAGCCTAAATAAAAAAAGCGTACAATTTTGGCGACCTTATAGTTACCTAGCGATACCTTCCAGGCTACCAACTGTGTTATGTAGGTAATAGCTCAAAGGATATGAGATGAATTAGCAAATAATCGAACGTGGATTCAATCATACAAAATTTATGGGGCAAATGGCCGAACTAGAACGACTTTGTCGGCTGTCAGCTATCGTCGCCCCACACTGACATCGGATCGGATAATATGAAAACAAGTACTTTGTTTAATAAATGACTAGTCTACTAATATTTACTTTTCCCCTACCAACAAAAACCGATTCATAATTTAATTCCATTCCAATATTATTACTAAATGGCGAACCCAAAAATAAATCTGGTAAGTAACTTAACGACCCTCCATGAAATTTAAATAATTTGCCATTCAAATAACAACAGGTTAAAAGTAAATATGATAATAATCGTCGTAACAACATAATTCTCGATCTGCGCTTCGACTTTCACTTAAAAATCTCAAATAATTCATATATTCATATCTGGTCACTTTCGTAGGCCTTTGTATTTAAATTTTGTTTGTTTTCTAATGTCGTTCGTTCGTTCTGATTGTTGCATGTAATGTAAGGATCCTCGAACTTTGATATTAATTTTTTTTTGTATGAAATTGTCAGAGTTATGCTATCAGGTGATACCAATAAAAATTCAATATAACCGCCATTGCCAAACACGTGTACTGCAAGAAACTATTAATTAAACCATCAATGCTTTACTATGTAACCTTTAACATTACAACTATCTCTTATGCATCAAACACTTGGTCACTCAACCACGAAACGGGAGTACAGACATTTTTAAAAAATATTACTAGATATAACTGTAAGGAATTACTAATAATCCTACTTACCCCTCCGTTTAAGTTCAAAGCTTGTATTAGGAGTGGGGATGACGTTAGTCGAAGAGGTCAGGTGACAGGTCTTGAAAGGCCGGCAACGCACCTGCAAGCCCCCCGGTGTTGCAGATGTCCATGGGCGGTGGTAGTCACTTTCCATCAGGTGAGCCTCTTGCTCGTTTGCCACCTCCAACATAAAAAAAAAAAAAAAAAAACAATTAAACTATTGTGATTTTGACGCTTCAAGTCAAAGCAGGATATTTATATATTTATATCTACACGTTTATTGATAAGTAGGTAATGTTGTATGTGGGCACTGAATTAATAGCCCATAATAGATCCACTGGGTCAACGCCGTTAACGAAGCTTTGGAGCATATTCCACCGCGCTGCTCGAATGTGGACTTATTTTTCTGTAAAACAGTTCTTGACTAAAATATATTAATTTATAACACAGCGTCACTGCACTTAACAAGAAGATTATAAGCAGTGTTGCCTATTAAATAAGAGAAGTCTTATTTAATAGGCAACACAAGTCAAACGCGTTATTATGAATCCTTGATATTTAAGCTCATATTGATCAGAAGCTCTTGGTTGAATAATAATATGTTTTTCCGTTTTCAACTTCCACTTTACTAATAATAATTCAGGAACATAGATAATATATATACCACTTTAAAATGCTTCCACTATAAGCTTTCAAATGACAAATATTTTATTTAAATATATTATACTAGCTGAACCTGCGGCTTTACTCGCGCTGGTATTCATACAACTTTACCTTTAACACACAAATCCATTTTACTCCCTCGAGGGCGAACTAAAGAAGTAGTCTACGTTCTTTCCGGGAGTGAAACTACCTACATATCATTTCATCAAAATCGGTTTAGCGATTTAAGCTTTAAGAACAAACAGACAGAGTTACTTTCGCATTTATAATATTAGTAGAGATTAAATATTCTTATGTGGAATATTAATTTGCTTAAACCGGATAATTGATCGGTATATTTAAAATTTAGTGATGCGCTTGCTTCAGTTTTAATTCACCACTCCTCTAACAAATCTTCAATAGAAATATTACCCACAGTAGGCATACAATTTTTTTTACTTACATTTATTTAACATGCAACAAGGTGATCATTAATGTTAAAAAGCAATGTTAATTTTTTTTTAATTATAAATATCAAATGCTGATTAATGAGCCCAAAAATTTCGATACCATTCAAATGTTTTTGTTGCATGTAGTTGTGAATAGGGCTTAAGATTTCTGGTATGAAACCAAACCTGCGAACTTGTGTGTTTCAGTTAATAAACGTTTCTATTCTATTCAATTGAAAATCGTTTCTCGAAACAAAACCAATAATTCCAATGATAATAATACCGACCACAGCTAAGATAAACGTGATATTGATCTTAACAGCTTTCAAAAAAGGGGGAAAACAATCGTAATGAAAACCGACACATTTTTACTTATAAATAAACAGTCAGGAAGCTTAATTATGGAAAAATTCCACAGAAAAAGTGGACCTACTTCAAACCGAAACGACGTGTTATTCAAAATACGAATCACTTCCGAGGCGACATATATACGTAAGTACTTGGTGATTGGTTTAAATTCAGAACGAAAGCAGGCATTGGTTCGCGCGTCTGCTGCAATGTCTGTCGTGACAGCCGGAGTCATAGCGTCGTGGACGAGCTATATACATGAACTTATATCAAAATATGCAAAGCATTTCGGAGATGGTTTTATAATATCATGTTGTTATTGTTATATGTATAAATAGCTGCACTTCCGTTTTGAATTTAGACTATTGACGTGACAAGAGTGATTTCCATATTCATTCTTAACATAAAAGTCGAAGATCGGGTTTATTGTCGTGACTTAGTAGATCTAAGTCCAGCAGTACTTTTGATCTTTGACCTAGATAATTTTTAGTGACGCAGGATCGATTGGTCTGTTGTTCTGTTGACAAAAATCTGCTTAAGTAGTTATTTTTATATATAGAAGATGTGTTATTTTAAATTTGCAACTTAAATAATCTTAAGTTTTAAGACCTTTAACAAATTGTACATATAAATGTAGTTTATTAACTATCTATTAAATAATGTATGTATGTCTGTATGACAATATGAAAAACATGACATTTTATATCAACAATCGACTCGTGTAATAACTACGAAAACATCTTGACTGTTATCGTAATAGAATTAGCCGCGACTTTATTTAAATTTTGATACTCTTGAGGTTATAAAATTAAAATTATAAATTCAAAAAGGTTAAGTATAACTGTTAATAGGTTTGCCGTTGCCTGTTTAAGTAAATTACTTTAAAAGATAAAAATACAGCTTCTAACATTTCTCTGAAAATCTTTATCTGTTCTTTCCGGAATAATACCTCTATCACACACTCATCAGGCCCATCTTAATCCAGGGTGCAAATAACCCGGGAGCCGCGTCGATAATGATCAAGTTTTGGACCAACAGTGAGGTGCCCTGAAAGGTTTCTTAAAATTGTTTTTTTTTTTTGGATAGGGTAGATGGCTAGAATACTGCCTGCACCCGGCCTAAAAAGTATATAGTTTTTTTTAAATATAATACTGACCTACGCATAGAAAGTATCTTTAAACTTCTTATATGTAAATGTGTTACGAAACAGTACATAGAATTCGCGTGTCTATTGACATATGATCGTATGTTACGTTCGACTTTGAAGAAAATGTTTCAACATTAACCTTCACATAGATGGCACAGTAGACCCAATTGCTTTATGCATACTTGGTTCAAACCCTGCATAGAATATACCATGAATCAAAGTCAAAGTTAAAGTCAAAAATCTTTATTCAATGTAGAAGTGTTTACACTTGCTTATTGATAGTCAAAAATCTACCACCGGTTCGGAATTTAGCACCTCGGACCTGAGAAGAACCGGCGAAAGAAACTCAGCGGGATATATGATTCTTGGTGTGTGCGATTCCCGGATATCCTTTAGATATTGAATAGAAACTAAGATTATATGTCCCGTGTGCTTGTGCACTTGTTTATTTACCTTCGACCCGGAATAAATCCATACTAAGTATTGCTGTTTGGCGGATATGTGATAAGTGGGTGCTACCTACCCAGACCGCCTTGCACAAAACCCAACCATTAAGTTTCGTTGAGCGTGTATCGATGGGGAGTTTTTGCTGTGTCATGTGTCACTGGAAATAAGCGTGATACTTTATTCTCAAAGGCTTTTAACCTAAGCTTTAAATTTATAAACGAACTGGGTGTCGTCGTGTGGAAATACTTTATGTTATGTGTAATTAAAATGATTTTATTAAAGTGCAATACATATTATTTCAATTTTGAAATGAATTTGTTTTATTTATCTATTATCTTAGCCACGCTCATATTAAACAAGATATAATAAAATACATTCAAATTAAACAGACACAAATTTAAATAATATATTATTGTTATGTTTAAAACATGCGAACTACAAAAATGGTAAATTTCTAAGATTAAAATTTACTTATTCAAATTTTAATATTAATTAAAATAAATATTGTAATATTTTATATTCTTATCTTTAAAAAAATTCATATTTCATTTAAATGAATCTTTCATGAGTCGTGTGTCAGTTGGACAGTAAAACAAAATTGCGGAAATATTATTGTTAAATAACACTCTTAATTTGACGTTATGAAAATGCTGACGTATTGCGTAATAAAATTCCAAGCATAAAATTATTCCAGCAGTTTGACTATTGCTATTTTTTTATGATATATGTTGGCAGACAAGCAAATGGTATCTGATGATAAGTAGTCACCACCGCCCATAGACAATGGTGCTGTAAGAAATATTCCTTACATCGCCAATGTGCCACAAACCTTGGGGGCTAAGATGTTACGCCCTTTGTGCTTGTAGTTACACTGGCTCGCTCGCCTTTCAAGCCGAAACACAACAATACTGAGTTCTACTGTTTGGCGGTAGAAATTTTAGAGTGGATGAGACCAACTCATATTCGCTTGCACAAAGTCCTACCACCGAGTATATTTAAATAACATGTTTAGAACATTTTGATCAATAAGCCGTTTTACTGGATAAAGGATTGTGAAGATGATAAAAAATTGTAAAGACTATTATTTTGTTAATTTCCACGGGTGGTAAGAAATAATTCAATTATAATATTTATTAATCTATGTTACGGACTGGCGGGAAAGAGTAACTACATACCGAACAGGTTGTACCTTTACGTGCCCTACAACACCACAAAAAACAACTTCCGTAGTTTTGGTTGACCCTTATTATCACTACATGGTAATTCCAATAAATAACAATTTTCCAAAATGCCAACTTTAAAATTTTATATAACACAAAATAACATAGCCTGTAAATTTCCCACTGCTGGGCTAAGGCCTCCTCTCCCTTTGAGGAGAAGGCTTGGAGCATATTCCACCACGCTGCTCCAATGCGGGTTGGTGGAATACACATGTGGCAGAATTTCGTTGAAATTAGACACATGCAGGTTTCCTCACGATGTGTTCCTTCACCGCCGAGCACGAGATGAATTCAGTGGTGCTTGCCTGGGTTGAACCCGAAATCATCTGGGCCATCTCAGCTCGTCCTCGGCACCAGGGTCGGACTGGGCCGCAATGGCCCGGCTGGATCCAGGGCCGTCTTGACAGTAATAATCGTGGATGAACTTTTCTTTTCGTAGCAAGGCTAAGTACATTACGATCGAAGACTGACTCTGAACGGTTACCTCATTTGTAATATCAATTAATTTACTTTGACGTCTTCTATCTTCAGACCATTATAAAAAAAATAGCAAGGCTGTATAAGTAATTAATTAAGACGCTAATTATTATATAATTAGTGTGCTGTATTAGGGACTTAATTTATAGCTAGTAGCAAAATTTGCAGTCTATAAAGTTCTAAAGATTTCGACACCAGTCAGTGAGTGAACGGTATTTGACATTTATAGATAATTTCAACAGAATCTGTACAATGATTTAAGAAACATTAAAATGATTTACATCAATATTACATTGTTTTAATAACTTGAAAGATCAAACATTACAACTGGAATAGTATTACAGAACCCAAATTCAAGAGTGCCTATATGTAACTTTTCCTAATGACAATTAAAGTTGTTTTTTGAAATGTAAAACGAATTCCTTTTCAGTTTCTATTGCATATAGTATTCTCTCTCTTTCACACATATTGTTATAGAAAAAGTATATCGCCGAGACTGTTTGTCTATCTGTCATAACTGGATAAACTCTAAAAATATCGAAAAATTTTCATAGGTGTTTCCAGGACCGGACCGTAAGTTTCGGGGGCCCTGAGCTAATACCACTTATTGGCCCACCTAAGACATATTTAAACGTAGACTTGAATTAAATTAATTGAATGGGTTTAATTAATTGCAGGACCCGCAGGACTGCAAACCATACGATCTGTTTAATTTAATAAAGTTATGGATTCTTTCGCATTATAGTCTATTTTTGACTTTGACTTGACTTGGCTGGGGCCCCTTGAATCCACAGGGCTCTGGACTGAAGCCCAAAATGCCACATGGTAGATCCGGCCCTGGATTTTTCATTAATGTACGGATTGAAAAGTTTAGGTATATAATTAAGGATATTGTGTTAATTGAAAAATTTACTTCGTGTTCAAGTTCGTCTGCGTAGGTACCCCCACGTATTCGTTTACTCTACCGCGAAACAGTACTATAACTTAGTATTGTTGTGTTTCGTTTTTAAGGATGAGCCAGTATAATTATAGGCACAAGGCACAAATTCTTGGTTCCAAAGGTTGGCGGTGCATTGGCGATATACGTAATAGTTAAGGTTGTTATCCTGGTGGTGGTGGTGACCACTTAACTATTAGGTGTTCCATTTGCAATACCGCACACCTTTTATAAATGTTTGATACATTCATAAAACATACAATAATTTCTTATCGTGGTCCTCTTGTTTATTTATGTACATATTCAGTTGAAATTGACTATATGTAGTATTTTAAACATTAATGCAATATAAAAACATGCAATAAAGGTTAACCTAGCGGCATTTGTCACGTCCATAACTAATATTACTGCGTACGACCAAAATGATGTGACCATCACGAATAATGACAGGTCGATAAAACCTTCGAGATTGATGATACGTACCAACAGAACTGAATTATCTGTTTCTGTACATAATAAGTATATTACGTGCGTCCCTTTTGAATGGAGATTGATCTGGGTTTGAAATATGGTCCTAATGACTTTATTTAATATTGAAACTTTTATTCCTATGCTTATATGGATGGATTTGGATGACGACCTAGGTCCTAGGAGAGTTTTTGGGGGATTATTCAACTTTGATTGTAAAAGATTATTTTCTTTACTGTTTTGAGTTCATTTCATTGTTTGCTATTCAATACGTGTAATGATATACTAAATGTACCGAGAGGATAGACAAATATAATGAAGGCGCGCTAAAATCGAAAAAAAAAAATTGTTGATTTTTCACGTATTTAATTGTTTAACGTACGCATTTCAGTCAAAATTGACGTGTTTTTGTTTTTTTTTTTATTTGGTAGGTGGCAAGCGAGCACGAATCTCACCTAATGGAAAGTGACTACCACCGCCCTGGATGGATATCTGCAACACCGGGGGGCTTGCAAGTGCGTGCCGGCCTTTAAGGAAGAAGTTCTTTCCTTAAAGGTTTCCAAATCGTATCGGTAAAAACCGCCGGCTAAAGCTGGTTCCACAGAGTGGTTGTGCAAGGCAGAAAATGTCTTAAAAATTGCGCTGTTGTGGTGTTTCGGACATGTGTTATCATCGTTTGAGATCTTGAATAAACTACGTTGAACGATATGTTCTGTATTATGAACGCGAAAATTGATTTTGTCTGATGAATGTGTCGTTCGAATTTTCAAACTGGATATAAGTGAATTGGATTAGTGTTGTTCTAGAATCTAAAGAAATAATCAAGATAAAAAAACTTTAAATTTCTAAACATAAAATTTCATTATTTTACCAAGAAAGATAGAACGTTTCTTCAAGTTACATATTTTAAGCGTCATTAAGATGATAACATAGAATTACGACGTAATTAATGCACGTATGAAGATTACAAGTTGAATGCAAATCACTACACCTCAGTTTTATGAAAGACGCGTTTAAGTTCCGGATGTGATTTCTCTCATATATCATTGCTCATTGGCATAATTTATTACTTTAAAAAAAAAAAACATATATCTATACTTATATTCTTATAAATGCGAAAGTAACTCCGTACGTCTGTTACTCTTCCGCGGCCTACTGAACCGATTTTGATTAAATTTGGTATGAATATTAATAGTATTGCTTCGATAAGCTGAGTAAGCGTTTTGTCACTTCAAAATTAGAATTGATTATTTCTATAATTGGATCGTTTTGTGCGGAAATGTCCCAGATGCACTAATAATTTTTTTTAAGATCTATGTCATTAACAAAGTGACCATATAAATAAATATTGAGAAATATCTTTAGAATGATATGCATAACATTATAGTTTTAGAGCTTGTGCACCCGTCTGGGTACCAATCATCAGGTATTCTACCGCCAAACAATAATAGGTACTTAGTATTGTTATGTTCCGGTTTGAACAATGAGCGAGCCAGCGTAGTTGGTGGCGCATTAAAGGTGTAAGGAATGATTAATGTCTTTGGGCGGTGATGACCACTTACCATCCGGTGGTCCATTTTCCCGTCCCCCTACCATTTAAATGAATAAAAGTATAAATAATTTAGGAATTAGCATCTCTAAAAGCTAGCTACTAAACCAACGAAGCGAAGCGATAACTTAATGTAACTAAATAGTAAACTGTAATTTAAATAAGCGAGTAAGCCATATTGATCTGAAATGTACATTGCATTGAAGGTACTCAATTGGATAACTATTGATACTGTATTGTTTGAAATCACTTCGTAAATAAGTCATTAACATACATTTCTCAAAATGTAAAAAGTAAATGATAAAAATGGTTTTTGTGGCTTTTTTGTAGACCTTTTTAAGATGTATAATACCATAGTACATTATTTTGATCTATCTCGTAGGGTTCAGCCAACATTTGCAATGTAAGCGCAAAAAATGTGTTCATTTACATCTCATTAGAAACCTCTGAAATTATCAGAATGTCTCAGCTATATATGCATGTATAACGCATGTATAATATGTTAAAGAAAACCGCATAAAAATCCCTTTCAAGGTTTTAAAGATCTAAGCATACACGCGGACAGACAGACAGCGGGAAGCGACTTTTTTCTATACAATGTATTTATAGCCCTTCAGTACACTTAGTAATCAAAATCGGGTATTACAAACAAGCGTAATACGTTTTTAATTTTAATTTTCATCATAAGTAGCAAAAATAATTAATTAGCATATATTAGTTTAACAAAAAGAAAGATTTGAACAGTACGTACGTAACAGTTCCATGTTAAATATGTATATGCATACATATTTATATGTATCAACGTTCTGATAAAACGAAATTATCTAAGTTATAATCGAGGCATTCTAAAAGATGTAAATAGGTATTTCTTTTGATTAAATAATTTTTCACTAAATTTTTTATCTCCATATTATATTAATTTTAGAGATACGCAAAGTTTATGAGTACATTTTTATAGTCCAGTCGTTATATACAAAAATATGACCGAGAATGATTTTTGAATATGACATGATGATGAAAATGGCATAGCATTGATTTTTATTTTTCAGTTTCGCGATCGATATCTTTACAACCATCAACGGTAGGTTAAAAATATATAGGACTTTTACTTGGTGGTAGGGCTTTAATATTTCTAATATTTCTTACTGCGCTAATGTATATGAGTTGTGCTGACCACTTAACAGCAGGTGAAAGAAAAAACAACCTAAATCGTAGAGCTTAAACGAATCAACAAAAAAGTGACCTATCATAATTTTTCTATAACGACGTACAGCCGGGTTATCGCAACAAAAAAATTAACCCTTTTTTCAAGATGGGGGCGAACGCACACAGGACATCCAAGTCGACAATATCAAGTTAAGCTTTCCTAAGCCCTCCCATTTGTATTTCCAAATGCATATAATGACTGGACTAGTAATATATATTGTGTATTATTTATTGTTATTTTTTTAAATAAAATTATCACTACGCCTGAGTTACGATCACAAAGGAGGACGAACTCCGGATATGTAATTGGGACCTAAACTATCAAAACTTACTAGAAGTTAAAGAGGAAAGTCGTGAAACCGTTACCCCAGATCAGATAAAGCGTTTTAGGAAGAACCTAGAAACAACATTTTATTACAACATAATTTAAAAAAAAACTATACGAAACCCACAAGACTGTATTTATATACCGCGATTGGCATAAATTTCTGACGAATTATTCAGTGTAGACGGTTCAGATAAAAGAATTAACGAATATAAATTACTGTTTAAGCTTATGTAATTGTAGATTACAATTCGTTAAGTATTTGAATATATTAAACATTCTATATGCACTGTTTCGTATAAATTTACTTCGTCTTATATATGACAGAATGTAGTTGGAGATTCTAAAATATTGACTTACGAGCATGTTTGGAATCATACCAGTTAATACGTTTAAATTTAACGTTTAGTAACAAGCTTTTTAAATGTATTATAATAGGAAAAATATACTTTAAAGTAAATTATAATCCCCGTCATTTTGTTTATGTGTATAGATTCATAGAATAGACACAAGTCATAATTCTAAGAAAAATATGTATTTATAAAAATCATCCAAATGACTTTTATATCTATCAATATTATTTGAAGAGATGATGTGTATTCCACCAACCCGCATTGGAGCAGCGTGGTGAAATACATATGCTCCAAACCTTCTCATCAAAGGGAGAGGAGGCCTTAGCCCAGGAGTGGGAAATTTACAGGCGAGATGACCCAGTGGTTACAACACGTGCATCTTAAGCACCACTGAATTAGATGTGCTTATTTGTAATTATAATTTATCGTGCTAAAAACAATATATTATAAAACATTAGAAAATGGTCAGTCTTTACGCCCCGCCGTACAATGTAATCTTTACTTAACATACGACCTTTTAAACTAGGCGTACATAATTATATTGACATACGACACAGTTTTGTTAATTATTCTTTTAAAAATATTTACGTAAATTTATTAAGTCTTAATAGCTCTAAGATATACGAGCCGAGCAGCTTCGATCCTGACCCTCGGGTTATTCTCGTATCGAGACCTAACATAAGCATAATGTTTTACTAGACATAGAAATAAGAATATAAGTGAGTCTTAGAATACTGTAACTGCGACTATAATTAAAAAAAAAGCTGTTTAGAAAACGGCTACCTAAGATGACTACATATTTAATTGGAGAAATATATACATAGTCATCCTAGGTAGACTGGAGAAACTACTGAGAAACTAAAGGGTAACTACTGACTTTTGCCGTTACTTTTCGGTACCTGTAATTAAATTACATCTACCTTTTTTAAGGCATTTTTAATTTTTATAAGATATAATGATTTCACCGCCGAGCACGAGATGAATTATAAACACAAATTAAGCCCATGAAATTCAGTGGTGCTTGCCTGAGTTTGAACCCGAAATCATCGGCTAAGGTGCACGCGCTCTAACCACTGGGCCATGTCATAGGAGCCTCGTAACCACAAACTAGATTACATAACTTCTTGATCGTAAAAATATTTAAATTTTCTTCAAAGCTTAGCTTCCGAATGATCAAATAACAGTTGCATACTAAATAAGTCACGATCAACGCTGAAGATACGTTTATAACGAATAAGAATACGATTGGCTGGTATAAAGGACTTTTTTAAGCGATAAGCAATCTTTCAATAATAGTCTTAATGATGAGCTAACTATAAATAAGAATTCGGGATATTACGAGTTATAATAGTAATTAATAATGCTCTGTTCCGGTTTAAAGAGTGAGTAATCCATATTAATATTATAAATGTGAAAGTAACTCTGTCTGTCTGTCTGTCGCTCTTTCATTACCAAGCCAATGAACCGAATTTGACGAAATTTGGTATGAAACAAACTTGAACTCCAAGGAAGGACATAGGCAAATTTTTTTGTCTAATACATGACCCCTAAACCGCGAGCGAAGCCGCGTGCGACAACTAGTCTAGTTATAGAAACAAGACCGTGACGTCTTAGTTCCAGTTGGCGTGAGTTGGTAGTGAATGGAATGATTAAAATTATTATAATATAAATATTTTTTACGCATGAGAAAGCCTTTGGATGCTATCCAGACTCATGCGAGTGGAAAAAGTTTTTATGTTTGTTCAAATAAAAGTGATCTCGCCTCTCGCACTCCTCAGCAGGCACTCCTGAGGAGTACGTACGCCAGCGCGACGTTAAGCCATGCTGCCATATTTTAAAACCTATATAAACTACCAGCTTCAACAGGACATGTTCAGTTCACAACCGTAGTTGTGTCCTGAAATTTATGTTTTTGTTTTTCGTCTGGCCGGACCTCTATGAACAGTATGCCGTCTTTTTTATGCTTATTTTCAGTGCATGGTAGTGCCTGTGAAATATGAAATATCCGGAATCGTTAGTTAACATATTTATATAGGTAGGTATCTGACGACATCGGTTTTCATGGGTACGCCACTGCGAGGTTCCGGGTTCGATTCCCGGCCGCGTCGATGTAGAAAAAGTTCATTCGTTTTCTATGTTGTCTTGGGTCTGGGTGTTTGTGGTACCGTCGTTACTTCTAATTTTCCATAACACAAGTGCTTTAGCTACTTACATTGGGATCAGATTAATGTATGTGATGTTGTCCAATATTTATTTATTTCCTATTATAGAAGACTAAACAAGTAACTCTACATTTATGTCATGATGACATAAACGAATTGAAATGACATTTACGTTTTTTTTTTAAATGTATCTCTTCTACGACCAAATGTAAACAGTACTAAGTAAAGTAAGTCTGTAAATATTCCACAGCTGGGTAAAGACTTGACCTGAAGGTGCCAAAATGCGGCATTGTCGATACACATTCAGGCCTCACTCCATCCTTACTAGCTAAACGAATCCAACAGGAAACTATTAATTATCATCATACTAATAATATTTAGTACTAAAAATTTACCATGTAAAATAATAAAAAAACGCGTATTTATTAAGAGTAGATTCTTCTCATGCATAGCCTACCAGCGTCCTGTCAAATATAATATATACTAATCGAATAGATATAGAAATAGACAATTTTACTAATATTTAATAATTTGTTATAATCATAAAATAATAAATATTAAAAATAACCTTAACCATAAACAAATCAAATACGTATCATACAAAATCACTATTTAAGAATAAACATTAAATTAACATATTTATATTTGTTGAATACATAATATACCATACAGCTGATTATATACCTAAGGTAAGATTTGAATGGTTTGTTGTATAACAGTCAATGTTTACAGAACAGCAATCAAACAGTAGTTGTAGTCTCGTTCAAGTGAATTGTAGACGACGTTACGTTATGGTGAAAGCTACCGTCGAGATGGATCTTTGTGTATCGTATAAGTTTACTAAAGCTAACAATTGCTACTTGAAATTGTCACTGAACCGCATAATAAATAATACAATTTACTAGGTAAAAAATATATACAAACCATAGATTTACATATTCCATGCGATTTGAAGATCATCACAGCCCGTAGAGATGGGCACTCTGAGACATTTTAACGATCACTTGCGTCGCTAAACCCTCCTTGGGAACTAAGATGTTATGTCCCTGGGCCTGTACATAATATTCGATGGCACGGTAGCAACAATACCTAAATAATAACATCAATATCAATACTGTTCATACTTTGTGTAATATCAGCAGTGCCGGACAAGGTTTTCTCAGTATGAGAATAGTTAGGCCAGTCCACACCGCTGGAGTAGGCCGGTTTGATGGCAGTATGAGTTTGCAAACTTTACTGGTCATGCACCGTTAACTCCGTACAGTTATACGTAAAGCCATTAAAAAATCACTAATAAATTAATACTGATAATTAAAATATATAACATCTATGTATAATTCAAAAAAAATATTATTATGTTTACATAATTCAAAGTTAATGTATAACAAAAAAATATAACCGACTCCAAATTTTTTCTTCATATTTAAATCGGAACCGGTGTATAAATAACTAACCGACCACGGTTTGCGTAGTTCTGAGGTAACGAACATAATTAATAAAATACAATCAAATTGATAACCTTTTTTTTATGTAGGTTAAAATTACAGATTTTGAAGGATTTCGATCCTAAATTGAATTCCACATTGACGAAGCCGCGGGTTCTCGTTTATTAAGTAGGTTTTCATTATATTTTATTTTATTTTTTTTATATTTTAAGAAAATATTCTAATTCTATTGCTTTATAAATATTTAAATTATAAGATTTAAATGTATTATTTAATTATTACAAAAATAATCAATTATATACTAATCCTAAAAATATTTTGCGTTATCATTGACAGTGATGACAATTTTTAATTATTATTCATAGGAAAAAATAATGCTCATCACTAGATACTTAATAATTTCTCTCTTTTCTCATTAAAATAAAGTAATAAATACAGTTAAACTAAAGAAATGTAAAAATAATGTTTCCGCCCGGGATCGAACCGGGGGCCTTCTGCGTGTTAGGCAGATGTGATAACCGCTACACCACGGAAACGTTGATGTTGATTCTGAATTAGTGCAACATTTTGAAAGTGTAATTCTGTTTTATTTAATATCAAAATATCATATATACATTATAATCGTAAGAATTTTATTAATTCTTGCATATTATAAAAACGTGATTAAAAAAATATAAAAAAGTTTCTCATAACATAAAAGATAACATTATTGAGTACATACCTAAATATATGTATTTATCACAAAATTATATTTTTAAAAAAATCCGATTTCAAAAATAACAAAGAAACATTTTTTTTTTATGGTATCGGTAGGCGAACGAGCAAATAGGCCACCTGATGGTAAGTGGTCACCACCGTCCATAGGCAATGGCGCTGTTAGAAATATTAACCATTTCTTACCAACCATAAACCATCAACCTTGGGAAATAAGATGTTACGTCCCTTGTGGCTGTAGTAACACTGGCTCACTCACCCTTCAAACCGGAACACAACAATACTACTCAGTATATTGCTGCTGTTTGGCGGTACAATATCTGATGAGTGGGTGGTACCTACCCAAACGGGCTTGCTCAAAGCCCTACCACCAAGTTAAGTACAACAAGCTGAAATATAAAATCTAATCTAAATCAGTATATCTTTATAAGTTTTAAATATGTGACACAAAAAATCTGAGCAAAAACACATAAAAGAAACTAGTTTCTTAGCTATAAATGTAATGCAGCTTACCTTTTAAATCTTATAACATAATTATCATTACTGATCATTGCCGAGAAAAAAATTACTGCACATATATTTTACAATTGGAGACTGGTATTTTCGAATATATTACACAATATTTTAATTTCTTTTCTCACTTTAAATTTACGTTTAATTGAAAATTTAATTTTATGTTGAAAAGTAAAAAAACTAATTAATCCTGTGCTTAATCGCGGGGTTACAAATAAATAATCAAATTAGAAGATCATAAGATTTAATTTAAATACATTTTTATACAAAACTAATTTGCAAACTCATTTTACAAAAAACGTCTGTTTTCAATATTACAATAAATAGTTTAAAATTATTTTGTTGTAGAAATGGAACATGAAATAATAATACAATATTTTTATTATTTAATAATACATATCTTTTAAAAAAAGCATTTAAATCTCATTCAAATTATTATTTAAACAAAAATTTTTGTTTTTTTTTCAGAAAACTATTTCTTTTCAATTTTTAAAATTCAAATTTCAAATTGTTAATGATATTTTTTTAATTCAACTTTTTTTATTCATATGGCAAAGATACATGCAGATAATGATAATAAATAACTTTGAGGATATGGATTGTTGGGAAATCATAACAACTATGTACTATTATTATTTTATTTTATAAATAATATGCATTCTTATACAAGTTGTTAGGCATAGGATTCACATCTATAAATAAAATTCATCTTATATCATTTTAAGATTGTATAAAAAATGCTTTATGTTTTGGAATGACAAATGAGCAAAAATATTAAAAAATATAGTAGCAAAACTACTATTATGAAGTATTTGCTAAATTATATAAATAAAAAAAAAAATATTACCCCTTCAACATTTATAATTTTTGAAAGTATATTTTTTTAGTTGTAATTTAGAATACATGCAATATATAAAATCTGTACAGTATTCAATCATATTATATTTTTTTCTTAAAGAATTATAAGCAATCTCGATAAATTAATTGTCATACACTATCTTATTCATGATTTACCCTAGATAATGCAACATAACTATGCTTAGTATTCATGTCATAGTATCCAACGGGACCAGCATCACAATCTGCACAGCTTAAATACTTGTAATTATCCACAGTATGCGTAAAGCCTATGTTTTCAAAAGTATACATATTTTCAACATGGTAGAATTCATTAACTTTTTCGTTTTGAATCCCCGAGTCCTTTCTTGTGTCTTGTTGCATTAGAGGTAGATCTTTCTGTAATTAAATATAAAACAAATTTAGTTAATTTTTACACATAAAAAATATTATAATATTCTTTTATAGTAAATTAGTACTAGTAAAACTAAACACTTAGCAGATCAATCAGGTGTTATTCTTATTTTCTATATTTCAATTTATTATCTTAATTTTATTTAATTTGGTATCACTGTGTGATAGGTGACTTTAACCTAACTTTTAAGACCAAAACATAAAAATTCGTATAAAAAAATTACAACAGTATTAACCTCTTGTTTCATGTATTTCCCGGACTTTTTATCCAATATTTTAGAACCGCAAAATTTACATTTAACGATAAGTTTATTTGTACCATTTTCTACATATTCATTTGCATCTTCAATTGCATTATTGTCAATATTATCTGAGTCTGACATGATATAATATTATTTAAAAATGAATAAGACACTAAAATCAATAGAAAGTTAGCTTTTGTATTAATTCATGTAAAAAGTTATAACCGGCAGTACGGAACTGAAAAATGCAATTTTGCATACAAAATGGCATTTACGAAGTTTTTTTTATAGAAGTTGTTGTACGCTAGGTTTTTATAAACGAAAGTATAGTTTTAGTTCTTACTGAAAACTTATGTTTTGAGTAAATATCTACCGTTTCACGTTAATTAACATTTATTTGATATTATTTTTTTGATCAAAAGATTATTACTACCGATATTCGTAAACTTATCACTTTGCAGTTATCAAAGGTGTTGACATGGAAAGGAAAATTTGATACAGGTAAAATATCAATTAAGTTGTAATATAACTCAAAGATAATTACTGAATTTATATATAGTAATTTAATGGCCTAAATATCCATATCTATCTACTCCATTTCTGAATTCTGATAGAATTATATGAACACTTATTCTACTACATCCGATCAATGGTACATTAATAAAAAATTTTTTAGCAATGATAACACTTGTCGAAATTGTCAATTTGAAATTTTGTCAAAAGTGTGATTGTAAATTTTATCAACCATCAAGTCATCGATTATCGACTTAAATACATTTATTTTTTGCAAATATTAAATATGAGTTCCGGTTTTATATCAGAGTCTGAAATATTGGAGGCCAGACGGCGACGTCAGGAAGAATGGGAGAAAGTCCGGACTGAAGATCAACCTAAAGGTAATAGATATATCTCATGTGTTTTTTCATCATGTTATCAAAATGTATATTTTGATAATAAAAACTTATACATTTTCACTACCTCTCTTAGTAACTGAACGAATATTTTTTTTTTATGTCAGTTTTTTATATGTTAAAATAGTATTATGCACACATCACATGAAAACTAATTAAACATATTCAAAAAACTAAGCATAAACAAAGAGGGACTTATTGTTTTTACAAGGGACCACTTTCAGATAACCCTTAGACATTGGAATAAAGTTCTAACCTGTGCTGTGTAAATAATTTAATAAATGTATGATTATCAAATGTGTGAGTTGTTAGGGAAATATGTTGATCTATCTCCAAAACTTAAGGAAACCTGGACATTATTAAATCACAATATGTATTGCTTATTCAAGTAGGTTAATAACATGTTGGAGTGTAGATACTACTAAGAAGAACCAAAATGAAAGTCAGTTAACTCTTTTTCATCAATCAATACTACCCAACCAAATATTATCCGACAAATAATGTTCTAAGAAATAAATACATTTAATTTTATATTCAATATTTAATTCATTTTGATAGTCTAGGCGATATGAATATAAATATGTCAGTAAAAATCTCAAAAGATTGAATTTTGTGAATATTATATTCAAATGTTTAACTTCTGTTTGTAATTTATACATAACAATATATTTTTATTTGAATATTCCAACTACGGGTAAGAGGGACATAACATCTTGATTCCCAAGGTCGGGGTCTCAATGACAATGATTAATGTTTCTTACAACACCACTGACTATGGATGGTGGTGACCATGTACCATCAGGGGGCCCATTACCCTGTCTGCCTATTTATATCACAAAACAACATATATTAGACCCATGGATGTTAGATCATCCATGATCTTTAGGATGGTTAATATATGAACGTTGGCAACATCTTTACCACTAGATAGCAGGTTTTAGGTACATTTTTTCAAGATTTACATAATAATTGATTTACAAACATCCATCCATCCAAACTTTCGCATTTATAATATTAATAATAAAGATAATTCTTATTAAGTTATACATACAAGATATAGTTTATGATAATATCTATGAATAATTTGTTTCCAATAACTAGAAGCTCCAGAGGAGGCATATGACAATCGGCCACTTTTCCAGCGGCTAGAAGAACAGAGATTGAAGAAAGAGGCAGAATTTGAGGAGGCACATAAACTTAGTAAGTGTAAAGTTTAGTTCCCCGGATCTCGGTCATTTTTTTACTTTGCAGTTAAAATTGCACTGTTTAAGCTGGTCAAATGAACACACACCAGTACATATTATTTACCTTATTTTGTTTCGAGAGTGTAAGGTGACAGGATAGTTTTGATTTATAAGGGTTATTTTTATATTGCTTACTATTAAATATGTACATGTATAAAAGCGAAATATAACTCAAAGATTAAATACGAAATCTCAGAAGCTATAACACCTACAAACTTGAAATTTGGCAGGTAGGTTCCTTATAGGGTGGATTTTACGAAACTTCGCCTCTGAGAGGTAAATGCCACAGGTTCAGCTAGTAAACAATATATTCAAGAAATGCAGTAGACGCTTAAATAACATTCACAAATTTAATATTGTATGTACTTTGTTATGCTGAAAAGCTAACAATGGTCTGAGCATACATGCTAATGTAAAACTATGCTGATCTATTTTAAACAGATCAATGATTGCATTAAAGTTGCCATCACTTACCTGCACTAAATTGTTTGTAGATTCGAGTATGCTTACAGGCAAGATATATGTATATATTAATATTAAATTCCATGGCTTAACAATTTACTTAAGAGTTATAAATATACTGTATGCAATACTTGGATTTATTTTGTTAATATTGTTTTATAACAATTATATCATGTAAGGTTTAACTATGGTTAAACATGTGATATAAGTTCATTGCAAGTCGGTAACTTCAGGATTAGCGTGAAGCATGTGGTATTTGATATAAGTAGATTTTAAGCCAAAACTTTTTACATCATTTTAACAGCTGTTCTGCTATTTTTGAGTAGAATCAGCTTTATTTTACTTTGTCATTTAGTCAAAATTAATAATTGATCTTTCAGAGAATATGATCAGAGGTCTGGATGATGACGAAGTTGGTTTCCTAGACCTCGTGGAGCGTACTAAAGCTGAAGTCGCTCAACAGATCAGCATTGAAGAAAAGAAGGAGATGCAAGAATTCAGGTTAGATTAATGCCTTTAAAATAATTAAAAAAATAAATAAATGAGTCATATCAGTATAAGATAATACACATGATAAAACGCATTAAATTAGTGTTACTTGATTACCGTTGATACAGAATGTATAAAATTGATTGTATTTGGTTTATGTGATTTAATTTGTAAAATTTTACTAAAAATGTTATAAAAGAAAATACGTAATCGATATTCATCACTACATTTAATCACTGCCAATAATGAAATCGAAATCTACAATCCAAGTGAAAAGAGTTTTTTTTTTTTTTAATATTTTTATTATGTTAATTGCAGGGAAAGAGTCTCGAATTTGGCGGAAAGTGAGGAATTGACGCGGCTGAGAGCACAACTGGCCCCCGCTCGGAGCACGCAGACCACAGCTCAAGCACAGAAGAATAAGTTACAAGGGGTAATTACAGTACACATTTTCCTGAAAGATTTCGGCCTAGGCGGCTTTCTTCAAACGAGCCAATTGTACAGGAGATATTACAGTATGAACTAACACAGGTGTGATCTTTCCTTACTCTTATAGTTCTATGGAATGGCAAATGCAACAAGGTATGATAGAATTCAGGTGCCCGGGTGCAAGTAGTGCTCAGGTGATCTACCCTTCCCACAAAAATTTTTAAAAGAATTTAGGGCCGGTTTTTTTTCCATTCTTAGGAAATGGAAATTATCACACTGCCAACTTCCAAACTTCGGAATTCATGGCAGAATAGTCCAATAACTTTTTAATGTCACAATCTGTGATTCGACCCCGGGACTATGAGATCTAATCAAATAAATAACTACATACATAATGTGTGATGAAGCCTTGAAGTTTTTAAATTTACTTATTGAACAATTTAGACATGGTTCTATAACCAAAATAATGTATTTCCGAGGCATTTAAGCTTAACTTGATCATTTGATACTTTGTCAAATTTAAATCCTTAAGTTAAAAAATTATGCCCTCAACCTAAAAATAAAATATTTTAATTAAAAAAGTAAACTTATGAAAATTTCGCATCAAAGTTACACTCATATATCATTGTAATGGAATGTTACATATTATAAAACATTGTAACGTTTATATCATGAGATCCAAAGCTTTTTACTGTTAAAAAAGTAAATACAAATATGTATTTTTTGAACTTTACAGGTTGTAGTAAGGAAGCGAAAAGCGAGTGACATGGACGGTGATAAGGAGAAGGGATCGCCCCCACCCAAAAATGGAGTTGTTCACCATAATAGCAGGTTTGTGTTTGTTTATTATTTTACAATAGACAAGGATTGGTATTTTTTTATATGTTTATAATATAGTTATACGAATGGGCTAAATAGCCACCTGATGGTACCACCATGGTTCACTATGGCTCATGGACATTGGACATTACAGTAAAATGTTACGTCCCTTCATATACTGAAACATAACATCTTAGTTCCCAAGGTTGGCGACTATAGTTACACTGGCGACTTAACCTTGAAAAAGGAACACATCTTGTCTGAGTATAGCTGATCTTCTACAGAATATGTGATGGCCCACCCAAATGGGCTCGCACAAAGCCCTTACACCAAGTGAATATGCTAGATAATGCATGTGCATTCGATATATATACATTTAGGAGTTCGAAACAGAAATTATTAAAAAAAACAATAATCCTACACTTTATTAAATCATTTAATAATAAAACAAAATTACAAATTGATGTTCCCATTTAGCTACATAACCTAAATACCAAAGTAAAACAACAATCAGCTATACAAACAAAAATACTTTTATCAACCTAAGTTAAAATTGCAACCACAACAACAAATCATGTTTCAACCATTCTGTACCAAGCCAACGAGTAGGATGCCCTTTAGCCCGGCGCAGGCTGCCTCATAAAGACTTTTTTTTATAAAAGAAATGAGTTTCTTAATTATACAATGTTATACAGTATGTATAACTTAAAAAAAATACATTTATTACCAGTTGTCTTGTACTCAAACATAATAATCATCATGAATCTATTAAGATTGATTAGATCTTAAAATGTGGTGCCTCTATTCTACCCTCAATATCTCACTCTTGACTCCAATAACATTAATTTACATAATTTCAGTGCTGATCAGAACGGTCTGTCATCACCGGGGGAGACGATGGGAGCCCTACGGTGTGTCGGCGTGTTGCCCGGCCTTGGTCACTACGATACGGATACATCAAGTGACACGGACGACTCCAGTGATAATGATTCTGTAAATATGCTTTTTAATAATTCATCTAATAACAGTTGACTTGGCCGGTATTTTTGAATCTTCGTAGGAACATTTATAGGTTATTTTTAATTTTTCTACATCATTTACAAGCTATAGTCTATGAGCTGAGATGGCCCAGTGGCTCAGTCCAGTGGTTCTAATCAAGGCAAGCACCACTGAAATTTCATGTGCTTAATTTGTGTTAATAATTCATCTCATGCTCGACGGTGAAGGAAAACATTGTGATGGAACCTGTATATGTTTAATTTCAATGGAATTTTGTCACATATATTTCCACCAATCCGCATTAGAGCAGCATTATAAGCCTTAGCCCAGAGCTGAGATATTTACAGGCTTTATTTAAGGCTTTAGTAATGTCTTAAGATAATAAACTTAAACCAACAATCTTTAAAATTTTACATGTTGCAAATTTCTAATACTTTTTTTTAGGTGTACTGTTGTTCCTTTGTCTTTATGGCAAACTTTAATTATTTAAATTAAATTACATAAAGTCCAATTAATTATTTCAGACTGACAAGTGTTGTTTGAAAAGGGATCTCCTCGGTCGCAGGCCGGACCAGACGGGCGAAGGGAAACGGAAGGAGGAGGAGAAGAGTTAAATTTAATTTTGAACTTTATTTCTTGTGTAGTAAAGTTGTAATTGCATTAAAAAGCACATAGATTTAAACCGCCCATTGGCAATTTTTGATTGATTGTTATGTAAGGCTGGTTTCTCTTAATAAGGTATCTCGTATAATTTAATGAATATGTGTACATTTATGTTGTAAATTAAGTACTGAAATTTGTTATTTGTATATCTATATAATAAAAATCTGTATTTCAATTATTTAGTAGAAAAGTAGAGGTCTGTCCGCAGCGTTGCGTCTTAATGGCAGTTTTTAAATAATTATTATATTATATCTTCTACTTATGCCCGGTTGTCGAAGTTTTGCTCATTAAATATATTACTAGTCGGTCTACTATAGGTCTCCCGCGAAACTTCGTGTTAATACAAAAGTTTTTTTTTTTTTAATTTTGAAACCTATCACAGGTTTTGATTTGATTTAGTTTCATCTGAAAGTCATTCATCTACATTTGGTGCCAAAATGATGACGCCTTTTTCGAATTAAATTTTTAATGTTAAGTAGTACATTACTTCAGTTAGAATTGGTGTTTTTCGATAACAATTTACTTTATTTTTTACGTTTTTCAATTTTTTTTATACAAACGTTGTACCGCCCTCTGACCGGCCAGTATCTTCTGTCTTCTCTCTAAAATTAATTATTTGTTAAATTGTAACAATTAAGTAAATTGCAATCAAGAATCCTCTTTAATTTTCTGCACATCTACGGCTGGTGTTCTTCAAGATGGGACCATAACCGATTTTTAATGTGCAGCTGCATATCGTGCCATAATCACTGGGACAAAAATCGACTTACGCTTTTAATATATAAGATATACTAGCTGGACCCGCGGTATCAGTATTAAATTCTTCAAGAACATGGATACAAACCAGGGCCGGATCTACCGTATGGATTTTTAGACTTCAGCCCAGAGCCCCGTTGATTCAAGGGGCCCCAGCTAAGTCAAGTTAAAGTCAAAAATAGACGATAATGCGAAAGAATCCATAACTTTATTAAACACATCGTATGATTTGCAGCCCTGCGAATCCTGCAATTAATCAAACCCATTCAATTAATTTAATTGAAGTCTACGTTCAGGTGTGTCTTAAAGGCCCCTAAGTAGTATTAGCCCAGGGCCCCCTAAACTCACGGTCCAGCCCTGATAAACTTTCATCTACAACGTTACCGTTGTAAGGTAAGAAAAGTAATCTATGTCCGTTCTTGGAGTTTTAAAGTTGGAGTCTAAATTTCATCCAATTCGGTTCAGTGATGTAGCCGTGAAAACGTAACCGACAGACAGACTTCCAAATTTATAATATTGGTTTAGATTATTTGAAACTAGCTACGGATTCCAGCTTCGTATGGGAAGGATTATGGCCGTAATAGAACGATTATATTGAAGGACAAACATTTACTTTTATAGACAGGCAGACTGGCAAACGGATCTGATGGTAAGGTTAACATTGGCGCCGTAAGAAATATTAACCATTCCTTACATCGCCAATTTTCCACCAACCTTGGGAACTAAGATCTTATGACCCTATATTATATACTGATTTGACTTATTTTTGCTTTAAAAGTTAAGTATAAGTTAAACGTCGGTTACAATACGTTTCTGGGTTGTTATTTTAAACCGTATACAATGAGGAGAAGCACTCACAGGAGACTTAGTTTGCGTTTGCGATTTCTGATCGAACGTACGTAATGTTATAAGTATAACATTTTTTCAGAAAATCAATAACATTTACGTAAAATAACAATGTACTTATGTATTGTGAAACATGTTAATATTTAATTTCTTTAAATGTATGCCTTAATGATCATTTAACTTCTACGTTAGAAAAATCGCGAAAAGCCCTTTCTGCGGTACAAATATCGTATGGATAGCGGCTGCGCTACCCCAAAGTATTATAACAACCGATTCTTGGGGAAGTACCCACTACAAAGACGGGGATTCTCCCAGCGTATTGTACGCATAATTGTATTGGACGCGTTCAGCGAAGTTAAAATAATATTAGTACCGCGTAAAAAGTCTAGATGGCGGTAGAGTGTAGTGTTTTGATCTTAATGAAAATATGTAGGTACTAAGCACGTTTTTAATGTCTTGTTTAGGATTTGATCAGGGGAATGCGGATGCATTTGGGGTCCCCCAAGACTGGAGGCCCAGGGCGAGCCACCCCTTCCAGCCCCTCCCTCCCTTGTTAATCCGCCACTGCTCTCCAATCCGTGTATATATTTATTGGTCATTGCAATTGGGCATCATCAGTAAGACCAAGAAATTTATATGACTCAACTGGATCTATCGATTCTACGTGGACATGATAAACTTTAACATATTTCATATACGGTGTGCTAACTTTTACAAAAGTTTGTTATTATTTAATATTTATCCCTACACCTTAATTACTTATCCTACACCAATATACCATATCAGGGGTTGTTTACATTGTAATCGTCATTTGTGTTTATAAAAAAACGTATCGTAACTTAAATACAGATGTATAATAACGATTCGTTAAATGTCGGAACCGGGCATAAATGATTTCCCAAACATTAGAAATATTTTTGGAGTCGCCATATTTATAATTGCTTATAATTCAGTGTGTACATTTTCGAAGTGTACGATAGTAGTATTTTTAACGTCTACTTATGGCAAAACGAAGCGCCATATTGAACCAGTTATATTAAGCGTTAAACAAGCACGAGTGTTTTATGAATTTTAGCGTTTTCGATGTTTTAACTTGAATTTAAAAAATATTAAGTTTATCATTTAATTTGAATTAGTTAAGTTATTTAATATTCAAATACAAATTATAATGAAATAATTATATACTGATAGTGACCACATATTTTCATACATTCGTCATTTTAATATTTATAACCTAAAAGGAAACTATATTGGAGGCTTGATATACGGTGAAGGCTACTATTAATGTTGTTGTGCTGCAGAACCCGAGGCCCTGGTTTCAAAACTCGAGACGATCCAGTAAAATATTGGTTTTTTTGTCGCGCTCACGGTCCTATATAAAGGTCTCACAACTCAGCAGAATTCGTAAGTAAATAGTCGAAGTGCCATCTAATGCCATCTATTGCCATCTTTGTCGCACCGGATATCCCTCGATCGTAGCGACGTTCGCGGCTCGTTAAGAGTCATACGTCAAAACAGATAGTTGCAAGATTCGCGGTCAAGAAATTCTTAAAATTCGGACTCTGGATGTTAGAAGTGTACGTGAATCTCTTGATCCCGCGTCGGAACTCTTCAATCCCGTCGGATTATAAGAGTAAGGGAATAAACGCACACTTGTGCATTAAAATATGTCCTGCGTTGTGGGTTTTAATTAATAATCATGAAAAACATTTCGTTCATTTAAATTTTATTATTGTGACTTAATACGGGACGGGATCAATGTCGGGACCCCAGGTAACCGGCTCTAATGCTCGCAGTGTGTAAGACTTGCTATGCAGGCTTGGTGTATACACGTGTATATGTCTTCACGAATTATAAACACAAATCAGGCACATAACAATTCAGTGCTGCTTTCTTGTGTATATACCCCTTAATGTTTATACACAGCCTAAATGATTTTAATGTAATTTCATGAACATCCTATAACATAATATTGTTAAATATATATTGTTTGTAAAAGATATACAATTTGATTGATACTCTTGTCTGTACAGAAGTGAGATATCTTAAATGTCTTTGTACTAGAAAATGTGATTTATTTAAATCTTACAAGAATATAATGTTGTGAATATAATTTTATGAAGTTGTTTTATTATTATTATTTTGTGTTTGTTTCCTGGCTGCTCCTCGAGTTGTTTAATTGGCTCTACTCCTGATGGCCACAGATCACGGGACGGGTTTAAACCCAAGGTCGGACCCTTAAAATGTGCTTGCCTGGGTTTGGACCCGTAATCATCGGTTAAGATGAACCACTGGGCCATCTCGCTCTATACGCCAAATATATATAGAAAAAAACTATTTATAACTAAGCCGGATAAAAACCTACGTCTTAGTCCAAGTGACGTTCGCTACACTGAGTTGAACTTCATCGAGCCATTAGGACTTGATCCAGGTTTGAATCCAGGGTAAGGAATTTGAAAACGATTTTCAGTTTGAACTTTTATTAAAATTAAATAATTTACAATTTAAATATTAATACTTTTGGTAACCGAGTGTTAGATAGTCAATTTCATTGTGTTCGATCACAATCGAATCGGACACAGCGTTCACCGGATCGACCGGATCGACCGGCTCCGGTTCGGTCTTGCTATCCGAAACCTTCTTTGGTGAAATGTTGCCTTCATCGCTGCCCTCGTCCGATATGTTCTTCTTATCTTCATTTTTTTTTCTCCGATTCCTAAAAAAAAAACCAAAAACGAATTACCGTGTATAATAAATGTAAAATTAATACAAATATCTTCGTGTGAGTGCTATTTCTACTGACACACACATGTAGGGATGTCGACAGGATTCTTTCAAAGGAGATGCATCTTCAAATTATACTATAGGTAATTCAAATATGTATATAGATCGCACAATAGTGGATCTCGTGCGACACGACGTGCGAACACGTGTCGTCGGTCGCCGGTGAGTCGCGAGTCTGTGCTTGTGCAGCGTACACAGAAAGCGGATAGAATAGAGAGGAGTACATTGAATACAGGACTCATTGCAAGTAGGTTCACCCCCTTGCACCCATCGTACTTAAATAACGATAAATTCTACATTCGCATGGAGGGGATGGATTACCACGTGGTTATCACCTGGCTACACCAGAATATCTACTAAAATACCCGTCTCTTAGGGGGCGTCACGGGATCACCTCCAAATCCATCCATAAGCCTAAATATTGGCGTACTATATAGTAAGGTGATATTAAACCATATGATCATCTAAAATAGTACCATAATACCTTTTAGGATAAGGTTGTTTCAGATGGAAAGTCCTGTAGTGCAGCTTCATGCTGTTGCTCTGTGTGAATCTCTTGTCGCATAACGTACACGCGAACGGCTTCTCTCCCGTGTGCGTCTGGAGTGTACAGGAAAAACATTTTAACCGACTACAGCGTAACTAAAGAGGTTCATTTCATAATGGATAATGTCATCTTTTCAAATCACGTACAGTTCAACGAATCTTAGAATAAATATTAGTTTGTAAGGTAAACGATAACGTACAAACAGACATACCCATTACATTTAATCGAATATACTATATTTCAAATTCAGGAAATAAGATAAGCTTTGCTATGTTATGCACTATAGACAGTTCTTGATTAATATATCTTTATTATTTATAATACAATAATCTCTTACTTTGCAGTGCAGCCATACAAAAGAAACGAGAAGTGTTTAGGGGCCCGGTTGAAACGAAGTTATAAATATATATATATAATTTTAATTAACAATTTTATTTAACAACATTTAAGAATAATGAAATGACAAAATTATTATTAAAAATTCCATGTGAATTAAAACAAAAAAAAAGTTTAAATAATATTATATAAAAACGTTTACAATTTAATTTTTTCTTACAGAAATATTTACTACCAGTTCACCCTACTGTAAGCCGCAAAAGAACTTCGATCTAATAACATTCGTTTAAACGATTAATGGTAACACGCAAACAGACATTGCTGTTTTGTATAATACGATACCTACCAACATGTGACGCTTCAATCCGATGTTCGAGAGAAACTGTCGTCCGCAAGTCTCGCACGAGTGAACCTTTTCCCTCGTGTGGAGATTCTGATGGACTGCGACGCTACCGGGCTAGATATTATTAAATATTATTAATAACTTTTCGCTTGAGTGGGACGGGGGGGGGGGGGTTATGGCAATCGGCGTTGTGATCACCATATGATCCGTTGACTAGCCAAACGTGAGATCGTAGCACACAAATAAACACCGGTATGGCAATCGGCTCAGGTTTGATCACCATATGATCCGTTGACTAGCCAAACGTGAGATTTTTTTTTTGTAGCACACAAACACATGCATTTATATATTTTAGGATAATGAATGTTACGTTCATATCATATTCTAAATTTTCAACTAGAATATTTAAATCGCTTACACAATTAACTATAATAAAAAAAAAAATATTTTATTGTAACATTTAAATCGAAAAAAATCATATAGTAAAAAATCATAACACGATTAATAGTAGATCAGTATTTTTTTATATTTTTATTATAACATGAGGCATTTAAATGGTATCATAACACCATTGATACTTACTATCAGTAATTTTGAATATATACATCACCGCAGAATTGTAAATACCGTTAGATCGTTGTCTATCTCGCGAGATTGTAAACTGCCAAAATATCGTGAACGGTGATTTAACTCAAAATAAAACGTCAAAAATTTCGATAGTTTGTTATATTTCGATTATGTTAGATTAGAGTTTATAATTTAACTGAATTTACTCACCACGATAGATAACAATCTACCGAAAAGTAATGCGTTATATTGTAAGGAGCATGTTACGGTTCATTATATTAGTATTTGTAATATGTATATTCATACCGCTAAGGATGCTCCGCAAATCTCACAGATGTGTCTCTCGTTGGGGGGGCAGAAGGACGTTCCGGGATGTTCCGCAAGGTGATGCTTCAAACACGCCGCTTGAGTATCGAAGTGCTTGCCGCACTGGAATTTCAGTTTTTTTTATTAGGACTATGTATTTATATGTGATTACAGATCTATTGTATATATACATATATAATTGTAGGTAACTAACATAAATTTGTATTTAAAATGTTGAATAAGTGTACAGTAGTTTCTTGCGGGCTCTTGTCGACAGATACTACTCTCTGAACCAGTGATAAGTTAACTTAATATAGTTTGCAAAATGACGATTCAATAGTATTTGTACTTGAATAAAGGATATTTTAATTTGTCAAGACGTTTTTAAACGTTGAAGTTAAGAAAATCGATTCAGGAACACAAAAATATTGTTATTTGGCGGTAGAATATTTGATGAATGGGTGGTACCCAGACGGGTTGCACAAAGCCCTCCCAAAAAAGGTTAATTCTTATTATTAAATAATAGCTCACCTGGTGACACGTGGTCGGTTTCGTCTTTTTTCTTCTCATCTTCTTGTTTCTTCTTATCTCGGGCTTAATGGGAACTTTTTCGAACTTTCTGGAAGATAAGTCATCGGAATAGAGTTATTCCTTTGTTTATTTATGTCTAGATAGACTGTCAAAGCTGAGAACGCGTCGGAAAAAATACTGACCAACGGTTGGTCACTAACTGCACGCACACTAGTAAAGTAGTATGACGTTTGGCGATTGTCAAGCGTAGCTGTCACGCACACCAAGAAAAAAAACTCGGCTCGTTTGTTTTAGTTCCTAAGAGTTAATCATTCAACGAAATTTAACCAAAATAAAATAAACAGCTAGAAACTCACCTGGATTTCAATAAACTTGTAATCTGAAAAAAAATATTTTAAATTAATTTCACTTAACGCGTACAAGACAACACGCTTACACTGTGTGAAACAGAACATTTTCTGATTATTTGAAGTGGTAACTTCTTATGGGGCTTCGTTACGTAACGCGTTACGGCGCCAGTCCGTCTGGCTTCCCTTTCTCCTACGCATACGGCAGCGGTGGGCAGGCTCTTCCTCTCTCACTCTAACCCACAGCCGTAAGTTACCACTTCTGTTGGGCGTCCGGAGACGCACGCATTTTTTTTTTTAAGTTATACTTGAGCGTTATAAAAAATGATAAGATTGAATGGTTTGGATGACAGTGATATGGGAACTACATGATGAAGTTGCTCGCTAAACTGTCAACTGTCAAGTCGCTCGATATAGACAACTTCACACCTTAGTTTACAATATATATATATATTTTTTTAATTTAAATTGTAAAGTAGAAAAAATAAGAAATACCATTGATTATAATAACAATAATTATTTAATTATTTGCATAAAATTAAAAAATATTTTTAATTAAACCGTAGAAGTTGTTTACACGGGCGTACGAACGTAGTTGGACGTACAAATGGATAAATTTAATTTCATTTTTAATAAAAAACTAATAGAGTTTTACCTAGAAATGGAGCTTGCCTATTGTTTTTTCATCAATATTCGACATCTCGGTAAGGTCTACCTGGTGCATCATGAGTGCCATAACGACAAAACCCCACCCAGTGCGTAACCTAGTGACAAGTTTAAAGCAAGCAAGGGGCTCGTCGTTAACAGAGAGGAAGTAAAAACAGCTAATTTAAGGCAGAAAGATCGGTGCTTTTGTATTTATAACGTTAGAAATATTAACCATTCCTTACATTACGAATACGCCACCGATATTTACACTGGTCCACTCAACCTTCGAACCGGAACACAACGATACTAAATATCACTTAAATGTAATGTTTCTGCTGTCGTTACCTTATCTTGCATCTTCTTCCCCAATATCTTTCTGGGCTGATGTTCAATCTGCAGACCTTCACTGTAACGAAGGTGTTTCATTGAATTTATTTATTTCATTTCTATATAATATAATTGATACTTTAAAAAGTGTTAAAAAATTATTAAATCGTGTAATACAGAACTGATGCCAAGCCTTGCCCAACAGATTCATGTGCGTTAAACTTATAATAAAATAGTGCCTATATCAACTAACTAGAGAACTGATTTATTAATAAAGTAAATGTTATGATTTAATTATAATTTATACCCCATAGCACTCAGGTATAATGTAGATTTCTACCTGGTTATTATCATTAGTTCCGGAGCTTACCTCATACATACAAACATACCAATTTTACCTCTTTACAATATTAGTATAGCTGTGCGTTTTTGATTCTAACTTTATTTGAACTTAGCGTGAACTTTGTATTTATTTATTTCTAGGCAGATTTCGTATATATAATATTGTAGAAGATGGAAGAAGAGTGGGGGAAACCATATAAAAAGCAGCGCTAGCAGCCGACGCGCTCTCTTTGCTGTTCGGCTGTTATCGGGTCAACATCTCGGCAACGTCATTCTGTCCGTTGGATTTTTCGTTAGATTGTTCCGTAATTGTTGTAATAGTTTCAGAGGTCTTACATTTTTAGTTTTAGTTTAATTGATTTTTAGTTTGTTAAATTTAATTGTTTTCAAAGTAGATTGGTTTTGTAAATTGTTTTCTTGAGGGTAGTAATAAATTTGTATTTAAAAAAAAAAACTTCTGGTCTTATTTCTAAGAATATATAATCATTCTTTATTGAGATACTCTGTCGTTAAAATAGTGGAAAAGAGTCACTACTGAGTTTCTTGTCGGTTCTTCTCGATAGAATCTACTTTCCGAACCTTATATACTTAATTCAATACTGTAACATGGCGATTCAAACTTTTATGAGCCTACTTGAATAAAGAATATTTTGATTTTCTATTCTCAATGTGTGCGTATTTAAACTTGTCTATAACCTATTCCAATGGAAGTAGGAAAAAAGATAAACAAACCTTAAATTTACGTATTTCATGCGATTCGCTAATAACTCAGCTATATTGTGCACTACTAAGAGTCTATGATTAATATATCTTTATTTATAATAACAACACTATTGCACTTAACTACTTATTTCCAATATTCCGATAACAGTTTCGTCGACGTTCGAAACGCCATTTTTTCGCAAATCCATAGTGAATATCATAGACTAACGTCAATTTGCTGTCAAATGTTGTTTATTCGGCTTTTTTCCTGTTATGTTTGGAATAGAGTGTATGTATTGATGTGTTTAAACGTGTCTGTGTCTGTCAATGCGTACAACTTACACGACAACTTCAGCATGCATCGCTGAATGGAAGAGATGTTCCTCGTACGCCTTCCTCGTCTCGAAGCGGATGTCGCAACGGGAACAGAACGTGTTCACGTCTTCATCATCGTCTGGGCTCTCCTGAGACAATTTAAACATTGATATCAAATGTAAAATATACTTTATTAACCTTTAAATAAGCGCTTGAGTTGTCTGGAAGAGATGGCTACTTAGATGTATTTTTTTATGTTAAGTCGTGTACATACATTACATACATACATTAGCAGCCTGTAAATTTCCCACTGCTGGGCTAAGGCCTCTCCCTTTGAGGAGAAGGTTTGGAGCATATTCCACCACGCGGCTCCAATGCGGGTTGGTGGAATACACATGTGGCAGAATTTCGTTGAAATTAGACACATGCAGGTTTTTTCAAAATGTTTTCCTTCACCGCCGAGCACGAGGTGAATTATAAACACAAATTAAGCACATGAAAATTCAGTGGTGCTTGCCTGGGTTTGAACCCGAAATCATCGGTTAAGATGTACGCGTTCTAACCACTCGGCCATCTCGGCTCGCCAAGTCGTGTACAATAAAGTATATCAACAATAACACTTTAATGAAAATATCAAATGTATAATTTACTTTAATTAATTAATTATAAGGAGAAGAACCGATAAGAATCTAAGTTGACGACAGACAGTAATATAATTTGATCTCTGTATATGAATCTTGTATGTAAATCAATGAGCACCAACTCCTCCCTTAATAATTACTAAACAGATATTTCGGACGGTCGATAATATCGGCGATAGAAAGTCGATTCGCTCACAATGTCCCGAGTGCAGTGCTTGATCCGCTTGTGCTGGTGCAGGCCCGCCGCGCTCACGAACGACGACCCGCACAGCGCGCACACGTACGCGCTGCGGTGCGTGCGCAGGTGCGTGTAGTACGTCGACGAGTGCCTGGCGGCCGGGCGCGGTTCTTATTCGTAAACTTTTTTTTATGTTATCGGTAGGCGGACGAGCAAATGGGCCACCTGATGGTAAGTGGTCACCACCGCTGTGAGAAATATTAACCATGCCTTACATCACCAGTTCACCCTTCAAACCGGAACGCAACAGTACTGAGTAGTGCTGTTTGGCGGTGGAATATCTGATGAGTGGGTGGTACCCACCCAGACGGGCTTGCACGAAGCCCTGCCACCAAGTAAAATACTCGAAACACAGTTTTGGAGTTTATTTCTTCGTAATTAAATGCGAAAATGAATTTCATTGTTTGTTAGGTTTTTACGACTTAACTTCTCAAATAATGCCATAAAATTGTGCACACACGTTGTCAAGTTTACACAAAGAGTCAATGTGTCCTCACCACGCCCTCTCCCTCTTACACACGGACGGTGACTAGTTTACCATAAATATATTGTTGTCTATACTAATATTGTTAAGCTAAACAGTATTTATTTACTAAAAGTACAAAATATCAAGAGGCAAATTTGACAAACAATCGCTTACCATCAGGTAAACTCATATAAATAAATATATAATCTTACCTAAACTCTTCATTGCAGTACGAACATTTTCTTATGACACCGCTGTGGTACTGTTCGTGGAGGATCGCCGTGTTTCTTAAAACAATGAAAATCACAATCTTATTACAAATTCATCGAGACAGACAGATATTACTTGGAACCCCTACTTTCCGTTTGCATACGATACAGAGAACGTTTTTGGGCAATGCTATACGCATATATAACAAGATACCGGGAAATGTAACCAATTTACCATTTACGAAATTTAAAAAGTTTATTAAGACTAAATTAATAAATAAGTCTTATTATTCATCAAAAGAGTACTTGTTAGAAAAAAAACGCCTGGATTTAGGCTCGGGTTCCATCACCGGACACTAATTATTGTAAAAAAAAACAGCATTGTAAATCTGTTTATTTGAAAAGAGCAACTGTGCGAGTTTCTTGCCGTTTCTTCTCGCTGGAGGCTGCTTTCCGAAACGGTGGTAGTATTTTAATATCGACGATTCAAAAACGCTTCGTTGTGAAGTTAACTTGAATAAACATGATTTGATTTCATTTTCATTTGATTGTAACACTTATTTATATAAAAATAATTTAAACATTAATCATTCAAGTACTTTTGAAACGTAAATCATTTACTTATTATAATATAATATTTGCTGTTATTCTTCGAAACCGTTTGCTTTGAAATAAAATATTCTCAAAACATTGAATATGTTGTTAGTTAAATTGATTAGGCAACGACGTCGAAGAGGCTGTATAACGGAATACCTTCGGCTAATTGCAGAGCATTGTCTATGAAATACTCACTCCACCGGACACACGAGATGGCAGCGCAGACACAGGTACTTGGTGTAGTGCGCTCGCATGTGTTTGCGCAGATCACACTTCCACTTGAACCGCATGCGACAGAACCGACACTCGAACGAACCGATCGACTGCAACAGTTTCATTTACAGGTTAAAATCACGCATGAAAATAGGTCATCTTGTGTCCATACTCTGAAATAAAGACAACCGTCAGGTCAGATTTAAAGGTCTGGAGGTCCTGCGGCCACAATGGAGGCGTTGTAATAAATACTAACTATTCCTTACATCAACAATGCGCCACCGACATTGGGAACCAAGATTTTACGTCCTTTGTGCCTGTTGTTACCCTGGCTCACTCACCCTTCAAACCGGAACACATCAATATTGAGTACTGCTGTTTGGCGGTAGAATATCTGATGAGTGGGTGGTACCTACCCAGACGGGCTTGTACAAAGCCCTACCACCAAGTAAATGATATTATGAATTAATTAGATTATTTTAATTTCAATCAGTAAGCTATAATTTATTTAGGTATGTAGTTTGATATGATATTCCATTGAGTGCACAGCTATTTCTATGACTTTCTATAAGAAAAACTAAGGGAGACACGGGGTGTTTATATATACTAATATTACTCAGAGATAAAATATATAAAGTACATAATTGATATATTACATAATTTCAATTCATTTTAATTTATATATTAAATGTAATTTATTATTTATTTATTATTACATAAAAGAGCACCAGACTGTATTAACATAATTGTTAACAGCAAGCCGTGTGCACATACTCAGGAATGTAATCCAGCTAAAAATTGTGTAAGTCCATAGTTTTAATGTATATTCTGATTGTATTGTTTTTGTATCTTTGAATAATAAATAAAAAATTAGATAAAAGTTGTCCGTATAGGGTAACTTTAGAAAAAATAACACAGGTAGGGTATAAATCATATTAAAATCATAACACATGTATGAACATCAAGACATACCTCGTTTACTAACAATTATTTGTAATTTATCCTATTAACCCTTAATGTTTGTGTTGTTCCAGGTTACGGATTAACAAGGAAGTTACTACTACTATACTTGGCTTTAAAATTTAATTGAGTTTGTTATGTCAACCGTACCGATCAATCTCATTCGTGTATTCTCCATCCTACGTGACATTGGCGAAATAATATGTGCCCTGTGGCACAACTAAAAGCCATTAAACTAAGAATTTAATTGAATATACCTCTTTATGTCTCAACTTATTGTGTCTCTTCAGCATCTCCTCTTTAGAGAAACCTTTGAAGCAATCGGTACATTTGAACGCAGCTGCTTTATATTTTTCATCATTCGCTCTCGATCTGTGTTCCTGAAACCGATTACACGTAACAAAACTTTAACGAGGTCACATCGCACTTCTATTGAAACTTCGATAAGATCAACAAAACTCGAAATTTGAAAAATAATATAATATATAATATAAAGGTTATATATTTACAATTTTACGTGTGGTTTCTATTTTATCTTACGATTTTTAGTTACACTAACTAACACTTAATTACCACTATTTATCTCTATCACTATTATGTCTATAGTGACCACATCAGATGGTCGATCTGCTGGTACACCTAACAACGCCAGCAAAAAATATTATAAACATATTATATAAAAAAATAAATAAAAAATGGCAATTTTTTTTTTTAATATAAACTAATCCTTTTACTCATCCGCTTGTATCCAGTTACATCCAGTTATATATGAATCTTGGCCAAAATACATCTGATCACATATCCAGTTATATCTGGATATATCTAATTAACAATAGATACTATACCTGCACAGCCTGTTCTTCTGTCAAATCAATCTTCTTCCAATTATTACCATCCATTAAATTTATCCTTTTGAATTTATCCTTTGTTTTAAACCCATCTTTATGCTTCCAATCAGTAACGTCATCTTTATCTATATTATCTATGTATGGACTAGTTTCTATCTTTGCATCAACATGATCATTTTCATGAATATCTTCGGTGTTAAATGAATCATCAACGGCATCTAATTGCACATTTTCAACTCTTTGTTCGTATTTGATTTCGTCTTTAATGGCTTCGTCGTGTTCAATATTTAATTGTTTAAATATATTAGATGTGAACGTTACTCTTCCTAAAGGTGATTCTAGATTATGAGCAGATCTATTTATTTTATATACTGATTCATATGTAATCTGAAAATTAAAATTCATTGATGTAGAAGCATTACAATTTATTTTTATTTATTTCATTCGTTCAATAACACTAATAAATATGTAACTATTAATCTAGAGGAAGATTTGATCGGAGAGCAGTGAATTTTTTTTTATATTATAAAGTATGTTAATGCAATTTACTTATTGAGAGTCAATGTAAGAACTATCAAATATATCCAAGGTTATTTAACTTTTATTTGTTTTTATACTCATAAATCTAGGCTAAATATTTTGAAGAACTAGATAGACCTAAAGATCTAGATTTGTAGGCTCAAAATTTGTACAAATACTTTGAGTCAGACCAATACAGTAAATTTAACATGGCAAAATTATTTAATAGCTTCCTAGAACCTCATAGAAAATCAACAGCATTTTATCCCCGCCCCGAAAACATTAAAACCCGTCTATTCTGCACCTGATATCAAATTGCTTTCATGTCTATTTATTTACTGTCTTACTATTTTGTTTTAAAGACTTACCGGGCCTTTCCTCAACATGTCTTTAAGTATTTTTTGCCCGCAATAACTCTTTTCTTTGAACTTGTGGAACTTGTGCAACTGCATTGCACATTCGAAACAAAAATAATGGGGTAGGTTGTCCGATTCGTTTACCTGTAAAGTATTCATTGTATAAGTTTAACTGAGTATTTATAAAATAATATAAATGAAAATATAAAATATACTATGTTTATTTTATTATGTATTTACTACTATGTCGAATTATGAGTCATGCATGCGATCATCTCAATTGTTGTAAAGATAATGAAAGAGTTTTTTAATAGTACTATTTAATTTTGTGTTTCTGTCAAACAACTTGCTGTCCATGCTTTAGGTGTAACTACCTATTATTGAGTTTAGTAATTAAATGTTCTGTCAGTCTGTCAGTGTCTGTTCATTTTATTTCCAGGCAGCATTGCAATATAAAGTTCAGAATTGTTTAAAATTTTTATGTCCTTAATTTTCGTATTCTAAGATAATACGTATTTTTCACCTAAGTTTCACCAAAAACACATTTTTGTTGTTATGAAATAAAATTGTTTAGATATGAAATTGAAACAAATTATTTGGTTACTAAGAATAAATTTAACGTTTTATTTACACTTTTATAAATAATCTTAGAGCTTTATCATCCTTCATAATATTACAATATACAAACAGTTCACCGAACTAACGTAATAATAAATGACTATTTATTGAATGAAAATTATTATATAATACTTACTTTTAAGGCTAAAACTTCTTCGTAATATGATTTTAATTGATGCTGATCATAATTATAAACCTTTGATTCGGTTCGAAGGCATATTCTGCATATTTTTAATTCTGCCATTATTAAAACACATGAATATGATACACAAAAATTAAGGTACCCTTAAGTTTTATTTAATGCAAACAAATTACAGAAAATGTATGTTTTATTTCAATAAAAGCCGTAAAATCCAATGTTTTTATTTAAAAACAACAAATTATGACATTGATTGATCAGAGAAAACACCATAGATAATACATATATACTGGAAAACACTGTAGATGAGTGTCTGTCGTCTGAGTGAGACAAGTGTGTTGCCTGTTGATTTTTCTATTTATGCTGCGTGTAGAGCATTATATACATAATTATTAAAACTATTTTTATGGGGCAGGGTATTACAGAAATTATTTATTAAGCACTTTATTGCACAACACAAAATATATATTATACTTATGACGGGCTTAATTCTTAAAACATTCTCTACCAACCAACCCTGGAAAGTGCCAGAGAGTATTGCCAGACCCCTATGTAAATTTACTTTTTAATCTCACCCAAAGCCCTTAGAAATTATAGTTCTAATAACATTTATGCGAAACATAATATTTATCATAAAATATGATATTTAATAGGCATATATTTATGGCTATTAAATTATGTTTTGTGATGAAAAAAAAAACTTGAGATGAGTAAATTCCATCTAGTGGAGTATTAAATTGACTTAAAAGAAATATCTTCAAAGAATAAATATCATATTAAAACATTTTTTCATATTGTATTTTTGTCTGTATTTTTTTTGGGTACCGGAGTATGATAAAGTGTACGATACATTAAATAAATGGAACAAAATCAGACTCAATCTCAATCGGAATTAAAATAACAATGTTTGTGCGATTGGCATCTTTGCAGTAAGTTCAATTAAGATAAACATATTTCACCGCTATTAAAATACTTGGTTTGCTTTTAAAGCCGACGAATTAAATGAAACAAAACTATAACAATTTATGATTATATTTTAGTCCTTATATTGTTATTAAATTTCGTTAACTTTTACTAGTCTAAACAAATGTTTATATACCAGAGTGATGTTTAAGCTGAAATATATGTACAAACGTTTTAAGTGTTTTTTTTTTCTCTTTGGCTCATTTTTCGTTTTTTCTTTTTTTCACTTTTGTTGTTGTAGCAAGCAATTGTAATTAATAGTTTAATTAGCATGTAGTGTTTGCTTTTAAATGGTTTTACATAATCTATGGATGTATATACTTAATTGTGTATTTATGTAAGAATGACAAATGTAAACATCGCTAGCGAACCTAATAAATAAAATAAATAAATAAACAAGAACAAACCATATTCAGTCGGTTGAAGGGCCCATCAAGCCCGTCTAGGTGGGTACCATCCTCTCATCACACAAGGCAAGGCACAAGGGAAATAACATCTGAGTTTCAAGGTTATATATATTATAGTGCTAATGTCTATGGGCGGTTTAGTCATTTTCCATCAGGTCTGGAATTATGTGATATAATTTTTTTTTTTTATTGTAAATATATGTAAGATTGTTAATAGTACCTTTCGAATGAGGCAGTTCCAGGGAACCAATAATATTAGTTAGTTAAATGTACAGATTTATATGCAGTAATTAATATAGTTGTTTTTATACATGTGTTCCTAAATTATGCACAAACCATTAAAGTCCCTAATCATTTAATTTGCACAGAAAATGTAATTAATAAGAAAACACAAGTCAAATTGTATATATTTTTTTATTAAATATTACAAACTTAAGAACAACAGATCTATATTATTTCTGAGATATTATTCCTAGATCTATTATTTTCTAATATACATAACAAATAATTCTACTTCGTCCATAACATATTGCAAATTCGTTAAAAAAAAACTACATTTCTTCTATTGTTAATATTGCTTGACACAGTGTCCATTGAATCAATTCTTCATTCAGCCTTTTTAGGATGTATAGGTTACTCCTTTTTTCTTCTATTTCTAAAAAAAAATAAAAATTGTCCAAATATTTTTTTTTAAATACATTTTATTTTAAATCGCATTAGTATATGTGGTGTTTATTATAAATGATTTTAAATCGTAAAAATTGAGGAAAATATTTAATCTATACATGAATTGAACTTATTATGTTACTATCGATTTCAAAGCGTTAATTTTTAAAGAGAGTAAGTATAAATAATTAAAATTATAATAATTCCTCAGGTATTATTAGAACATTTAATGAAATTTGCAAAAAAAAAATATTATTGAATTGATTTAATAAAAAATATAGCTAAATAACAATCTAGAACAGGTACTAATATTGTAAATTTAAATCAATGCTTTCTTGCCATAATTATTTGCTTAAGTCTATGAACTTTTTATATACCTTTTAGGATAAGGTTGCTTCAGATGAAATGTCCTGTAATGCAGCTTCAGACTCGCGCTTTGTGTAAAACGTTTGTCACAAGAGGTGCAAGCAAACGGCTTTTCTCCTGTATGAGTCTGAAATATAACGACGGTGATGTAGAAGGTTTATTTTCCATTTACGCAAGATTTTCGCATGTGCCATATAACATAATACATGTCAAAAGTAAATATTTATAAAAAATTATATTAACTTATTTTATAACAAAGACGAAACCGATTCTAATAACATCGCTGTAATCGCGGTTCGCTGGTATTTATTGAAGAGTTACGTCTCTGAACTCAATATAAGACCTTTACGAAATTTAAACGGAACCATTTTGGAATAATCGTATAATCAATTTGGAAATCCATCAGTATATAACTGTCTTACGTTTAAACACACAATAAATATATATATACATTTTTTTTTATGTATGTAAAATAATTAAAAATATAAATGTCCGAGTAAATCATGTAATAATCCCCAACATACCAACATATGTCGTTTCAGACCGACACTCTCGTAGAACTGTCGTCCGCAAGTCTCGCAGGCGAATATCTTCTCGCGGGTGTGCATGTTCTTATGGACGGCAACACTGCCGGGCTGAATATAAACACCATAACACTAAACATCTACGACACCGGTGTGTCTATGGTTCATGATTTCTAAACATGACGTATTTGACAGGACTTGTACATTTGTAACGATTTTAATCCTTTTAAGTATCACTAGACAGAGATAGCAGTATTTTTTTTATATTGTCAAATAAGTTGAGCTGTTTTCTATAATATTACTCCACATACATGTGCTTCCGTTCCTTGAGATACATTCATTGCTTAATTTTAAATAAAATTCTATGATTTTTAAATACAAACAAGTATGTACTTATGTACATCTGTGACGTATACAATTAAATTTTGATACCTAATAATATCAGAAGTGAAGACTAACAAATTGTGACATAAAATTAGTAATGTAGTTGAAACTAGAATTAGAACTTAGAAGTCATTTTGAACTTTTACAAATGTGTAGTGTAAATATGTACTCACAGCAAGCGACGCACCGCATATTTCACAGATATGCCTCTGGTTGGGGGGGCAGAAGGAGGTCCCCGGATGCTCCTCCAAATGGTGCTTCATACATGCCGATTGGCTATTGAAATGTTTCCCACACTGATGACAAGTCGTTGGCTTCTTGCATCTCTTCCCTGATTTGAACGAAACATCATCGATCTTTCTGGAAAGAATATTAAATGTAAATAAACAGACCGTAATAACACTGCTGGTGAAAGGCGTTCGTTTTAAGGAGAACGTTTGGGATTTATTCCACCACACTGTTAGAGTACATACATTAACGGCCTGTAAATTTGTCACTGCTGGGCTAAGGCGTACCCTCCATTTGTGGAGAAGGTTTGGACCATGGTGCTCCAATACGGGTTGGTGGATACACAAGTGGCAGAATATCATTGAAATTAGACACATGCAGGTTTTCTTACGATGTTTTCCTTCACCGCCGAGCACAAGATGAATTATAAACATAAATTAAGCACATGAAAACTCGCAATCATCGGTTAAGATGCACGCGTTCTAACCACTGGGCCATCTCGGCTCTTAAGAGTACAGATTGATGGTACTGATGGATGGTGGGCTTGATTATTGTAAAGATGAGTATGACCAAGGTGTCATGCCTACAAATGCCTCTCAAAATACAAAATCAAAATATTCTTTATTCGAATAGGCTCATAGAAGCACTTTTATATCGTGCAAAGAATATGTTTCACCTAAATCTTAAAATTGTATGTTGTTATTGTCTATGAAAACTTTCTATCAAATTGCCCAGCTTACCTTCAAAATTTAAAACTGGCTGCTATTTTACACTATGAAAATTATTTACAATTTATTTTGTAAATTGACAACCTGTATCTATTTTGAGAAGATTAGACTCTTAAACCACCACGCCATCCCAAAATATTTATTATACATATGAAACTAAATAATTACTCACCGTTTTTTGAATAAACTTGTTATCTGAAAAATTAAAAAAGTATTTATGTATCGGTTATAAATGGCACATGTATGAATATAATTATAAAAAAATATTTAAAGCCTTCGTTACCTTTTCCGGGGCGGTTTTCTCGAATACCTTCAACGGTTTTGTAATATCATTCTCTGTATCGTTTCTGAAAGATTATTTATATGTAACACATATCTATACATATAATAAAATTGGAGTGTCTGTTTGTAATATTAAAATAACAGCTTTACACTAAATACATATATATATATTCGCAGATACATATATACATATACAAAATAAGATATTTTTCAATTTTTGTCTGTCTGTCTGTTTGTTCCGGCTAATCTCTGGAACGACTGGACCGATTTTGATGGGACTTTCACTGGCAGATAGCTGATGCAACATGGAGTAACTTAGGCTACAACAAGAACCTTTTGTTAAATTCAAACGCGCACAGCTCGCGGGCACAGCTATATTGGAATAGTTATGTTACATTGAGGTATAATATAATATTATTTCCTTGTAATTGACAACGTTTCGCTTTGTTTCCAACATAACATTTCGTCCGAAAACTGCTACGGAAAAATCAATAATAATTAAACAGTTTTAATAATAATAAAATAGTAAAATTATGGAGATATGTTTATTAAACAGCAAACTTTGTCATTGACAAGAAACTTTGTAAGTATTTAAACTGAGTACAATAACGGTACTGTATCGTTTAATGAGATTTCGAGATTATTCTACTAGAGTTAGAAGCTACATATTTGGGACATTTGTATGCGACACACATTGGGCCGAAACCTTGATTTGAGGGACTTAGGGTCCACATTACGAAATACCGGTCATAAGAAAGGTTTTGTTAATGATCACCTGGGATCTTCAAACCTAAAATAAAAAATATATATATTGATGAATATTGTTTTAATAATTCATATATTCTCAGTAAATAAAACATTAAATTTTGGTAACTTTATGGAGGCCCTAACATAAGATAAAAAAATAAAATTAGTATCTGTTTGTCATTTTTCCGATCGCTTAATCTCGAAGAATTGCGATTATAAAATAGGGTCCCAATTGAATTTACGCATAATCAAGCTTCAAACCCAAAGACTTTATAAATAGCTCACTCCTCGATTTCAGCATGCATTGTCGAATGGTATAAATGTTCCTCGTACGCCTTGCTAGTCTCGAAGTAGATGTTGCAACGCGAGCAATACTTGTTCACTTCTTTGTCGTCTTCTTGATTCGTCTGCCGAAGGAATTTGAACTTTATTCTAAACACATAACGTACCATATCATTCAATATTAAAGTCAGAACAAAATCGTCCATCGACTAATACGCCTTATTGATCAAAGTTTACTTAACATGTTCAATTTATAATTAGCAAAGTTAAAGGATTTGAGGATTTTTATTATAGATGTGAACAGGTAACCCCCCCCCCCCCCATCAACCCCCTCATGAGATATACACCGCCAAACAGCAATACTTAGATTTGTTGTCCTTGTCCAAGAAAGAATTAATTAACTTTGCGGAAATAGAAACTGTTCTCTTGTTCTGTTGTCTTTGGAAATTCTTCTCTTGTTACTACAATTCAAATACATATGTGTTGGTGGAATCATGTTTTGTGTAAATATGCCATATATGTGTGTGTGTGTGTGTGTGTCGTCAGGGCCGGATTTACCATATGGGTTTTTGGGCTTCAGCCCAGGGCCCCGTGGATTCAAGGGGCCCCCAGCTAAGTCAAGTCAAAGTAAAAAATAGACGATAATTCGAAATAATCCATAACTTTATTAAATTAAACAGATCGTATGGTTTGCAGCCCTGCGAGTCCTGCAATTAATCAAACCCATTTAATTAAGTCTACGTTCAGATCTGTCTTAGGTGGGCCCCTAAGTAGCCCGGGGCCCCCTAAACTTAAGGTCCGGCCCTGTGTGTCGTAGTATAAATACTCACGATATCATTAGTGCAGTGCTTAACACGTTTGTGTTGATGCAAGCCAGCCTCGCTCACAAACGAAGATCCGCACAATGTACACACATACTGGCTTCTATGTGTGCGCAAATGTGTGTAGTACGTTGAGGAATATCTAGAAAAAAAATACTGGTCTTGTTGTATTAGAATTAGACAGCTTATAGCAACAGATATTATACGACGAAATAAAATAGTTTCAAGAATCAAAAAAAACTTTTATGCATTGTCTGTAATTAGAGTGAATAAAATTCCACAGATATTTAACTTTACGAATGCATAAATGCAAATCGGTTGTTAAAAAAAAATTTGAATAAATATGGTATTTTATTTTATTTTATTTTCATTAGGGCAACCAACAGTAGATACAATATCACATCCAAAATAAAAAATAAAAAATTACATTTCAAAATTTACAAGGCAAAAATATAAATTAAACATAAGCATATTAATTAAAAATAAGAAACACAATACATTTTTTAAACTATTATATAATTAATAATAAATTAGATAAACCATATGATTAGAATTGAGCACAAATGAAATTCTTTATTTTTCGATTGAATTGAGGTCGACTATCGTGACATATGTCTAAATCTTTTACTTTAATACTGATGGTATTAATATAAATCAATATTGGACAACATCACATACATTACTCTGATCCCAATGTAAGTAGTTAAAGCACTTGTGTTATGGAAAATCATAAGTAACGACGGTACCACAAACACCCAGACCCGAGACAACATAGAAAACTAATGAACTTTTTCTACATCGACTCGGCCGGGAATCGAACCCGGGACCTCGGAGTGGCGTACCCGTGAAAACCGGTGTACACACTACTCGACCACGGAGGTCGTCAATTTGGTGATGTGATGGTGGTGTATAAAAATGATAATCTCGATATGGTGGAATTCCTACCTGGTTGCGTTTTATATAATCTGGTACAAAAGAAATGGCTCATATTACGGGAACTAATGTGAGGGACGTTTAAATAGAATTTTGATAAAAGTTCCGGACAGTCAATATTATTGTTAAATTAAGGTATATTTATCTCACAAGATTATATATATGATTAAAAAGCACGGAGATAACACTTGTTGACTTTCAGACATGATATCAATACTAATATTAGAAATGCGAGAGTAACTCTGCCTGTTACCTCTTCACGCTTAAACTGCTGAACCGATTTAGATGATATTTGGTATGGAAATAGTTTGAGTCCTAGGAATGACATAAGCTAATGTTTCCAATTCATCCCTTGAGAGGGTGTTTTGTGTGTTATAGGCAAAGTTTTACAAATTTTGCGGCGGGGTAAAGCCGCAGGTTCAGATAGTATTTGATTGATCAAACTTTGTATTACAAAGGTCGGAACAGATTAACCACTGAATTTCTTGTCGGTTCTTCTAGAAATCTCCTAGAACATCCCGAACCCGTGGTACCTTTACGTTTAATATAATGCTGTAAAATTAAGCCTACTTGAATAAAGTATATTTTGAGTTCATTTGATTCTGAAATATTCTTTAAAATCTTGTTTTATAAAATTAATAAGTAACCACATATTATTGTTACCTGAACTCTTTGCCGCAGTACTTGCATTTCCTCGTGACGCCATTATGGTACTGTTCGTGACTTAAAGCTGTGCTCCTGGCAAACACAAAGTAAATAGAAAAGTTATAAATTAACCGGAACTTCACATAGTGGTAGCCATCATGCTTTTTAATAATAATAATAATAAATAAATAAATATTGGACAACATCACATACATTACTCTGATCCCAATGTAAGTAGCTAAAGCACTTGTATTATGGAAAATCTGACGTCACGACGGTACCACAAACACCCAGACCCAAGACAACATAGAAAATTAATGAACTTTTTCTACATCGACTCGGCCGGGAATCGAACCCGGGACCTCAGAGTAGCGTACCCATGAAAACCGGTGTACACACTACTCGGGAGGTCGTCAATTTTACATATTAGTAAAAAGTTGTAAAATTGTCTATGTCTAAATCTCTTGTCTCTAATTATATTGGGGGACTCTGCAGTCATAATCAGTACATACTGTGTGTAGCATCCGAACAAGATCAAGAAAGAAGAAGAATGATAATTATTCAGTGCTCTGTGCATCGGCTGGGTCTACCCACTCATAAATGATCCTACTACCAAACACATGCAATACTCTGTATTTACGAGGTACTAATTGAAGTAATTTGATGACATTGTTTGAGGTCGCTTGTATGGTGTGTGTGTGTTTTTTTCATTGTAAGGAATATTAACCAGCATTTACGTCAATGCGTTATCAACCTTAGTAACTACAATGTGATGCCTTGTGCCTGTCACGTGCTCACTCACCCTTCAAACCGAAACATAACAGTATTAACTATTGCTGTTTGGTGTTCAGCCGAGATGGCCCAGTGGTTAGAACGCGTGCATCTTAACCGATGATTTCGGGTTTAAACCCAGGCAGGCACCACTGAATTTACATGTGCTTAATTTGTGTTTATAATTCATCTCGTGCTCGGCGGTGAAGGAAAACATCGTGAGGAAACCAGCATGTGTCTAATTTCAACGAAATTCTGCCACATGTGTATCGGAGTAGCGTGGTGGAATATGCTCCAAACCTTCTCCTCAAAGGGAGAGGAGGCCTTTAGCCTAGCAGTGGGAAATTTACAGGCTGCTAATGTAATGTAACGTAAAATGTTTGGTGTTCGAATGGTAGCTGGTACCGACCAAAAAGTTTGTACAATGCCCTAATACCAATTTATGACCAACCTTATTTGTGTTCAATGCTGTGTTTGTCCCAGTCATACTGAGCTGGTTATACTGACCCTTCCCACAAAACTTTTAACATTAAATTCTAATTATCATTGTGTCTGTAATTCTATGGTGTGTTTGTGTGTATGTGGCAATACAACTATCAAACATTAACTTAACTTAATACTCACTCGAGAACGCATATAAAGTTACATCGAAGGCATTTAAACTTAGTGTAGTGTTCCCTTATGTGTTGGCGTAATCTGCATTTCCTTTTAAACCGCATGCGACAGAAATGGCATTCTATCGCTCCTTTCGACTGCAAGAAAAAAAAAAAAAAAGTTTGTAAAAATTAAGATGATTTTAATGGCGCCTGATTTGGATAGTTCCTGACCAGCTAACTACGCAGCATATAGTGAAGTACTGAATTGTCTGCGCAAGCACAGTTGCACTCTCATAATCAGATGGGATGGACAGGAAATCTGACACGATCGGAGAGAGTTCAGACACCAACTTTGAGGCTATTTGTGCCTTCTGAACTAAGTTTGTGAGTAAGTAAGAGTGTACACCCAGACTCCTCTAACAACGGCTTCGTGGCTGTTACTGAGTCCGCCAACTTGATTTGAACTTGGGACCTCGGGATTGACGCCTTTATAACTAGCTACTAGCCCAGTGAGGCAGTGCAGGCAGCGAGTCAAATAAAAATGGTAAAATAGCATATAAAAAATTGAGGGTAGTCATTTAAATTGATGATGTCCTGACCAAGCGCTGGGAGCACTTCTCAAGACTTAATCTACATTACGTTAATGGCAAGATGTTAGAAATATCGTATGAACGGTACATAAACACATAAAATACGAACGAAAACTATCATTAATATTGATATTTATTTACTAACATTATAAATGCGAAAGTAACTCTGTCTGTTACGCTTTCTCGGCAAAACCCTGAGCTGAATATTTCAGGGCTTGTTTCAGTTTTTAAATATGCCATTTCATAAATTCAAATCATATGTAAAAAATACATTGGTAAAGAAGGCATATTATTCAATACAAGATTATACAGATGATAAAAAAGCGTGGAGTTAATACTTGTTTGTATCCAGGCAGGATACATTACATACATATATAATTGTATTTAACTAACATGACTGTATTTTTAATTGTTGAAAAAGAGTAACAACTGAGTTTCTTGTCAGTTCCTCTCGGTGGAATCTACATTCCGAATCGATGGTAACTTCACTTAATATAGTTTTTTAAATGACGATTCAAAAGTGCTTTTAAAAGCCTACTTGAATAAAGTATGTTTTAATTTGAAATTTGGTACAATGCAAGCTTGAACCCCCATGGAAGTACATAGGCTTATTCTTATAACTAACTACTAATATTACTAGTGAGTCAATATTATATACTTTTTATCTAAAATGATACCTCACTATGTCTAATTTTGATGTGCCGCTTCAACATGTCCTCTTCAGAGAATCCCTTAAAACAGTCCGTACATTTGTAAGCAGCGCTTGTGTACTTATCATCAAACGCTTTCGCTTGAAACTCCTGAAAGATAATTTTTTAATTATAATAACATTTGTCACGTTACAGACAGACAGCGCGGTAAAGCTAGTTTAAGATCAAATTCTTATCTTTAGTATTAGTACTGTACGTGCCTTCTGAAAAACAAGATGTAATTTTTCGCTCAGTAAGTTTGGATCACTTATAGAATAAAAATATTCTTTTTTCAAGTAGGCTCATAAATGCACTGAAATGAATTCTAATGTTACAGTGTCAAATTAAATGTAAAGCTACCATCGGTTCAGAATGGAGATTCTACCGAGAAGAACCGGCAAGAAACTCAGTAGGTCTCTCATTTCCATAATTTTAAATACAGAGTATGTCAGTAAAGTATGATTAAATTTATACATACCCTGCCTCAAAATCAATAAATACTAAGTCCACACATTTTTATCTTTAATATAATCTTGTATTGAGTAATGTGCCTTGTCCATCAATGTTATTTTGACGTGAGCTTTAAATTTTTTTAATAGGCCAATTTAAAAATAACTGTGGAATCTTATTATAGAAACGAATACTGTGCCCCAGGAAGGTTGTATTATTTTTGCAAAGTCAAAAATTAGGTTAAGTAGTTAGTAGTTTACTATCTTGTAAAGAGAAACCTTTTCCATACTGATCTGTCTCCATCGCACGTGACATAGGCGAAATATTCTGTGCATTAGTGAAACAAATAAAAGCCACAAAAAAACATCTATCTTGTGAACATGGATGACACTCAAAAAGCTTCAAATTGACATCATTTTGTGCAAGCTAACACAGTTGTGTGCCACCCTTTCATATTCCAGGACATTTCCATAACATTTGATGTTTAGCGGCTTGGTTATAGAATAACTACAGATAAAAGGCCATAACTTTATAGCTTACTATGTAATGTATCTTTACATTATTACATAATGACCTATTCATTATAAATTTGTATAGTGCATTTCAATGGCATGAGGAGTAAAAACAAACAAATCTTAGATTTACAAATCACTATATTGTGTTATTAGCAGTTCTTAATTAATATATATTTATTTATGATACTACACTATTCCAGTTAACTACTTATATCAACTTTAATTTAAATTCCAAAGTTCTTATACACATATACAGCTTAAACAATATACCATAATTTATAATTCCCTTATGTTGACAAATTCAATGCTTTGTTTTGTTATTCCGAGATAAGGTTATTAATTAATTTGAATTTATTATACCTGTAAAGCATCATCTTCAGGCAGTTCATACTTCTTCCATTTGTTGCCGTCCATTAAAATCAATCTTTTAATTCCTGTTTTCACTTTACTTTGCTCTTTGTTTTTGCAATGTCTTTCTTTAGTTTGTATTCTTTTTTTAAATTTGACATCCTTTTGAATTTGGAGTTTATGCTTCTTTTTATTGATTGTCTGTTGTTTTGGAATTGATTTTTTTACATTTGTTATATTAATTTCAGAGTCTCTGTCATCGAATGTTGTATCATCAGTGCTGTTATCAAGCATGTCTTCTATCTTTGCTAGTTTATTATGTTGTCTGACTTCTTCTTTAATTATCACATTATCATCAATAGAAGAGGTCTCATCATTGTTATAAGCTAATACGATTCTTTCTAATGGAGATTTATGTAAGAGGTTAAGTTTTGTTCTATCTACACAGTTGACTAAATCGTAAGTGATCTAAAATTTGATATAAAATATTACTGAATAACTAAGATAAGATATCCTATTAGTTATATGAGTTTATGTATTACTCTGATAATGTAATAAAATATCAGCTAATAGTACAATTATTTGTTATTTTTAAAGAATTGAGAAAAAAATTCAAAATTAGAATCCAAATCATCTCATATAGATTCACTTTTTAAAGAAAATAAAATTACCTGGCCTTTGTGACACATTTCTTCGAGTATTTTCCTTCCAATGCAACATTTCTCTTTGAATTTGTGAAATTTATGTAACAATATTGCACATTCAAAACAGAAATATTTAGGCAACATATCCTGTTCCTTTGCCTAAAAATTATATTTTTTAATTATTTTTTTCTTTGCTTACTTTTATCACCTTATGTAAGAACAAAATTTAATTTTGTGTATTATTTTATATATTTATCAACTATGTATATAAAAGGATCGAAAGCTTTACTTTAATTTTATTTTAGTATTTTATTTTACTTAACCATAATAAGGTTGTAATCATAAACAGCCACTTCAAATTTTCTAAATAAAATCCTATGATAAACACATTAGTACAATTGTTTATAAAAATATAATTTTCAAAATTGTTTACTTACATCTAAAGTCAAAAATTCTTCATAAATAGATCCAAGTTTAAATTGTTCATATTTATATACTTTTGCATCCGTACGTAAGCATATTCTACATATTTTTAAATCTGACATATTTCATATGATTAAATTGCACAAGATATGTTAAAAAAATAATAATATAAAAATATTCTACACAAAACAATCGTACACTTTACTACAGAAACATGAATCAAGGGTTGTACGAATTGTTATACTTTGTTTATCGATACTTTGATGACACTATGAAGGAATTTTTATTTCACTTCGTCTGACTCAAGTCTATAAGATTATTTACTTACTTCGTAAGTATATTGTTTCATATATAATAATTTTGATAAAAACATAAAAACGAATTAGATTTTTTATTTGAAAATCGTCGAATATAAATTAATTAATATACCTTCTGTGATGCATTTTCATTTCGACAATCGATGATGTAAAATAATAATACATCACTAACAGTTCAACTGTCATAATTGTGATAATTGTAGATTAAAAACCGTAATAATTCAAAAATTTTATATTATTATTATTTATTATATTGACAAAGGTTGATATTTAATTAGGAATTCAAATAATAAGATAAATATAACAGTCTTTTCTAAGTAAGAAAACCTCTCTAAACTCTACAAAGTATCTTACTTAAACCTTGATAGATGTCGCTAGACGTGGCGTAATTTAAATCTTTTACTAAAAGCAATGTTAATGTTTATAATAAAGATGCAATTAAGTACAAATGGCATAAAAATAATTTGGTATTAAAGAAGAACACTTCAGGTCAGACGGTCCAATCCCAAGCTAGGTGGACCCCGTTCTGGTTTTCACTAAATATAGTATGAAATTCAACTGAGCTTTACACGCGGATTTTTTTTCTATGGCAATACTTACAAATTAAATCTTTTATACAATTATTCACCTAGAGATACATTTTGAATTTCGAATACCTATACTTGGATAAAAATAATAAAACCTTGTGTAATAATATAATTGTAAAGTCAATTGTTTTATTGACATTTTATTGAAATTTATCGTAGATATAAATATAATCATTGTTCAATAATTACGTCGTTACGCTTTTATGACTCTTTTATTCTTTGCTATTAATAAATAATTTATAATCTTTTCTTAATTATACATATATTTTTATATCCTGCTACAGTAAAAATAGTCAATAATCTTTTCCTCGTGTTTTGCGTCACAATGTTTTAATTTTTTTTAAAAGGACTTAGTTATTTCGTATTTCATGCGCCTTAATAATAAGTACAAATGTGTGTGGAAGGCAGGAGCCCCTAGGTTGCCCTGTAATAAGGGTCTCCTGGCTTCCCCTCTAGGATACGAACTGTTTATTTATTTAGTTTCACAGCAAATAGGATAATGACTAAACCTATGATTTTTTTTTATAGTAAATCCGACCTTAACACTGATTTAAACTTATATTTACGCGAACGAGATGAGCAAGTTGCATAAAAGTAAAGACATTGACACCACAGAGTTATAAAATAAATTACTACGTAGTTCTTAATGAGATGAGCATTGTCACAAAGTACCTACCTACATAAAATACCCTAAATATATTATAAGTATGCTTAGCGCCAATTGGTAAGGATTTGTACAAGCCCGTTTGAGTAGGTACCACCCACTCATAACATATTAAACAGCAACAGTTAGTAGTGTTCTGATTTTAAGAGTGAGTGAGCTAGGGGCATAACATCATAGTCCCCAAGTTTGGTGGCGCATTCGCATTGTAAGGTGGTGACCACTTACCATCAGATGATCCTTCGAACAAGCAATCGTCTGCCTAGTTAGCAAAAATAACTTATTAAATACTTTATTGTATAATGTTGTTATTTATTGTATGTTGTTTAAAACCATTAACCAAATTAAAAAAGGAATTTATCAATTAATCTTCATTTACTTTTTGTTTTCTATCTTACTCAATATTTTACCCGATTTGGAACCGACCGACTTACTTTAGGATAGACGATAGTGCCATTTAAATTTTAAAAAAATTACTGTTCTTCAAAAGAAATCCCCTATTTTTGGTCACGGCAGCCATTTTTATCGGTGATTCGTTCAAGATACATAATATGTATACATATCACGGACATCGCGACGCCAACAGAGATTTTGCAGCTTACACATTTAATGGTCCTTTGATTTTCACACAACATGTTTACGCGATTTGTAAACGCAATTCACGTCAATATTTTTATGTCATAAAAATTTTGACAGTCGTTTATTTATTTATTTATTTATTTATTTATTCGTAGATACACAAACAGAATACAATCAGAACATACTTACATTAAAATTACGGAATTACACAATTTTGAGCTAGATTACATTCCTTAGCATGTGTACACGGCATGCTCATATCAATTATATATCAATGCAGTCCGGTACTATTTTATATAATAATCAAAAATTAATAAATTACTAAATTACAGCAAACATATAAATTAAAATAAATTGAAATTATGTAACATTAATAATTAAATTATTTAAATAACATTGAATATTTATTACTATTAAACTAATTAAGCTAATAACAATACATTCATTTCAATTATGAGACTAAGATAATAAATTAAATCAAATAATCATAAAATATTACAATAATCAAAAAAAGAGAAAGGATTAAAATTCATAAATTCAGAAATATCTGTCAATAAATTATTAAGTATTTCCATTCGATCATTGAATCGTAGATATAATATTCCTTACAATGTTTTTAAATTTTGGGAAATTGGGATTGAATATGTCTAATATGTCACTGTGTTTTAAAAGTAAATCGTTGTAAGTACGACAAAATCTAACAATTGGATTATAATATGATGTATTATTACTGTGAACACTGAGTATGAGTTTATTACTGAAATAGAACAGTATTTTCAGGCGAGTAATTGAATAGAATTGTTGCCTAATTGTGCATTCTTGCTCTCTTTACATTTGTCAAGTAGAAATGTTCAAGTAGCGTGCTGCGACTGCTTTGTTAACATTTATTTTGTGAAACGAAACACTGTGAAAATAATACGATAAAATTTGTTCGCGTTACGAAATATATTTTATTTAGAGACATTGATTTCATTGTATCGGACATAAAGTTACAGATCTATTGACAAAGTCTAAAGAAAATAATATTAAACGTTCCGCTAATATTTAGTCATTTATTACAGATTATGTTAAATCAAATTCTGTATTATATAAATTTGACAGTTTTAATTCAGTGTTGCCACTTAAAAAACTGAGACATTTATCGCAGCTATAACAAACGAAATTCAAACTGCAGTGTTAACTGAAATTTTATACACCGTGAAAATTATGACACTACCTGAATTACTAGTATGCAGAAAGTAATAGCGCTTTAAAATTATAATTTAATATCCTACACCTTTTGTAAATTTTAGCCAGTGAAACGCGGTCCAATCTAAATAAAATTCACATTTACTAAATTAGCGAAGAGGTTATTACAGCTCATTATTTCGGACAACGTGCAACTTAAAATGGTCTACATTCACGCGATGTTGTTTCTTTTACGGGAAATAAAAATGTACGAGCAATTTATGTGGTAGGTATTCTTTGTTTCTTTAATACAACAATGTTAGACAAAAATAATACTCAGTTTAAAAAGACTCGCTGAAACAAAATGTACAGACGTCAAGATTTATATTTATTTGGTAGGTAGTCGAATCGGTTTAGTAGCTACTTACATAGAATTGCAGTTTACACAATCAATCGTTTTAGGTTCGTCTCAGGGGCGGACTAATGGGGTCTGGGGGCTCAAGGCAAGTGGAGTTCTATCATTATTATTTTCAATAATTTATTCCGGAATAACTTAAATCCTTAAAACAAAATTTGTATATGTTTTATAACATTTAGTTATACTTGTTTTTCATGATATATATTTTTTGTTTTTTTTTTAACATCTATTGTAGGGGTTTCTCACTTGTGGAGGCCAAGAGATGTAGCTTCGGATGCATCCTCTTAATCAGGACCTGATTCATATATTTCTCAATCAGCTAAGTACAAATTATTAGAAACATAAATGTATACGAATTAATTTTAAATACACCAACAAATATGTAATTTATGAACTAAATTTCAGCTTGCATCTATTTTCTATGTTTTAAATATTGTAATTATATTAATTACTATGATTCCAATTTTGTAAGAAATAATATATTTTTTTTACAAAATTGTTAGTATGAGAAGCCTAAAAATTTCACTATGTGATTAATACTTATAAATTTAGATATGTCAATGAGAAAAAGATGAAAATGATTTAATTTAATCCGACAAGAAATATTCGGACATACAGTTTATAGACGTAGTATTTTTAAGCGTAGCTACGTTTATTCGTTAAAATGTAGACGCCATCATAGCATTGACGCCGAAACGGTTATATCGTTTTATTACGCACAGACTCTGTAAAGATTATCATTTAAAATCAACTAGACGAAAATGATTAGTGCTTATGCTATAAATACGAATTGATGATAGCGTATGGCGACATGATCTGTGTCTTCATTTTTATGTAGTATATAATTCTGATATGACCGCGATACATATGACATTCTCACACAAGACGTGTGAGTTGTGTATGTATCTACATAAACCTGCGGCTTTATCTGCGCGAAATGTATAAAACTTCATAGCACACAAGCCTTCACCTGCCATTTTGCTCACTCGTGAGCTGATTTAAAAAAGCCTATGTCGTTCTTCGGGACTCAAACTATATCCTCATATTAAATTTCATCTAAATTGGTTCAGGGGTTAAGCGTGAAGAGGTAACAGACAGAGTTAAATACGCATCTATAATATTAGTAGGGATAATATTATACGTCGTTGCTATGTAGGTACGTGTCTACCTTTTAATTTCGTCTCTAAAATGAAAGAATAATCTTTCATATTAATACGTATAATAAAGTGTTAAATAAATATTATAATGACAATATGTAAAATAGTATATTATTTATTTTATTAATGAGTCTCTGTTTTTATTTATTTTACTCCGTATTCATTTATTGGTTATCTTTCGCGTGACGCCCATTTTTTTTTTTTTTTTTATTCCCAGCTGGATAATGACATATGAATTATTTAATTTTTTTTTTTTAATCAATATCAAAATATACTTTATTCAAGTAAGCTTTTACAAGCACTTTTGAATCGTCATTTAACAAACTATATTAAGTGAAGCTACTACCGGTTCGGAATGCAGATTTTACCGAGATAAACCGACAAGAAACTCAGTCGATTTTTAATATCAGCATTTGATTGGTAGCCCTGCACAATTGATGCCGTAAAGTACAACACAATACTAACGCACATAAACATTCATTTTTATATGAGTTTATAATAAAATTAGATTAGATAAGAATTATTCAAATCGTACATATAGTTTCTAAGATTAGACTCAAATATATATTTTTCGTTTTTTATTATAAATACAGATTACATTATACAGTGAATATTTCTGATGTCACTAATTTATATTAGTGGGTGCTATGTTATACAACGACGCAACCGAAACATCGTATCCTAAATTAATGTTATATTCTTTAGTAAATATTGATATTCCAAAAGGTTTTATAACAGGGGTTCTTGATTTATTTATAGTATAAACTGTTTGGTTCAAAAAAGACAGTCATCTTTGATAAAGTTCGATAGACAGCTAAGATGATTAATGGGGGCGATTTCTCGGCCTATTCTAATTTATATTTTTTTAAAAAGCTTTTTCTGTACACTTTGATTTAATAATAATGTAATATATATTTAAGTATTATTTCATTTAAAATTTTAATTTGTTAGTAAATAAACAGTATCATTGTGAGTTCTTTTAAAAATAAAGTGGATTGGTTCTTTTAATAAATAACAGTTTTTCAAAGATATCATTTCGTACAGGCCGATGTGAATTGAAAGAATTCATCGTAAGGAAACCCTCAAGCTGATTGGGGAAGCGCTTAGCAGTGGGGAATTTACTGGCTTGGCATATTATGGTTAGCAGTGCATTATATATATAAAAAAAACTCATTATGTCTGAAGACAAGACGTAATAGGTGTTTTATCAGATGATCTATTTTTTGTTCTTTCAAATAAATAAATATATATTGTTTAATTTCACCAACGAATTCTAATAAACTTAAAATAATATGAAGTTAAATAACTTCGTTGTTTTAATTTGTTATGTTAGATACGAATCTAGTTCTAAGCTACGAAAAGACTTATCCGTGTATTATATATTACATATTATATATCGAAGTTAAGTGTATAAAAAAACTTCAACAACAATCGACTTCATATAATGTGATAAAATAAACTATATATAATATTCGAGCTTAAATAAATTCCAAACCGTATTTAATTAAGTGTGGTTATTCAAGTTTAAATGGAACCAGTCGGGAAGTATGTCCAAACAAAAAAAAGTATTATCCAAATCGTTTCATAAATAACGGAGTTCTGAGTTAACAGACATAAAAAATACAACCGAATCGAGAACATAATTTTTTTAATGATTAAAAACAAACAAGATTATAATAGAAATAGCAAATAATGGTCCCTACGATCAACCTACGATGATAACGTATGATTCCACTCGTGTTATAATTGATTTTAATTTATATGCAATGTGTGCCTTTACCAGTAATTAATAATATCACGTTTCGATATCACACGCTGTGGAATAAATAATGTAATACGAGCTCTCCGCCCCGACTTCGCACCGGTAAAATTAACAGTTACGCTTTAATTTTATTTTAATTTGTGGTAGGGTGGTTATTGCATGACGGTAGGTTGCAAGTAGGTATCACTCACTGATCATGTAATCTGACGCAAAAGAAGAATATATAGATTTTTTTTTTTTTAATTAGAGCCGGTATGTCTACAGGTTAAAGGAGTATAACATCTTAGGTCCCAAGGTTGACGTCACATTGGATGCAAGGAATGATTAATGTTTCTTAGAGGGTCAATGTCTATGTGATGGCTATTGCTTACCATCAGTAGGCCCCTTTACTCGTTTAAGTATCTGTTTTATAAATAGGATCCCTCGCCATCATCACATAATAGTGGCAAAAACCGTGGCAAATTCATTATAATAGTTTAAAGCTTTTAAACTCATAACTTTTCAATGAAGCGGGTTTTTTATGTGATTATTTACATTATATATTCAATATCAACAAATTAAATAGCCAGGAGGAGATCGTTTAATTCCCAAAGTGTGCTATCAACCATGAACTCAGTAATTGTATAAATAAGCTTTCACAACGCACAAGCGTTTTTCAAAATTTTTTTTAATTAAAAGTAACCACATTTGGCAACAGAGTCAAAAAAAATTAATCTATTTTGGAACTAAATAACTAAACTCAAACTAAAGAAGGAGTAACAAATATAATACTAAAAGTTTTAGCCGAATTTAGTTACGTAGTAATATTTATCGGCAGATTCCTAAGGCTGTAACATCTCCGAAGAAACATTTATACAAAAATACTTCCTAGCTGGGATTTTGTGGAATAAATTGTGGTCAAGAAAAGGTATTGCTTAGACAATATACTATAAGACTGAAAATGGGAAGTTAACAATGAAATATTTTAGTTCTTTAACGTTGTAGCGTTTTTCGTCAAGGACAAATATTTTCTTGAATAAGATTTGTTTGTTCATAATTTTGTCTCGTTAGATTAGGTTTAGAGTCGACCGTGATATTTATATTCTGATCACGGAATTGTTTAAGATTTTCAAACAAAACTAGATACAACAATATTTTTTTTATAATTGTATGCAATCCTGCTACTAAATATACTACAGAATGTCTTACAACGTTCACTGTTTTTCGGTCGTTAGACAATACTAGAGCCGAGATGGCCCAGTGGTTAGAACGCGTGCATCTTAACAGATGATTACGAGTCCAAACCCAGGTAGGCACCACTGAATTTTCATGTGAATTTGTGTTTATAATTCATCTCGTGCTCGGCCCTGAAGGAAAACATCGTGAGGAAACCCGCATGTGTCTAATTTCAACGAAATTCTGCCACATGGGTATTCCACCAACCCGCATTGGAGCAGCGTGGTGGAATATACTCCAAACCTTCTCCTCAAAGGGAAAAGAGGCCTTAGCCCAGCAGTGGGAAATTCACAGGCTGCTAATGTAATGTTAGACAATACAAACCGCTTTGTCCCTGCCTTTTAAATCTGTAATATCTTCGAAAATATTCATATTTAATATTATAATAGCCAATCCAAAGGAAGACCACTTAATTAGCTACGCAAGACATATTATATGACATGAGTGTGTGTGCAAACATAATTCGAAGGGGCGTCAAATCCGACACGATCGGAAAGATTTAAGATGCGAGGCCCACGTCTTTATGCGCTATCCGAGGCACGGGGGATACATACTTCCAACTTTTAGACTGTGGGGAATTCAGAAAAACACAACAACATTTTATCGGCACGATTTTGAGTTTGAACCCAGGACCTCGAGATTTCCGTCCTTATGCGGCGACTAGATATCCGAGGCAGTCAATGTCTGTCTGAGTTTTGTACGACTTCACGCAGTTTCCTGTAAATCATGCTCTTAGGAGCGGAAGCTTTTAAAGGCTCTTTTGATAGGACAGCCAATTGACAGGATCGGGTATCAAATGGAGATATATTAGTTTTGTTCTATAGCAGGCTAAGGGCGGCAGCATTACGTCAGATTAGAGCTGATTAAATGCTAAGGATTCCTTTTTATTTATAGATTATAACGTGTAGTTCGATTGATGAAAATAATAAAAACAAAAAATATGCCGACTCAACTATCATGGTGTAAGGGACAGCTACGCTTGAACCTCGCCAACATCACATTACTTACAAGTGTGCTTGTACTTAGTGGCCAACAATTGGTCAACATTTTTTTTTATATATATTTTACTGTCCAGACGATAATCAAAGCGTCCTACGTACATACAAGCCAAGATGGCCCAGTGATTAGAACGCGTGCACCTTAACCGATGATTACGGGTTCGAACTCAGGCAAGCACCAATGAATTTTCATGTGCTTAATTTGTTTTTATAAATCATCTCGTGCTCGGTGGTGAACGAAAACATCATGAGGAAATCAGAATATGTGTATCCAATCCGCATTGGAGCATCGTGGTGGAATATGCTCAAACCTTCTTCACAAAGGGAGAGGAGGCCTTAGCCCAGCAGTGGGAAATTTACAGGCTGTTATTGTACTGTACTGTGTAGGTAGTAAATAAAGTAGTAAATAAGGGAGGGAGGGGGCATGACGCCATAGGGGAGCGTCATAGCATTTGCCATCTCGGCATATGAGTCAGTCTTACCCATAAGATACGACAATTTATGTTTCATAGCAATCATATTATACATTTTACAATATGAATATAAACTATCTAAGATGCACAATCAGACAGCCTTATCGCTAAATATATCTTTTCCAGAGAGCCTTATGGTCTTTAAATTAAGTTAGAATAAAATTAAATATATTTCTCATTTCATAAAAATAATATAATTTAAGTATCACCATCCCACGCTGTCATTATTTATACAGTAACTATTTTAAATTCTTATTTATACAAATATATTTAGACTTAATGTTACTTCTTCTGAAGAAAAGTATGTATGTTATAGATCTGATTGTATTTGTATTTAGTTTTGTGTCTTTGTCGTTGGCTATGATAAGGCTGCAACGGTAGTCTAGTAGCTAGATATAAGGCGGATCGTCCTGGGTTTAATCCCTAGTTCGGGTCGATAAAAAAATATTGGGTTTTGCTATCGAATTCTCAGTAACAGCCGGGAGTCTCAAAGTTGGAAGTGAGTACACTCCCGTGCCTTGGAAAGCACATGATGCCTTTGGTCGGATTTTCCGTCCCATTGTATTATGAAATAAGGGAATAGCCCTGCGTAATTGGCTGGTCTCCCTTGAGATTGTCCGCCGTGCTCGATGGTATTTCTCCATTTAATCTTGTAAAATAACGATTTAAAATGTGCATGTTTAAACTAACTTGAATAAAGTATATTCCGAATTGATTTAAATATATAGAGAAGCAGATTTATGCCATTCAGAGAGGTCATAATGCCACAGGACCATATTTTGGGCAGCGTGTTTGTTTATAATTTATATAACGTCTGTATAGTTAATTTTTAATATGTTCATTTACATAGTAATTATTCATATTAAGGCCTTAATTCACTTCTAAAATATCATGACCGCGTGGAGTAGTGGCAAGAATGTTAGCAGCATTTCCCCATTGAATCGCAATTCCGATCCTCTGGCCGTAAAATGAAACAGCCCTTTGCCACCAGCGGAGGCAATAAGGCGATGTGTTAGGTATATATTCTATAGTTTTATTTAATTAAGTTTAATTTTATTATTGTTTATTATTCTTAATTGCAATTTAACTCTCTCCGTGACTCTTTCACGTCCAAATTTCTGAACAGAATTTGATGCAATTTAGAATGAAGTAAGCTTGAACCTCACATAAGGACCTCTACTAGGCTACTTTTTATTCCTAATATCTGATAACCATCCAAAAACATAAAACGAGCGAATAAGTAGTTATTAATGTATACTATGAGCATGAAATAAAATAACCAGATAGTTCGTCCGATCTACAATTGTAAATTGGTTAAACACGGAACACAAGAGCAAGATAAATGCGTGAGATTTGTAACATTTTCTAAATGGGTCAGCTAATAGAGGATACGAGTATAATTGATGTTATATTTTGGTATTTGTTTTGCGTCTATTGATACCCGATAAACTTGTAAACTGTCTCGTTGGTCTTGTATAATTTAAGGTTTGATTCAAATCTGGGATCAGAACAATAAGTTAATAAGTTTTAGGCGACAGTTAATGGCAATAATTTTTCTGAAGCAGCCGATAGTTTAGAAGTTCCTAAGCTAAAGCTTTTGGTCATGCATCAGAATTGTCTCTACTGTCTGGCTTACAGTAGAGTGAACTGGCGGAATTCATCACGTAAGAATTTTTTCCAGTTCCAATTCCACAAGAATTTAATTCCAATGTAATAAATAAATATAGTAAGAGCAATCTCTTCGAATAAGTAGTAAAGCTTGTGGTTGGAATAGAGACGATAATGACCTAAAGGGTTTGTACCGAATCTACGACTTTCAAATCGCTTGACTGCCTTTGAGCCGTTGGGTTGACGCCTTATAATTAAATATCGAAAGTGGCAAATAACCAAATATATAATATATAGTGAGTTTATACATAGTTTAATTAGTATATGTAATAAGGAGCAATGCTTAGACAAGATCTAGGATATATTTTAAATTAAACATCAATTATTTTCTGTGAAATATGTATTTGATAGCCGAATATTGAGTACCACTGTCTATGTTTTTGTAAACAATTCGAATTTGCAAGTAAGTAGAAAAGCGTACTGCGGGGATCTGTTTTGTTGGGGGGAACATCTTAGTCTAGTTGACGTATTTGTTTGGGAGATTGTGCTTGGTTGCCATTACGCAACGCACTGTTTTATGTTGCTGTATGTTGTCAATTTGATTATTTTTTCTACTTCGCTTCGCGTACCTGATTTTATTACCGTGAATTTATTTAGTGCTATCAAACCTGCTTATATCATTGCTTTCCTTTGTGATATTTTCTTTGTTGTTAACTTGAACCAGTCTTCGGCGTATTTATTTATATACTATAAACTATCTCTGATAAAAAGATGTTGTTCTAAAAACAATGGGTAATATTAGTATTTTTTATTAGAATGTTAGAGGCTTCGCACGAAGACCGACGAATTCTCAAGGAACTTGTTTCTGAATAGTTACGATATTGTTTTGCTTACTGAAACATGGTTGACTGACAGTTTTTATGATGGTGAGCTTTTTGATGGTAGGTACTTGGTCTGGAGGCGTGACAGGTACCTCAATAGAACTTTTCAAACTAGAGGAGGTGGAGTTCTGATAGTTGTTACTAAAGGGTTGTCGGCCGAAGCCACGCCCCAATGGCACTCTAGCGCTGAGGACTTATGGGTAACGATAAAACAACCAAATTCAAGTTTGAGATTGCATATTTGTTGCGTCTATCTCTGTAATGAAAACCGAGGCAATACTTTTCAAGACCAACTGTATAACTTTCTCAGTAAATTATCGGGTGCCATGATGGAGCGTCCATCTGATTATTTTTTAATAGTAGGAGACTTCAACATGAGTGATATCGAATGGATTGAGTCTCAAACTGGTCTAGTCCCCAAATTTGCCCCTAACCCAATGTATTTTCATTTCGTTGACACATTGGCGATGTGCAATTTATTGTAGCATAATGCTATTCGCAATAGCCATAACCGGATTCTTGACCTAGTCTTTTGTAATTCGGATAACATAGTTACTGACGTTTCACACTGTTTAAATTCGTTGGTTCCAGAAGATCCATACCACAAGTCTCTTTTGACTCGTCTTACTATACCATCTCCAAAACTTGAATCCTTAACTCCTCAATTCCGTCCTATTATTCTTCACCATAAAGGCGATTACAGCAAAATAAATACCGGCATCAAAAATCACCCCTGGTTGAGGGCTTTCTGTGCAATGAATGTCGAAGAGGCTTGTGCATACTTCTATAGTGTAATTATTGATTTAATTAACAAGTATATTCCACTCAAAGCTAAACGATATACTATTTACCCACCTTGGTATACATCGGCACTCATTAAAATAATTAAAGAGAAATATAAATACGTTAAAAAATTTAAAACTTAAGGTAACCTAAGCGATAAACATTTTTGTTTATCAACGGCTATATGTTCTCCAATTAAATAAATAAATAAATAATTCCTTAAACCAGACGAACATGTCTAGATAGTAGCTAAAGTGCTTCATTTGCATTTGAAATTCATTTCGTCGTTTGTGAAGAACATTATGATTGAGTCTAGAAATTCGAAAACGTTTAAACTTCCTAATATATATTCACGTGTAACAGTTATTTTATTGCATGTAAAAAAAATGCAAAGACAGACGACATCATGCCAAGTGGAATCTTTCATTTATTTTAAACGTAAAATTTGAGATGGAATATATTAGACATTCTAATGTCTAATATATTCCATCTCAACAATCAACAATCTTCAGATGAAGATTCAGGTGTTCTAACACCTGAATCTTCAGATGAAGATTGTTAGTTAAAACCAAGACCGGCTCCACTTCACGGTTCTTTGTGCAAGCCAAGTGGGTGGGCACCTCCTATCATATAATCTACCGCCATACAGCAATACTTTGTATTGTTGTGTTCCAGTTTGAGCTAGTAAATTCCGGTACAAGGGACATGAAATTTTATTGCCCTAGGTTGGTGTGGAATCGTATTTACAGTACCAATTTCTACGGGAGATGGTGATCATTTTTCATCAGATAAGTCATCTGCTTGTTCATCTATCTAGTTGATAGAACGCGTGTTTTATTTGTGTTAATGATGGAACTTGGTCACCACCATCATAGTCATTGGCACATATAACATACAATAAATAGTAAAATAAAATAATTGAATAAACCATAAAATACGAAAAAAAATATGAAACTGAAAACCTAATAGGTACCTACGTTTTCAGCTGTAGTTCCGGGCAAAACGCTACGTGCACGAATACTGGAATCCAGAAAATAAAACGAAAAAGATAGCTAAAATCGAAAATAATATTTGACGCGCTTGAAATTTTGAGAGTTGTTTTTTTCAACTTCCTTTTTACGTATGCAAAAGCGTATTTAAATCGAAGTGTCCGTTTCGGATCAATAGCCAGATGTATTTGTGTGCGTAAACAATTAAGGGTAGAGACAGCAAAAAACACAAATTTGATTATATTTGTTAAAATAAATAATTTTATTATGAGTGAATCATAGGAAAGATATATTATTGGCGGGATTTACGATAAAATGTTACGCAGATTAACTTCCGGAGAAAATATTATAACATTTTATTAAATGTTACGAATATGCTTTTTGAGCTGCGAAATAGATTAAGTGAGAGAGAAGGAAACAGTGAACTTGAAACAAAATATCATTTAAATACTGCAAATGGTTAATTGTTTCAACTTTATCTAAATATCTAAACATATTGGAATACTGTGCTAACAAAACAAAGTTAAATTCATATGAAAATTCAGTCCCACCCTAACGTAAGATTATAAAATAGGCAGCGTGTTATACAGAGTGTTCCATTATACAAATTAATACAGTAGGTGCAATAAGTTGGGCCACCTGATGATGGCACTGTAACAAATATTAACCATCGACAATGCGCCGCTAACCTTGAAAACAGTAATGTTATGTCCCTTGTGACCGTAGTTACATTGGCTCACTCACCCATCAAATCGGAACACAGCATTACTAATAAATATTGCTGTTTGGTGTTAGAACTAGTGATGAGTAGATGATGCTTACCCAGATGGGCTTGCACAACACCTTAACACTAAGTATGATGATGATGCTGAAACGTTCGAGAAATTCCTATAAGTCTATAATCCACAGTAACAAAGTTACTACCAAACGTTAGGCCGAACAATTTAAGGCCGGTTGGTTTATGGGACATTCTGTATACCGATATAGCGTTAAATAAACGACAGACAGGCCGTTATAATAAATTCAGTAACGTCAGATCGTTGACACGAATTCTTTACTTTCATTTATTAAGGTTGCTTATGTTAATGTGATTGCGAATTTTTAGCGACGGTGTTTAGGTGGAAATGGCTCGGAATGTCTACGTAATGTTTCATGGTACTTATTTAAAGAACATTGATTCTGAATAATTTGGTAGGACGATTTAAATTTACTGGTTTTTTTTTGGTTTAATGAATGTTTTATATTAATATATTTAATAGATGTTTATAAGAAAGTTCTACATCTAGATGTAGAACTTACTTCTAGAAGTAACTGTCTTACTGTTGCGATAAAGCGGCAATCTCCTCAAATGCAATTGATATATGTGGCTAAATTAATTCGATAAATGTTGTTTTAAGCCGACTTCAAAAAATAAGGGGGTTATTAATTCGATTATCAAATTTTTGTTGTTTTTGTTTTTTTTTCTTGAGTATATCCTTTCCGCTATTTGTATTGTAAGTAGTAATGTAAATAAGAGTACTTACAAAATAAAATTACAATAATCTTAATTTTTAATTGGCCGATGGCAGCCGATTATATTAAGAGCCGAGATGGCCCAGTGGTTAGAACGCGTGCATCTTAACCGATGATTTCGGGTTCAAACCCAGGCAGGCACCACTGAATTTTCATGTGCTTAATTTGTGTTTATAATTCATCTCGTGCTCGGCGGTGAAGGAAAACATCGTGAGGAAACCTGCATGTGTCTAATTTCAACGAAATTCTGCCACTTGTGTATTCCACCAACCCGCATTGGAGCAGCGTGGTGGAATATGCTCCATACCTTCTCCTCAACGGGAGAGGAGGCCTTAGCCCAGCAGTGGGAAATTTACAGGCTGATTATGTTATATGTTAGCCGATTATATAATAGCAACCAATAAGCGTTCAGTATTAGTCAGATAAGTAAAGCTTGACGAAATATTAAAAACTGGAGTCGAGTATCAAATATCCGAGTCAAGTTTCACGTTCATAATATCACTAAGGTGTACGCTGTTTATTATTTTTATATATCTTATTTCTATATGATACGAAAAAAATATGTTTTTTCCCTCAACAAAAAGAATCATATTCTTGTATAAGTACAAGAGTGAACTTCACACAATATCGATTCGATTTACGCAATACACGCTCTTAAACCCATAGAAATACCACACATATTTCTTTAAGCAAATTTATTTTGGAGCTACCTTATCATAATATTTCGTATATCGTTCAAATCCCGTACATCCAGGCTTAAATGTCGTTTTGCGTGTTGACAGCAGTTTATTTTCTCGTAAAATATACGAGGGATGAGAGAAATAGTGACCCTTAGCATGTAGGCATATCGTCACCAAATATATAGGCTTGTTTGAATGTCTATAAAAAAATTATTAAAAAAAACACTTTAAAACCACAGATGAACACACTCGTATAAATCTGATATACACCCTCTAAAACTGCTAGATTTAATTAGTCTAGTTTCGATACGCAAAAACGAAAAGATTATCGTTTTGTCAAATTAAGAAAAATGATAATCAAGATATTTATAAATATTACAGAATTAGTTGGTATAGTGGTCTGATGCCACTTTACCAACTATACAGCTTTTATTTTCAAACCAAAGGTCACGCACGTCACTTGATAGGCTCACCAAAGACTCCAAACTCAAACTAAAATTCCTTTATTCAATATGGAAGTGTTACACTTACTTATTGATAGTCAAATTAAACACTACCACCGGTTCGGAAAAGGAAACATACTGACCTGAGAAGAACCGGCGAAACAAACTCAGCACTCACTCCGTTGTTTGACAATAGCAAAAGAATAAACAGCCTGCTTTTCAATAAAAACCCATCATATTAAAAAAATATATTAAAATATGTATGAGCAAAAAGTTTTTTCATATCACACAATAATTGATTCCTCGTTAAATCTTTGCACATGTTGAATCTTTGCTTCTAGTATGTGACATCAGGAAACACATAGACACCAACTGTGTCAACGAGTTTTCCAGCTATCCGAGATAAGTTGGCGAAACTTACAACTTTCGTGTCCGGACTCGACACAGCAACTAGCTGTGTTCGATACTACAGATCTAGAACTTAGTGTTAGTTTAATGGGTCATGAGAAAATTGTTAACGGCCTTGTTCATATGTGCCTTGATTTAATTTTGAATGATACGAGGACATATTGTAGAGCGCAAAGTTGTTAGAAACTTTCTAAACTTTATGCTATTAATAATATTTGTATTCTGTGTTCGTCTGACGGGATGCGTGGATCCTGTATCGTATCCTTTAGACGCTTTGTCATGTATAATAGCTGAATACTTCATTTAACTTTTGATTAATAAAACGCAAATATATTTTTAAACATCTTAATACTTGTATAATTAAAACAAATTATACAATATGTGCGAATTGTGACAAAATGTTTTTTTCGTAATTATGGTTGAACTTTTTTGTCTTACTTGGAATTTAATTGTTTTACGACTGGACTTGTCCTGCATTTAAATCAGATAGAAGTTATCTTATTACAACTTTCATCCTTAAATCTCACAAAGACCATAATTTGAGTATGAAACATTGGAGAGATTTTCATCGTATATCCTGAGTTATTTCTTTATAATTTTTATAACCTGGCACAAGTCGTAGATTTAGATTTTAGTCGAAACAGGTATTTTTAAGGATACCTTCTTTACTGATGTTCAAGTCAATACAATATTTGATGAGATAACTTTGTAAACAGTTAAATGCACTTTATTTTTCGCAATTTGTAAACTTATCTAGACGATATACGAGACAGAATATTTTAGAATTAAGAACTCTCCAATGGGATGTCTTTGTTGCAACGAATCCTGAACGAGTATTTATAGAAGTTATATTTTAGATGCGGCTTAAAGTTTCTTATCTGGTCGACGGTCCTGCAATTCGTCATTGTTAAATTGCCTTGGACTGAATGAACTGGAGAGGTCTTTGGCATTGGGATTAGATATATTTAAGCAGGCGCTATAAATACCGTTTAATCGCTTAAGAAATGGCATTTTTTGGTAGTATTCTAGTTGATAAGGCTAAGAAAAATATATTTGCTTTTTGTGTTTTATCAATGTGACAAATATTTTCGAATTAAGTAATTTATAATATTTTAAAGGAACATTTTCAGTCCGTTCCAATGTTATATGATTATCTGATATAAGCATTGACATAACCAACAGTGACTAATACGATCATTAGCTTATAATTATTTTATTGTAAACTTTTCGCAATTTTATGAAGTTTATTTGTTTGTTATCTATTACGAAATTTTAAGTCCCTTCAATAACAAAGAGTGAAATTTAAACAACCGGTAGGCGGAACTCGTGACTAAAATAAATGCGCTCAGCATGTATACCTGTCCTCTTCGGACGATCCCAAGGAGGTCGGTATCCAGAATAACCTCACTTTGCCATAAGTACGCATGTAGTGAGATCGCTTATTCACACCGCGAGGTCTCCGCTGAGCGGCTGCCGAAGCACAGCACAAGAGCGAATTGATATTTGAAAACAAAACTTTTCCGATCTGTGCCGAAACCTATATTAGCGAGTTATCCATAGGGGCCCGAGAACCTTAAGGTTTCCTATGATTGGAAATAAGAGTACAACCTACAAGATGGACCGATGACCTTGTAAGGGTTACGGTAAGCCGTTGGGTACTAATAACGCACTTTGTCAGATATTTGACGTCGTCCGGCTGATGTGATGAAAAGCAAGTTAGCAAGTAGGAATCCCCCTTTCAAGGGTTCTCTAATTATTAATTATCTGGTAATTAATTTGCTCATATATCTTCCGGTTCTGAATAAACAAAAAAATAATGTCAAATTGTCTCAAAATCCACTCCAAGTGAAGTGGTTTTTTTAATTAAATCAGATTAAGCATGGTCGCTGATAAAATGTCGACAAATTGGCGGTCAGCGGTGAAATTAGAAGATAACGTGACAATGTGGACCTTATCTGTCCATATGGAGTGATTTTAAGGGACGAGAGGCTTTTTGACACCGCAATATTAAAAATTAAAGTGTTATAGCTTGATTTATTTAATTAATTTCACTTGTCTTTTGTTTATGTGTGTATAGTATAGTATATTAGAATATGTATGTATGAATAAGTATGTGAAATCGTTTTGAAATAATATTTTATTTTATTGGTCAGTATCCAAAGTTTTGTAATATGATATTATCAGAAATTTTATGCTATAGTTTTACATGGATGGATGATATGGGTTTCCATACTATAATTTTTTATTACATATTATTCTGTAGTCGGGTTTTGTAACTAATAAGTCAGAGGCAAAGACAAAATCTAAATCTTTATTAAGCATCATCTTTAGCCTTACTTATTGATCGTCAAAAATCGAAACATTTCAGAGCTAAACAGAATCAACGAAATAAGTTCAGCGTAGCCATTCTTTATTAAAATTAATATATTTATGAAACTATATTTCTCTATATCTATTTTTCTATCTATAATTATTTAAAATGTTTTAATATATTTTTAACTCTGTATGATTTCTTAACATATTTTTGTTTTCTTTTAGAATTGATCATTTCTGAATTTTATCTGGGATGTTGTTAGTAAATATTACTAAGCGCTACCATAGATATACAAGACATTTTTTTGGCCATAGATTCATTTTTGAAATGATGTAAAACATGAATTCTCTGTTCAATATAATGATTAAAATGTCTGTTCAGAAAAGTTTGTGAAATGGCTTGCAAATACTGTCCTATATTGCGGTATTTCATTACCAACAGCAATAAAACTTCTGGTGTTTTTAAAAGGCTTTGAACACAGTTAGAAGATAAAGTTCAACAAGTGCCTATAAACGTGATTGGAGAGTTCTAATCGTAAATTGCAAGATGCATTGCGGCAGCTATTATTTATCCCCTATCATTGGTCTTAAAAATACTTTCAAGATTTAAAAAGTTATTATTTGCTCATTTTTGTCTTTCTTGACGTTTTGTATTAGATTCACTTCGACGAAAATTTTCTATTCTATAAGACGAGCGTGTATAAAAAGATCATAGTTTTTGGCGACATTCCCTTTGCTCATCAGATTCATTATTTCGTAAAGTTTCAGCACGTTTTCTGTTATTTTCTAATCTCTTCTTTCGGTGAGCTGATGCCTCTAACAAAAGTTTTACCTATTTTTTAGAAGCTCTTGTGACTGCATTAAGGTTACTTTTCTTCTTTCTGGGCATCTTCATACACCTTAATATAAAATTTAAAAAATAAAATATAAAAGAGTGTCTTAAAACATGTAATTATGAAAACCATCAATTGTAATTTAAGGAGAAACATCTCTTGAAAGAACATTTATTTGTTAAGGTTTTACATCAAACAAATGAATGCTGCATTTTCTTTTTAAACAAATAACAATAGATAAAATGACAGGTATAAATAACCTATTGAATCACAAAATGTACGAATACCCATACACACACACACACACACACACACACACACACACACACACACACACATACACACACACACATTAACCTAAAACAGTTGAAAATTGCTTCTTTATTGCTTAAAATTTTTGTTATAGCTGCCATGAGGTTTACCGGCAATATATATATATAGTGAATGATAGCATTTGCGCAATCATATGTTCTTACCAATTTTTATAAAAATCGGTTCAACCGTTCTTGAGTTATAGCGGGACATACAAACAGATAGCCAGACAGACAAAATTTACAAAAATGGTAAAACTGAGGCCAGTGAGTCATGAAACTAATATTTATGACGAAATTCGACAAAAAAATTAAGTGTACAGACAGACTACAGATTCATATAGTAGTAGCATTATCAGGATTATTCAAGATAAGTGGGCGTATATTCAAACGATTTTGTATTTGAACGACCCACAAATTCAGTAAGTTTTAAATTAAACAAATCTATTACATAGATAAATTCACAATAGTCATCAATATCGATTCGCTAATAAGTCATATACACAAACACACATAAATCAATGAATCTATTACAAAAGAATAAAGATAATGTAGGAAATTAGCGATTCGTCGCATACGTGGTGCGCGGGAAATCTTGAATGTAACTGTCGATCCAAGATGGCTGCCTCGTTACCCACGACGCGACGCTTCACTAGAGCGCCGTTCAACTCCCATTGACACTCTTTTCCAACGAGTATGAATAATCAAGATGGCGCACCATGCGCCGTCATATATATAAAGCAAGAAACAGTAAAAAAGATTCGAACTGTGTCAAATGTTTATGTCCTCAATTGATGTACTACATCTAAAGCGAGAAAACGTATAGAATTGCAATTTTAATATCAAGACGAAATGCAAAGTCATTGCGAATAAACAAACCCCTTTAACAAGATGGCGTAGGAAGCACTTGAGAAATCTTGATCGAATATTTTCCGTCGAGCTTTTCTACCCTCTCGCCCATCACAATATTCAAAAAATCTGTGTATAATTATTATTACATGTATTTGTAGGACTAAACTCGAAAGTCACCGCAGAACATAATCGTGAATAATCAGAAATTGGTATTCGACATTGGGTATATTGATAATGATATCGTGAGGAAACCTGCGAGTGTTGGATGATAATCTGTTACATGTGACCAATTTGCTTTGTGTATAAGCGTACAAAAGTGGTGGAGTAAGTTCCTAACCTTCTTATAACACAGATGAGGGAGGGCTCAGCCTAGAAGTGCAGTGTAGGCTGTTATTCAAAACAGAAATAGTTAAAATTAAAATAATCACTACGAGAACCATTAGTAGCCATTTTAAAAGAATCCAATGAGAGACCGTAAAACGGGTTTCTATTTAAGTGTTCACGTTTTACAGTCCCAGTATCAGTGTTTTAAGACACAATAGTATTGACTTCAAATTATTGGATGAAGATTTTCAATGTTTTTCTATTTTTATTGATACAACCAGGCCTATAAATTAACTAATGACTGTGATTATCTAAAGGCGATTTTAATTCAATTCTTGCCTTAATTGAATTGTTAGGCAAGTTATATAGTTATATAATTTGGATTAAAACTATATTTGTTTTTTTTTTTTCGTTTCGAGGACTATTGAGCCGATGTAATTACAGGTTAACTTGGTCCTTTGTGCAAACCTGTCTGGGTAGGTACCTCTCATTCATCACATATTCGAAAATACTGGTTAGTATTGTTGTGTTCCGGTTTCAAGGACGAATGAGCCAGTGCGCTTATACACAAGAGACAACACGTGTAATTTCTCAAGGTCGACGGTGCCGTAATGTTGGGAAGAAATTTAATATTTCTTCAGTGCTAATAGTGTGATGTGCGGCCGGTGGTGATCAATTGTTTCATTTGCTCCATTCACTGTCCATTGCTGTTTTAATTCCAAAAATCTATGCTCTTATCAAAGTAAGGGATCAAGGAATGGGTACTTTAGTGATTTTATTTATTTTTGAAACGTTAAATCAAACATCATTAAAATCTTTACTCAATAGATTTATGTCATTTTTAGTTATTATATCGTTAATTTGACTTGATTGAAACGGTTCACCTTAAAAGCGATCGATCGTTGACGGCGAAATTAAAACGTCAAATCAATTTGAATAAACGTGATTGTTTGAGTAACATTGTCAGCCGTCAATCTGAATCTTTCTTTCTTAGAAATGTTTTCAGTAACGTCGGTAGATGACTTGCGAGGTTCGTCACGATTGTGTATGTAGGTAGGTACAGAAGTAGTCACGATTAATTATGTTTCCAAAATAGTATTTACAACTCCACTACAGGGCTTAATGATTAGAATATTTGAATTTTAACTGGAGATAGTGGATTGAGTTTTCGAATGGTTATTTGTGTATTTATAATAACCTCGTAATTGACGGTGAAGAAAACCATCATGGGGAAATCAATTGGGGCAATGGGGCTTATTTTTGCAGAATATTTAATAAATAATATTATTAATGAATATTACGATTTTTTACGTAATCGATACACCCTAATCTCAATGTGGATTGCAATGAGATTTGCTAATTCTCTGGTTAATAAATCAACGCGGGACGAAACGTTGCGAAAAACGGGTCAGTGACACTTTTCTCCGCAAATATTCGTTAAAGAATATCCGTATAGCAAATAAAAAAACAAAAATAGATTAGATTTTAAATTAACATGGTTATTTTTATTATATATAGTTCTCGTGAACAAGACATTCGTAGATAATGTCGAAATATCGAGCTCCACCAAATAAAAATAAAAAACATGGTAAATATCCCGTTTTAGATACTGTTAGTAAAAATAGATTACGTTACTATTGTTCTCAACACGAGCCTGTTGAAGGTCAAACTCGGTCGAACACACCTACTGCGGTATATTTATTATATGAATATTAGCTGACACGGCGTTTTTCACTCGCCAACGCTTCATTCCGTGTCGCAAAAGCATGGTGATGTGATGGATATAAAAATATTATTATTAAAAGAATCTCATTATCATAGATGTCGCAGGTAACTCGCATAACTAGCCGTTCAATTAACAGTCTTGCCGTTTTATAAAACGGCGCCGTTTAACCAGCAGCCTGCATGACGTTCAGCTAATATTACCTATTGTATAATTTGCTATAAACTCTTAAAAAATAGTATAGACATACTAAAAATATGCTGAAGATTTAATTTATAGAATTATGTTCTCACTTAACCAATTTTATTTTTTGTTTTCAGGACAGACTAAAGAGAATTACCCCATTCTATGAAAAAAAAAGACATTCAGGTAAAAATGTTGTACGGCGCCGTTTAGTAAAAAGGCTAGGCTGTCAATTAAATGGCTTATTATGCGAGTTAGCTGTTAGCTATGATCTACGATCCCGAGTATATAGCACTCAATATATTATTATTATTAATAATAATAAGCATTTTTGTTTTCGGCTGTAAGAAATTTGGCTTAGCAGATAGCTTGTAATGTTCACTTCCTCAAATCCTCGGTTCAATTTACAATACAAACATTATTTTTCGTTTTGTTCCATTCACGGCCATGAGTTTCTAAAGCAATTGAGATTGCAGTGATTTACGTTTCATACGTAATAAGGCCCCGATACTTCAAAAAATGGGCTTCAAGCGGTTATGAATGGACCGTTTGATTAATGAAATAAGTTAAAGTAATTGAATAAAAAACCACTAATTCAACGTTTGTTAAAACCTTCAAAAATATTTATTTAAATGCATTTATTGGCTTCGCTTTTGTTTATTCCGTTTCCATGCTTTGTTAGCTTATCGAATAAATGCCTAGGAATTCGGAATATACTTTTTTAAACTATTCCCTGTCCTGGGTATCACATATAATATTATATGCTTATTGTTTAGCTATTGTGTTGTTTATATGGACAAGGAATCTGTTAAGTATGTTGGTGCTATTTTACAGTATTTGTATTAAATGTAAAACTATCACCGGTTCGGAATATAAACTCTAATGAAAATAACCGGCAAGTAACTCAGAAGTTCCCGCTCTTTTCCACGAATTAAATTAAAGAGTTATTTGTGTTATACACTGTATTTCATTTTAAATCGTTTAATTTTAATATAGAAACAATTACCTTTCCACGGGAAGGATTTTTTGATTTTGCCATATCTGAAAATTGACGTTATAAGCTAATCTTTAATTATCACGGATTCCATCAAAACAGTTTGACACGCAATTGAAAATAAATAAATTTGCGTAAACCACAGGTTAGTTTACTAGGTACTTGGTATTGTGCAACCAATCTGGGTAGGTAGGTCGCTTATTCTACCGTCAAACAGCAATAATTCATATGGCTGTGTTCGGTTTGGAAGTGTGAGTGAGCCAGTGTTACTACAGGGACAGGTGACATATTAATTGCCACGGTTGGCGGTTAGTTGGCAAAGTAGATGTTTCATATTTCTTACGACACAATGTCCGTGGGTGGTGGTCACTGCTTGCCATTACGTTCATTTATCCGTCCACCTACCCATTTCATAATTGTCATATACCTTATGACCAATCGTGTTTTCGTAAATTCTGAAAACCCTAATAATACAATTCCCTCATTGTAATATTTGTGTGATATAAGTACAGGTCATACCGATGGTATCATTATTTTGCGCCATTGAAAACATTCAGGGTGCCAACTTTTTTGTTTAAAATGATTTTATTAAAAATGTAAATTATGAATTTGTTATAGAAATTCTAAAATAACATACTTTATTATTGCAAACGCAGCGTAGGGTGCCCTCCAGCGAGATGGACTGATATCCCGAAGAGATGGAGGGACTCGACTAGGTGAGGAAGGCAGATAATTAGGAGGGGGTGGGAGATGTCTAAACAAGACCTCTCCTCTTTAAATTATCTTACCGTATTTTCTTAATTTTTTGACATTATAATCGTTTCCATGAGTTTTGTATTATAGACATCTTTAATTTACTCTTGCTATTTATTCTGAAGTGATTTTGGAGCAAAACATTTTTAGATTACATTTTTGTATACTTTTGGCAGTATTCGCTTCGTGAGCGCGTGGGCCGAATGACCGAATTCGACGTTGAAACCAGATATATATCTTTCTGACTTCCAGTTTCATTGGCTTGACGAACGGTTCAAATCAAATCCTTTATGCGTACTTATGTGTAAGCTAGCAATATGGCCAAAAAGGTAAAAGTATAGTTCTTTTAAAAGCACTTATCCATATCATCCAAACATCTGTCACAACGTCTCCTAGAACTACCATTACTATAAATCCGTCGCTAAATTTTGGGGTTTACACTTTAGAAAATGACTGCTTAGCAGCCCTGAATACATTGCGTGCAAATCATAAGGTCAGGTATAAATTTACATAATTTTATAATAAAGAATTATTCGGGTCACGCGCTCGAAAATCAGTTTTACATATTTCGCTTGTTTATTGTTTTCTCTGATTCGTTGTGTGTAATGGAGTTAGTTGTCAGGAAAAGGGTGGGAATTGTATATTTTCGTTAATCTCAACCGGACGATCGCGTGTTCAAATTAAGGTATTTCAAAGGGCTTTTTATATTATATTTTATGGATAGATACATTTCGTGCGTGGCTTCAAGGAATACATTGTTAGGAAATTACATGTGGGTTTAAATACTAAGACAGTCACAGAAAATATTTTTAATATTTTAAAAAAAATAGACATTCTTCAATAGAAAAAAGTATTAAGCAAAAATAGAAAGAATATTTTTGGTTCGATCTACCTGATGGTAAGTGGTCACCAGCGTTCAAAGAAATTACTTTAAGAAATATTAATCATTGCTTACATTGGCAATGCTTCACGAAAAATTAGCACGTTGTTATGTCACAAAAAACAAACTGTGATATTATAATTATTGTGTTCCAGTTTTAAAGGTGAAAGAGTCAATGTTACAGGCACAAAGAATATAAAACGGACAACATCACATACATTACTCTGATCTCAATGTAAGTAGCTAAAGCACTTGTGTTATGGAAAATCAGTAGTAACAACGGTACCACAAACACCCCGACCCAAGACAACATAGTAAACTAATGAACTTTTTCTACATCGACTCAGCCGGGAATCGAACCTGGGACCTCGGAGTGGCGTACCCATGAAAACCGGTGTACACACTACTTGACCACGGAGGTCGTCAAATACCATCTTAGTTAGATTGGTGGCGCATTGGCATAAGGAATGGTTAATATTTTCTCCAGTGTCAATAACCGCTTCTATGAACATAAAAAAATGTCAGTCTCCCATCCATGATCTAATCCGAAGGTACACCCATGGCCGAATGTCAGTGTCAAAGTCGTTATATATTTTGAATCAGTCCAAACTATCCATGAGGCAATATCCGTTTTTTGTTGTAGTTTACGCTAATGTGTTGATTAAAGAATACATTCAAACGGAAATATCAGTTTTGCTGTGTTTAAATTTGAAATCTGTAGAGGTATTCTATAACAAGAAAATCGAGACTCACCGAACACGAGCGTGAAATGTAAGAATTTGATATGCGATATCCAGTGTCAATATTATGAAATTTATAAGATACACGTATCAAAATGGCGTAGCATCGAGTCGGTTGTTAAAATTTCACGAGTGAGATTCAAAGTTGCACTACTGATCCATTTAATGTACTTCCTAAAAAAGAGCTGTCCGGTTTACTTATAATCTTTGTGCTCGAGACTCCCTTCGGGACGTTCTTGATAAAATACACATACTTGGAGTTGATTCACAGTATGTTACCAATAACATCATGTATATTCACAATAAACTACATATATTTGAAAGAAACAGTGTCAGTGAGGAAAGGTAAACTCAAGTAACACCTAGTTTCCCCTCGGTTCTTCTTTTACTTTTCGAACTGGTGGTGGCTTTACTTTTAATTCTTTCTTAACAATATAAATAACATATTATTAATTATAAACAATTTATGTCGAGTGTCACGCAGCTGTCACGCAGACCAAGATAATAAAGTTGGCTTACATAATCATAAACATAATCAGCCTGTAAATTTCCCACTGCTGGGCTAAGGCCTCCTCTCCCGTTTGAGGAGAAGGTATGGAGCATATTCCACCACGCTGCTCCAATGGGGGTTGGTGGAATACACATGTGGCAGAATTTCGTTGAAATTAGACACATGCAGGTTTCCTCACGATGTTTTCCTTCACCGCCGAGCACGAGAAGAATTATAAACACAAATTAAGCACATGAAAATTCAGTGGTGCCTGCCTGGGTTTGAACCCGAAATCATCGGTTAAGATGCACGCGTTCTAACTACTGGGCCATCTCAGCTTGGCTTGTTTGATTAATTCTTTTGTAGTAGGACACCCTATCTAGATCTCTCTCGTTTTAGGGGTGGTCAGATGTCAGAGATAAAAAAGTACAAGCTTGCTTCATATAAAATTTCATCAAATTCGCTTCAGTAGTTTCGCGATGAAAGAACAACACACAGACATACTTTCGCATCATATTATGAGTATAGACGTAAGCTTAACAAAAAGCACTAGGTAGATTGGTATCAATCGAATTAGTCATTCGAATTTCTGAAGCATAAAAAAACAATTCATTAAACATCATGATTTGACTACATATCTGCAATGAAAAACAAGTTGAATGAGACCACGTGACTGTTGTTTTTCCATCGGAAACAGCGCTAATGGACGATAAGTGTTGCTTTGTATTTAACATTGAGATCTGTTTATAAAATATTTATGAATGGATATAGCATCTTGTAAACAGATTGCATGAGAATGTTCTTTGTTTTTTCGCAGACGAACTATGAAAATTTAATAAGGTACCTACGATCTAAATATATATTAGTCTCTTGCACGGGTCAGCGATCATATCTTTAAATGGAGTTTTACTTGACTATAACGTACGACAGTACATATTATGATAAAGCGAAATAATAATAGTTTCTTTAAAAACATTTCACAATATGTTATCTTATTTTTACGCAACAACATTTTGGGTGTCAAATAAACATGGCGGATTTATAAAGTTACGCGCTTTATTGAACTGTCAAATTTGAATGAATGATTTGTCGTTTAAATATTTTGTTTGAGCGTAAAATATTTAAAAATAATGAATGTATTCAATTAACAAAGCTAGTTTTATTTTTATTTCATTGTTTTATAAATACATATTTTTATTCAAATAATCTGTTATTAATTTATTTTTAATCATTTAGCGCTCTTTGGGAATGTTGATACGATTGAGAATGGCCGACAAAGTTTTTTTTTTATAAAAGAAAGCATGGACGATGGTTTTAAATATATTAAATCAAAAGAAAATTGTATAACCATAATTAAAACAAGCAGACGCACTTAAGTAACAAATACAAATTACAGATAAGATAAATCAAAGGCACGATAACATGTTTGTGTCATTTTATTAAACCCCTTTCAAAGATCCCAATTGGTAACCCCATGGGGGATGAATATTTGTATAGATAATCGCAATTTCTGATGTTAGAAATATGGGAATCGTTAAAAAATCATTTAACTTAAGAATTTATAGTTTGAGTACATAAACTTGAGAATCGCCATTTTTTTTTTTTTCGTTTTTGGAAAATCAATCACGCAAGAGGAAAAAATTGAGGATGAAAGTTTATAAAGAAATAAGGCGTTTTTCAAGACTCACATATTCTACTGCCAAACAGCAATCCTAGTAATGTTGTGTTCCGGCTTAATGGGTGAACTTGTTATTGCAAACACACAGGACATAACATCTTACTTCCCAAGGTTGGTGGCCCAAGAGTGTGATGTAAGGATAAGGAATGGTTAATATTTCGAACAGAGCCAATGTCTAGGTGCGGTGGTCCGCTTACATGGCCGGTACAGTGGCCATGTTGAGTTGAGTTTGAGTTTGAGTTTGAGTACCTTTTTGATCTACGCCTTAGTACATAAGGCGATCCTAAAAACAGACAATTTAATGGTATCAACATAATCTTGACATAAGCTTACCTGTTCAATGTAAAATATTTGTTTGTTTTCGTGTTCTGTAATACATCATTGACGCTTACACTGACTGACATTTTGTTTAAATTTTCGTTAACAGTTTTTAAAACTTCAATCACGTTTTCGTTAACATATATTTTAAAGTTGTTTTCTATTTTTACATCAGCAGATAGACAGGCGAAGGGGCTGCCTCAGGGTAAGCTACTTCCGCTATAGTTCCTAAAACAAACTAGTTTTATTTTAATTTCTGTGTTTTACAAATTCTTTTTATACAAATACTCTTCTATAAATTTCTTTTGGATCGTTCAGCGTTCTTTGGGAATGTTGATGCTCAAGGACATTTGTATTCTTAAGAGTTGTAAGGAACAATGTGTCTACGGTCTTTTATCAAACTGGAATCAAAGTAATTATTTTTAGCGATAAAGTAACAGCTGATTAGTGAATGAAAATTCTAACTAAACCATTATCGGTTTACCTTAAGGCTATCTATTTTTAATTAATTAAATGTTTGAGAAAATACCGTCAAAATGTATTTATTCCGTAACTGATAATTATAAGTTCAAGAATTAAATACGATATATGTTTTTTTATTATTTTTATTATTTATTTATTCAATCCGTATGATGAATCTATGATAAATAATTCGTTAATTATTTTTTCAGGATAATTATTAATAACTTAAGTGTATTGTATTTACATATCTAGATAGTTAACTATTAGAAACTAATTACTTCTTGAGATTCTAGGCGTTGATTTTAAATTAATATTATATCAAAATAACGAAAGTCCCTGCGTGAATAAAGTATTTAAATATGATTTATACACTATGGCATTCACGAACCATGTAGCTTTTTACCGGTGAAAAAAAAAACATATTTTTAGTAGTACATTTCTTGTCACCGGTACCAAAAATGCGTGCACAAATTTCATATCAAGTATGAGCCAAAAATAATAACAAGAGAAGTTAAATAAAAGTTTCCAGTAACATATGTCTAAAACTCATAAGCTGTTTATTATTTTTCTTATATTCCCTGGGCCATATGAAGTTATATAATATTAAAAATAATGACTGCAGCAACACGCACGGGTCTGTGCGTGAGATAAAACTAACTCCACTTTTTTTCGTTCATCTATTGCAACCACAGATTATTATATTTTTGTTTTGGCTTCTATTTGTGCCAAGAGGGCATAGATTATTTCGCCAATGTCACGTGCGATGGAGAAAGAAATAATATAGAATAATACTAAAATTTTGACATTTATTTGACATAACATCAGTGATCGAGATCTTAAATAATAATAATCAATGGAATTCGTTATGAATATATATTGTGCTTTGAATTTTGGCGAAGTTAAAATTAAAGTGGATATAAGTAGTCGAATGGAATAGTGTTGCTTTATAAGTAAAGATATGACTTGACTTGATAGTAGGTATTTATGCAAGCCCTGGGTGGAGGGTACCTACTATTGCTGCATATTGGTAGAAACACAAAAGAGCAATACTTAATATGTTGTGTTTCGATTTGAGGGGTGAGTGACCCCTCAAATCGAATGGGACGGGAACCGTATAACAGAGTACTCCGTAAAATTTGCTCAGTTAATGAGTTGACATGCATGAATTGTGATTTCGGTGAGAATTTTCCGCAAATCGAGTGAGCCAGTGTAACCATTGACACAAGAGACATAACATATTAATTTCCTGATGTTTTAAGGAATGGTTAATATTTCTTACGGTGCCAATATATATGTATGGTGACCACTTATCATCAGGTGGCCCATTTGCCTGCCCGCCTATCTATTATACAACACCAAAAGACTAAGACATATATAGAAAACTTAAACAAGAATAGAATCCAATTAAAATTGTACACATTCCATTGTAAACACAAAATCTCAATTCGATGCTGTCTGGAAAAAAAATCATGCACTCATATAAAAATAACGTCAATTAAAACAATAGATAGGGTCGTCGTCTGTGCAGATTTGGGTAATTAAGAAAAATAAATTGAAATAAACAACTTTGGAAAATTATTCGATATCAAATTCACTTTATGCAAGTATCTTTTTGTGTTGGTATATTGAGTTTTACAAATCAATCGTATTAAACAATTGCTGAATTGAAACGAATATTTTATTATTACGTACATAATATTTAATCTATAATTATTATATAAAGTTTGCCTGGATAGTCCATTTATTGAGAAAGGCTATAGACACGTTTAACGCGGTCGATACCGCGCAGAAGTGGTTATTTTATATAATATATATTAAATCTCACAACGCAAAGGTTTGAAAAGTATGAAAGACTATTATTTATAAATTTTATGATGTTATAATTTTACTTATACAAATTACAATACATTACAATAAAATGTTTCCATGCATATAATATATGACGAAACGTAAACCGATGAACTATTGATCTTTACAATTTTAAATTCGCTTTAGTGCAATATTTTTGCTCGAAGTCATCTCTCATCGGTGAATGAGAGAGGCGCTCATTATCATTCATTAAATTTATTACCAATAGTCTATCGAGGAAGATTGTTCTTTTTAATTCTTTGTAGCCAAGCTTAAACGAAATTATCAATTAGCGCCATCTATCAGTACTAGATTGTAACTTAATCCAAAACAACAAATCAAATCAAATCAAGTTTATTCAAGTAAACTTCACAACGAAGCGTTTTTGAATCGTGATATGTGTTAAGACGTGTGATCTTAGAAAATATATCATTATTAATCATACACACATAAATCTATAATAAAAAAACAAAACATCATCTAAACTATAGAATAAGAACCGTGAAATGTCACGCCCTGACGATGACGTTACTGTTGAATATTGAGAAGTGACAAGCGACTATTATTCATAGGGGTTAAGCTGGTCTTGGTATTTTTGAATATAAAACCCCTGCTCGTTTTGAAAACATGTTTGAGTAAAGCAATTCGAAAGCATACATCATAGTTGTATACTATTATAAAAATGGTTGTATTTTTTTAATGCAAATAAAACGTAAAAAAGTGGCTCGACCACACGCAATAATACTCATACATAAATGTTATGTAGCAGAGGCGATACTAAGGCAGCTTTAAAGACATCCCTACTAATATATATATATATATATATAATATAAATGCGAAAGTCTGAAACTCTGTCTGTTACTTCTCACGATTAAACCGCTGAACTGATGTAGATAAAATTTGGTATAAGTATAGTTTAATGTACTCTTCGAGGGGGTAAAATAGGAGATTCCGCAAAAAGTAAATCCGCGGTTTCAGCTAGTTATATATTTGTTAAGAAATAAAACCTACAATTTTCAACCATTCGATTCCATAAATACTTGTTCAATCCTTTTGAATTGCAAATGGCGTTCGTACCCTCGTATCATTGTTATGAAGTCAGAATGCCTACCGTTGTTAGAACTTATATAAAAAAATAAAGCTAAAGCTATTTTCTCTAACTGAACGTATAATTTATATTACAAGTATCGTTAAAGGTACAAATTTTGGTGAAGACGTTCGAATTGGGATTAAGAATATGTAATAAGAAATATCGGTGTACGAAACAGGAAAATTCGGAAAAAAGTGGCGTACACAAGGGTAGGCATCTTCTTCGAAGATGTATTAATTTTTAATCAGCCAGTCAGTTATTGCAAAGTTGTATTTTTTATGGCATCGGTTGGCGGACGTACGAATGGACTACCTGATTGTAAGTGGTCACCACTGCACACACATTAGTACTGTATGTAATTTTACATAACCATTGCGCCGCCGACCATGGGAACTAAAATGTTACCTCACTTGGGCCTGAGAAAAACACACCAATAATAAGTATTGCTGTTTAGGGGTAGATTATATGATGAGTGACGGGAAGACGGGCTTTAACAAAGCCTTACCACAGATAAAAAAACACTATGTAAGATGCCACTGACATGTTGCTGACTGAATCCGTGCAACGTATTGAACATTAATGCGTTCTGATTGTACACTAAAATATCGATTATAGATGACATTGGCGATACAAGGTCAGTTCTTGCAATAAAGTGATAAAAGATAGGTCATATTTGGGAGAGGTGTTAGTAAAATTAAGGTCGATATCGAGTACATTGTTGCAAAGAAACGTTTCTGACGATATGTCTGAGAATAAACTAGATATATCTGTTTTTCAGACGTATTTTTTAGGAATCATTCAATTTGAGCTGATATCTTTACTTATTTTAAATTAAAATATTACTATATGAATTGGTAACTAGTTGGCATCCGCAGCTTCGTTACCCTTTTAAAGATTGATCGCTAGGAGTAAGGCATAAAAAAGTAGTCTATGTCCTTTATTGGTGTTCAATTTTGATTCATACCAAATTTTATCAAATTCGTTTTTTTATGATATCGGTAGGCGGACGAGCAAATGGGCCACCTGATGGTAAATGGTCACCACCGCCCATAGAAAATGGCGTTGTAAGAAATATTAACAATTCCTTACATCACCAATGCGCCACCAACCTTGGGAACCAAGATGTTACGTCCGTTGTGCCTGTAGTTACACTGGCTCACTCACCCTTCAAACCGGAACACAACAATACTGAGTATTTCTGTTTGGCGGTAGAATATCTGATGAGTGGGTGGTACTTACCCAGACGGGCTTGCACAAAGCCCTACCACTAAGTGGTTTGGCCGTGAAAGAATACCAGACAGACTGCCTGAGTTACTTTCGCATTTCTAATATTAGTATAGACACATATGTAAGTAAGTCAGACATATAAATAAAGTGGAAGTTCATATTGTTTAATGATAACATTAATATTGTAAATTCTGACCTGATCTCCAAAATAGGTCAAACAAAACTTAATATCCGATCTATCAAACTCGTACAAGCTATGTCATTCCCTATGGTTTTATCGAATTACTTATACTTTTCGATCGTTGGTAATAATATCCCAAAGAAGATACACGAATTTGATATCTGATCGTGAGAAAATTAAAAATTTTGCCCTTTTCTTGGTCGATGGAAGTTATTACATCTTAAACGAGACTCAATGTTTTAGACTTACGTTCATTGATGCTGTGCTAGAATATCTTAAGCGTTTTTTAACACATTTAATTTTACTTAGTGGTCAACACTTGGTAACCGCCATGTGCTAACATTTTGTTTTTAAATGAATTAAGAAAAAAATGTTAGCACATGAAAACTGACCCCTTGCTCTTATTTGAACCCGTAATCATCTTTCAACAGTCACGTGTTTTGTTCACTGAGTCATCACTCCCATTCGTACCTAGGAAATTATAATAGCGAAGCTTTATACCTGGAGTAAATTAAACCAATCAGCTTTATAAATCGGAATACATTACATTTTCCAAGAAAATTCATCGCCGAGAAAAAAACTAATCAGAGCATGTTTTTAAACGATTTCAAAAAAGGAATGCGGTTGTTGTTTTTGGGTTCCGTAGCCAAATAGAAAAACGGACCCTATTATTAAGACTCTTTTGTCCGTCCGTCTGTCTGTCTGTCACTGGCTGTATCTGATGGAACGTGATAGTTAGACACCTGACATTTTGACAGATGATGTATTTCTGTTACCGCTATAACAAAAAATACTAAAAAAAACATAATAAAATAAATATTTAAGGAGGGCTCCCATACAACGCACACGATTTTTTTGCCGTTTTTATAGATAATGGAACCCTTCGTGCGCGAGTCCTACTCGCATTTGGCCGGTTTTATTTAATATTTTTGATTACTTCGGAAGTCTTTTTTTATGAACCACATGTTCTTCTTAACAACAACCAGTATTCGTATATTTTTTATTCTGTTTGGTATTTTTTGTTTAAATTACTTTATACCATTATCAAAAGTATGTAAATGATAAAGGGATGAAATTTTCTAAGGGCTTTCGATTTTTATTTATAATCTATTTCCTCAAAGTATTATTTGAAGTCATTTTTTTTGTTTAAATTTTATAATATGCCAATAATAATAGTCAATGACAAACATTTCGGTTTGGACCTTGAAATTTGCAGATATAAGCTAGCCACTAGACCATTAGAGAGAGTAGAGAGAGAGACCATTAGAGAGAGAAATCTATACTTATATTATAATGGCGAAAGTAACTCGATCTGTCTGTATGTCTTTTACTTTCACGGCTAACCTGATTTTGATAAACTTGGTATGAAGTAAGTTCGAATGCTAGGGAAGCACGTAGGCTGCTTATTTTTTAAATTCATCCATTCGAGGGGGTAAATTTTAGGAGATGAAGGATTATACTTTCAAGCTCTTCGAATTTGAAATTGAAAATAATGCGTAAGCTTACCTTACAAGCGGGTGAAGTTCGCACGCGTAAACATAAACATAAATACATACATAATCAGCCTGTAAATTTCCCACTGCTGGGCTAAGGCCTCCTCTCCCGTTGAGGAGAAAGTATGGAGCATATTCCACCACGCTACTCCAATGCGGGTTGGTGGAATACCCATGTGGCAGAATTTCGTTGAAATTAGACACATGCAGGTTTCCTCACGATGTTTTCCTTCACCGCCGAGCACGAGATGAATTATAAACACAAATTAAGCACATGAAAATTCAGTGGTGCCTGCCTGGGTTTGAACCCGAAATCATCTAATCGTTCTAACCACTGGGCCATCTCGGCTCGTAAAACTAATATTATATAAAATAGTATTGAACCACTCGCCCTTTGAACGTGAACTCAAGAATATATAATAATTAAATATAAATGGCGCGCGCGTGGGTGGTACTGAACCAGACGCCATTTAGAAGAGCCTACAACCCATAACTGTATTCTACGGTAAATTAATTTGTATTTAAAGCTTCAATAGTTATGAAAATTTTATGATTTTAGTAAAGATTTTAGAATTTAGATGGACGTGCCTCGGTCTTGCCACGAGTGTGACCCAGAGGCTCTGGTGGCGATATTCGGCGAAGATCTCTGGCTGTTAAGTGTGATGAACGCCATGTTCGGCAGCGAGGTGCTGGATGCAAATGTCAACTAATGTCAGTACACATATAAAAAAAAAAAGTGATAAAAACTTATTAGATGCACGTGTTTTAATTTACTAAAAGTGCATGTGAAATTAAACCTTATGTTATTTCATGATTATGTATTGAATGTCGTTGATCTAATGCCTAGATTATAAAGCCGTATATTGACCAACATCACATATTCACTCTGAATAAATTTAACCTTGAATTTATACTCTCATTTCAACCGAAGGAGTTTCATTCGATAATACTAAGACTTCCCTTTCTCTAACCCTCTCATTCCCTCTTTTTTTATTGTTTTAATTTACACTGCATTTATATTAACAACTTTATTTCTTTTCATTTAATTTAATTATTCTTCACTTGGTGATAGGGCTTTGTGCAACCCGTCTGGGTAGGTACCACCCACTCATCAGAAATTCTGCCGCCAAGCAGCAATACTTGTTTGAAAGGTGAGTGAGCAAGTGTAACTACAGGCACAAGGGAATAACATCTTCGGTCCTAAAGTTAGTGGCGCATTGGCGGAGTAAGGCGGCCAGTGTCTATGGGCGGCGGTGACCATTAACATTGTATATGTATTAAACATAATATATGACGAAAGCAACTTCGATCCAACCGTGTGTCCATAGAATACTTTTTTTTTGTCGTGCGAAATTATTTACACGATTAAAAGGAGTAACATGAAAATAGATTTATTGTGCGAAAGTTTTGACACGGCTCTTAAAACTTCACGCACTTAACGGGCAAAATAACGAACCGTGAAAACACTTACTGACACTTTGAGAGGTAAAGGTTTAAAGGATTTTAGAGACGATTGTTCTTAAGTGAATTATTATTCGACCTTTTTGCTTGTTAGAAATATATATTTGTATGCCTTGGGGTCGTTTGTAGGTGATATAGTTTCTGAGATTTCGTGATTAATCATTGAATGGTATTTGGCTTTTATATATATATATTTTTTTTATAACAAATACCCATCTTATTTTCGATCTACCTACCTACAAATTCCTATTACAAATTCCCATAAAATGAAAATCAAAATATACTTTATTCAAGTAGGCTTTTACAAGCACTTATGGATTGTCATTAGATTCTACTGAGAAGAACCGAGAAGAAACTCTGTTACTTACTAAGTTACTCTTTTTCAACATCTAAAAATACAGTCCTGTTAGTTAAATAGTTAATATACTCGTAAAATGAATGGTAATTCGACATGGAACGGGTCGCCCGGAGACTCTAAAGGCCAGTAGGACCACAGCAAAACTACACACAGACATTAAAAAAACACATGGAACGCCTTGGTTTGTTGGCAGTCGTGACGGTCGGAGCTCCATATAGTCAGCGGTGTCGTGAGCCATTTATTGTTTTTACTTGTTCTGTTTGTAATCAGCCACCATTTTTATGTTATTAAACTTTTATTAATAAACGGTTGTGTTATTTACTTACTTACTAAAAATTATAAAGCATTGTTTATAATAAGTATTTTTTAAAGCTATTTCCACTTATAACCCTAAAAATAGAATTATTCTATTCAAATACATAATATATCAACATTAGATTTTTTTTCCAAAATTGCGATAATACCCAGAGAACAAATGTACCTATGAAACCTTTTAATAAAAGTCCAGTTGAGCTATTTTCCTCCTTTTACTACAATTTCTCTACTTTTTTTTGATAATTTGATATAAATAATACCATTAATTCGAGTCTATTACCCAATTACACGAGGTTAGTGACTCTTATGGGACAATGTACAAATTATTGAATTTTAAGATAAAATTTTAATGAATCTATTCATCCTGAAGGTTACGAAACTCCCAAAAAGGAAGGGCGATCGTTTTTTCCCAGGCTGTTTATAATATGTATTAAACGATCATCTTCGGGTTATTTGAAGTAAAAATATAATATAATTTTAATTTTATTGCAAGTTAAATTATCCAAGAAAAATAAAAATATCGCTGAATTTTTACACCGGTTCTTGTGAGATCTGTGGTGTTTTTTTCCGAACCAATATCAATGTTTGACGATCAATAAGTGTAAAGCTTTAATCTATTCTACATAAAAAAAATAAAAATTATATGTTTGTTTTATTTTGTAATAATCGATATTAAATAATATATTCATTATTATTATCTGTATTCTACAGACGAGTATCTGTCACATTGTACAATAATTTTATTAAAATAATATTTTGTTAATCTGGCAACATTAACATTTGACAGATACTCGTCTTGACACACAACATTGACAATCGGATAGGTATATATTTTCATTGCGCATCGAGTAAAATATTATTTATGATTCTTATAAAATTTTATAAAAAAACTTATTAAAAATCGTTTTATTTCATATTTAAGACCATGTCCTTACAATTATGGCATACGTAGGTGGACTAGCAAATTTAACACATTAGTGCCGTAGGAAATTTTAACGTGCACAATGTTGCTTGAAAAAACAACGCGCCACCAACCTTGGCACCTGAGCTGTTATGTCCATTATGCACATACAATGGCTCACGACTTCTTTAAATGGCATAATTATCTCGTTATGTGAGTGGCTGATGTATGCAGCGACGGATTATGAGATCCAAATTCAAAGTCCGAAACAGTGATTGAATATATTCTGACAAGTAATTTTAGTAGCATAAAGGGTAACTGTTTTTCATTTGCAATTGGTGTAAGGGCTTTGTGCAAGCCCTCCTGGGTACGTACCACCCACTCATCAGATATTCTACCGCTAAATAACAGTACACTGTATTGTTGTGTTCCGGTTAGAAGGGTGAGTGAGCCAGTGTAATCACAGGCACAAGGGACATAACATCTTAGTTCCCAAGGTTGGTGGCGCATAGGTGATGTAAGGAATGGTTAATATTTCTTACAGCGCCTTTGTCTATGGGCGGTGGTGACCACTTACCATCAGGTGGCCCATAAGCTCGTCCGCCAACCAATGCCATAAAAAAAAATAAAAAAATATATATTGTACCGCCAAACGGCAATGCTAAGTATTGTTGTGTTCCGGTTTGAAGGATGGCATAATATCTTAGTACCCGAAGTTGGTGGCGCATTGGCGGTGTAAGGCAGAGTCAATATTTCTAATAGAGCATCAACTATCACCACCGCCCGTAGACACTGGTCTATGGGCGGTGGTGATCACTGACCATAAGGTGGCCGCATACCTATGTAAAAAATACCACAAACTAACGGCACAGTCGTTACCTAATAACACTTACTAGTAAGGAACACGGACTGTTTCTAATTAACTTGAACTCATTTTTTGAATTATTTCAGACCTAACGTGTAGCAATCAAACAGCTTTGAAATCCAGTTAAAGTAAAAACTTACTTTGACGTGACGCCGTTATATTCATGCCAATCAAGGTTCAGTTTTCGAACAAATACTTTGAAGTTCGCTTTCAATTTAAAATAACTTTGAAACTCATTAACGTACTTCATTTAGAGTTCGAAAGTGACACGGTCGAGGAACTAATTATTCTCTAGCATTTTATAAACTATAAATATTTATCGGAAAAGAAACGACTTCGTGTAAGCGATACATATAGATTTCATTTTTGAGTTTTTTTTTAATATATTTGTTATATTTTCGAATGTAATATATTTTTAATATATTATATTTTGAACATCAGCTCGCTGTGTCACATTTCGTCTTCACCGCGCGCCAATTCGTACATAACATTTTCCCGCGCTCCGCGAAATGTGTCACTCGTAATGACAGATGCATCAATACACAGATAATATAATATATTGATATAAAATATTAACCTAATACTAATTAATATTTCAGTATAGATCTATGTACTGTTCAATAAATAATCTGTTTTGTGATAATTACGTTTAGATAGGTATGGTAATTAAATATATTTTATTTATATTTTCTCCTCTATGGATTTTATTTTATCACCTACTGGCCTTTTTCAATGCAAACTTTTATCCTCAATTTCAGCCTCTTAGGTTATAAATTGTTACAACAATAGTTTCCTCATAAACAGAAGACTAAAGACCAATTTACATATTACTAACTACAAAATTGACGAACTTTCAAAATTTTTTGAACGTTAATAAAAAAAACTAAAATTGTTTTTTTAACTCTTAACTCTTATTGCGTGAATATGACCACATCAATATACCAAGCGGTCTAGTTGTTCAGAAGTTGCAAGTTCAATCGTAGTCGTACCAACTATTATAATATACTCGTATGTTTATCGAATGGCCTTTTCTTTGAGGTTTTGTTTTTCCAATAACTGTTATTAAATGCGAGAAATAAGCGCAAGACATTTAAGCTTTAATAGCGCAATAATCTTCATGCCACCTATGCTACGCCACCTGCGCTATTGGGTTTGTTGGAAGGGTCAATTGTAATATTAGTAATTCCTAAAAACGGGGAATTGCTATTATTATTATTTTTTAAACCATAGTGACAATGATGCGTGTCCATTATGTATGTATGAATATGCGTTAAATTTCTAAATAAATACATAGTATGGTCCTTATCTGAGTATATACGTTCTTGACGGTTATCGTCGGTAGAATCTACAATTCATAATAGTTTACATTTTAATACAATTCTGTAACACGACGATTCAGGAGTCCTTGTAAAAAATCTACTTGAATAAAGTATGCTACATATAACTTAAAAATTTCGATTTTATTATCTTTATATTTTTACAATACATACATACATTAGCAGCCTGTAATTTTCCCACTGCTGGGCTAAGGTCTCCTCTCCCTTTGATGAGAAAGTTTGTAGAATACACATGTTGCAGAATTTCGTTGAAATTAGACACATGCAGGTTTCCTCACGATGTTTTCCTTCACCGCCGAGCACGAGAGAATATACAAGACTATTATTGTTATCTTAATAATAACTATCTGGTGCTCGCGACCCCGTTCGCATGACTTTGAGTCTCAAAAGTAGGAGTATTATACGGTTAACGATAAATATTTAGATGTATTTTTTCGAATTGGCATAGCTTTTTTATTTGTGATAGAATTTTAATAAAACAATATGTTACCCCGACTTTACTACAGTACATCAGTGAAAACCGCATCCAAATCGGTAAAGCCGTTTCCGAGATTAGCGGTAACAAACGAACAGATAAACAAACACATACAAATTGCGTTAACAAATACCCCCAGTAATATTTTTTCTCAAATATCTTCTATGTACAGATTTCGATCAGTTACGATTTTATTATATGTATAGATTTCCAGTCATTTTCAAAACAAACTAACTGGATTGTATTTAAGTATTCAATACAAAAATGTAATATTTTTAAGAAATAAAAAGGGATCGAGTTGGCGAATACACGCCATGCCATGGCTCACCTTCGAGGTTTCAAAGTATTAGAACCGTTTTCAGAATCTGGCATAGTTTAAAGGTAAACTCTATCGAGTTTCATCTGAATGATTTGTCAATTTAGACCAGCTTGACAACAACTGACTTCCCTCGAGGTAGCTGATCCCGCTTATTACGTTGTGTTGAGTTGTATATATTGTAACTGACATAGAAAATGTCAATAGCGTGATTCAGAATCACAAGTATTACAGTGTAAGTAAATAAAATAAGACTCAGGTTCGAAATTTTATTATAAATTTAAATTCTATGAAAATAATGTTAAATATTTTTTTATAAAGAAAATCTTTAAATATGTATTTTTAGTAGGTAGTTTAACTATCGACATTAACACAAACAATTATTTTAAGCATATAGTTTATTAACACTGACTTACTAAGGTCTTAATTATTTACTTATTTCAAAAAATTTTTTTTTCTTCTATATCAAAAAAGTAGTTTAATTATATTTTAAACATAAATTACAATAACAAAATACCTTCGTTTAGACATTTAAATCAATGTATAATTTACTGTACAGTTTTTTCGTGCTACTTTTTTTATTTGAAACATTCAAAGAAGGTCGTGTGTTGGATCAACACCCGGGACGTTAAGACATTTGAACAAAGCGAAAAATTTCACCTTCTCGCTATATTTAGCTCAAACCTAAAGACCAAGATACGAATAACGGCGTACGAGTCTTGTACGAGTGCTTAACAAGTATTTTGTAATCCACAAGCCATTCCTGAGTTTCGTACGAGGGAACCTGTTTTTACCCCGTGACATTCTCTTAAATCATAACGTATTATAGCTTTTCAGTTGATACGTGCTGCTTACGATTCTATGTTTAGTTTGTTAATTTGTTTTCTGTATTTTTATGGAGATATTTTTTTAAAGGCCTACCCGTTATATTGTATCGTAAGACAGAATAGATTTTTATGTAAATAGGCACGACCGGATTTGGAGTTCTTGAAGCTGTGGGGAAAAAGGGAAGTGGGGTCGCCTGTTTTGTTTTTTTATAAATTAATATTAAGAATTTAATTTCTGTCAGTAAGGTTTCTTTATAATCTATTTACTCTTTGTATAAGTAATTTTTAATTTACATTACGTTACATTTTAACATCAATATTATAATGTAACTATAACTATGATTAGACTTTATATAGATATCTAAACATGTGTTACATTAAAATTCTTAACTCGCCGGTACTTCTATTGTGGAGGCCCCAGGGCAGTGCCCCGGTTCCCCTAAATATGGCCCTGTAAATAGTTTATCAAATTGGCAATGCTTACCTGATCTCAAGTGATCACCGCTATATAAAAATGCATTAGCCATATTTTTGTACATTATAATTATAATCAATAAAATCTTTTAATAATAGGTATTTTGCTACTGAATTTGATAATTAATTGAAATCTAGAATTCCGAGTGCACAGTGATAATATTTATAGTTTTTGTTGCAGTGCTAGACATGTTTTTCCAAATAAACTTTGTTTCTATTTAACTAAAAAAAAAATAAACTGTAAGAAATATTATTAGATTTAGTTTGACAGATAAATAGAATTCGATTGTTTCTTATTTTTTATTTTTATACATACATAAGTTATTTCTATGACTTATCTACAATATAAGCAGTTAAAGGTATTATGTTTTTCGTTAACTAAACGTACATATTTTAAACATACACGATAACGTAAGTATATAATAGTTCAATTATAATAGTTCAATAGTCGGTAGTCTTCTACCGACGTATTGCAATAGGCGATATAAACCACCGTAAGAAATAATAACCATTCCTTACATCGCCGCTAATGTACGACAAACTAAGATATTATGTCCATGTGGGCGAGCCAGTGTAAAGACTTGTGTCTGTAGTTACATGGGAACCGGAACACAACAATAGAATGTATTGTTGCTCGGCGGCAGAATATGATTCTATTTTTTTTAATATTATTTTCTGATGTTAATTTAATTGTTTAAGCTCTAAAATGAAATTTGTAGGGTAGTTTTGTATTTTTACTGTAATGGGAGGTGCATATTATGTCGAATTAAAATCCAGCATGTGTACCATGCAGTACCATGGAGTAATTGTTTCCGAGCCTTCTCAAAAAATGTAAGCTTTAGTCAGGGAAATATTAACACGCTATTATTTTACCTTTTTGGATATCCATGGAGGTGGTAGTCACTTTCCATCACATGAGCCACCTCCTTGTTGGAAACATTCATAACAAATCGAAGATACCAGAAGTCATAAATTTTAAATAATGATCCGATTTACATCACGCGATGCACTTAAAAGTTGAATTTAAGTTGAAAATGGGTGATTTCTTACCGGCGCAGCATTGTGTACACGGCGTAACTTGACACACGGATATATTTACGATAGTATTTGGCAAAGAATCTCTTTAAGAAACTCATAAAATATTTTGAAATTAACCGTAATATTTTAAAAACAAACACTTTTTACTTAATACCTTTATTGTAAGTAACTTATTAATATTATATAGTTAGAATAATATTCGATTTAAAATATTATAAGTACGTATATATTAATGAAAAGCCTCCTTATATTTCTGACGCAAGAGAAGATCTCACTGTTAGTAGCCCTCTTGTTAAGTACCATGCTTATACAGGTATAGGTAACAGCACGTAAATGTCCCACTACTGGGCCGATGCGACTTTTTCCATAAACATGTGTCAGATTTTCAACTAAAATAAGCAGGTTTTCACACGACGTTTCTTTCAACACTGAGTAGACGAATTATAAACCAACTGGTTAAGGTTATGAAAATTAACTGGTGCTGGATCAGGTTTTAAACCACAATCTATGGTTACTATCAGCTGTTTTGAGTACTAGGTCATCTTAGCTCTTTCTGATATATTTTTTTGAGTATTATTGTTTATATGTGTTGTTCTATCTACTTCGTAGTTGAGCTTTGTGCAAGTCCGTCTGGATAGATATCAACTACTCATCAGATATTCCACCGCCAAACAGCAGTTCTCAGTACTATTGTTTTCTGGTTCGAAGGGTGGGTATGCCGGTATAACTACAGGCACAAGGGACATAATATCTTAGTTCCCAAGTTTGGTGGCAGATTGGTGATATGAGGACTGATTAATAATTCTCACAGTACTAATATCTACGGTAAATGCTCACCAATTACCATAAGGCCAATTGGCCATTCCACATACCTATATGAAATAAACAAAAAATAAATATATACAGTAGAAGAGACAGTAACCGCTAATCAAAGCTTGTGATCCTCTTTTGTTAGGCTTTTGAGGTCGAAGTTTAAAGTGATTCGCACAATGGTATCCGCTTCATTGTTCGCTCCAGCGCTGTAAAGCGAACTTTGTACTCACCTATAAATATTAATATAGTTTACGAGCGAGTTTAGTCACGGGAAATGTAAATATTTTGTTTTGATTCTCACTAAAGTTAAATTACGACCTACTGAATGCATAATCATTGGTACAAAATGTAAATTTCGAAATCTAAAATGTATACAGAATTTCTATTGAGTATGATTGATGATCCTCATTCAATCGTCATTTGTAACAAAGAAGACCAACGACGAACATACGTGTCCTCTCAATTTCTTCACTCACATTACCGAACAGGACGGCAAAATAATAGGCACAGTCAACATTGTAAGCTTTTGTTTAATATATTGTCCGGGTAGACATATGACTCCACTCCCTGATGGTAAGTGGTAGTGGAAACCGAACGCGAAGACGAGTACAGTCAGCAAAAATGAGCTGCACTAGTCACCCTCGCCATGCCGATGCTGGCCCGCAAGATGCCTCTTCACGCCTCGTTTGAAGGCACCCAGGTTATAAGAGGAGGGGAACACGTGTGCTGGTAAAGAGTTCCATTTTTTGGCGGTGCAATAAAGAAAAGAGTTGCCAAATTTCTTTATGCGCGGTGGGATCGATGTCACAGTTAGGCGGTGACATCACGAGCCAACACGCGTAGAACTGTGAAGGAAAAGGGAGGCTGGAATTGGAGAGAATATTTCCTCAGAGCACTCGCCGTGATACAGTCGATAGAAAACGCTCAGCGCCGCTATTTCTCGAAGCAAGCGTAAAGCTTCCATCCTTTGTTTTTGTACTGAGAATTCTTCAACGGTAATTCCCACTAATATATTATTACGCAAACCCAAAGGTTGAACACAGATCCTCGAGATTGTCAAGCCCATAAAGTAGCCACTGAGCCAACGAGGCAGCCAATTAATTATCATTATGGGCAGTATAATAATTAATAATAAGTTATTTCAGTCTTTCCGTCATGGGCGTCAAGCCTAAGAAAATGCGAAGCTTAACCGAATAAATTGGTGCGCAGGTGTGGCTGGCCTCGGTATTAATACGGCGATCAAATGAAACGATGCTGTATATCTTTAAAGATATTATCCAGAATGTTCGTGGACTAGAAAAAGCAGTCCTCGTTGATAGGAATCCTTATGGTTTGTTAAATGGGCATAGTCATTGCAGTTATAATAGTGAGTTATAGTAGGACATATAAAAGTACATAGATCTCTACTGGTCGGCATAATTTTTCCAACAATTCTAACAATAATCATCATATTTCAGTCAATTTACACGAAACTTTAGCGAATTATACACTTAAACCTTCCTCGTGAATCACTCCGTCCATTGGTGAAAACCGTATAAAAACCGTTTTATAGTTATTGAGTTTAACGCGTACGGACGCGACGCGAGAACTTTACTTTATAATATGTAGTGATTTCATGTTATAGATATTTAAGTGACTTCAGACACGCGATGGTAAGTACTGTTGTTGCCTATATGAAACGCACTTGAATATAAATTATGAACAAGGTTCACAATGTTTTGAAAGACATATATGACATGTAAAATGTTAAAATCTATATTAATAAATAAGGCCTATTTGGGTAACTGAAAAACCAGTTTACCAATATATTTACATGAAACTCATAGCAGTATTTTGCAGCGCTTTTTGGATAACGTTTTAGTGTATAACGTTATCCGATCAGCTACAGTTTGCAGTTTCAAAAGGTTTAAATTATACAATAGATATTGATTGATAATAATCGTTAATTTCTTGTTCTCCTATCTTAAATCCGAAATGGCCCAGTGGTACGAAAGCGGGTTCAAACCCAGGCAAGCACCACTGAATTTTCATGTGCTTAATTTGTGTTTATAATTCATCTCGTGCTCGGCGTTGAAGGAAAACATCGTGAGGAACTGCATGTGTCTACTTTCAATGAAATTCTGCCACATGTGTATCCACCAACCCGCATTGGAGCAGCGTGGTGGAATATACTCCAAACCATCTCCACAATGGGAGAACAGGCCTTAGCCCAGCAGTGGGAAATTTACAGACTGTATATGTTATGTATCTTAAGTCCGGAGGCGAAGTATGTGATATTTATTTATTAAAAAAGGGCTTACAAACTAGAATAATAATAGTTGCTGATACTTAAATTGCAATTTATTTATAAAGAAAATTATTTTATATATATAATTTATACCATTTACTCCTCCTCTCCTTTCGAGAAGATGCACCAGGTCCTTAAGATGCACCTGATAACCCCTCTCACACTCTTCCGAATCTGTATTTGAAAACCAGGAGACAACAAACAAAAGCTTCATTTTAACATTTTTAATATGAACTGTTAATTGAGAAATTAGAATTTTTATTTAGTTTTAAGCCAGCAACTTTGTTCTAAATCGACTTAGTTTGTTGATAAGGAAATTTCTAAATAGAATTTCTTTAATGATACTAAAAAAAATTATATTCCTATTCGAATACTTCGAATCCGGAATCTATACATTTTATTTTGCAATAAACGAATTGTATATATTTTTTTTATCACAAAATATTTAGACAATAATTTCCTTTCGGTTTTGGTATATTGTTTTTAGAAATAAAGGATTCAAATAAATATTTATATCGATAACTTGTAAGGGCCAACACACACGAGGGAATTAATCTGATATTTGATCTTAAGACAAGCTATTTATTAATAACAACTATAAGATTTTTTCATCAGTTTATTTACGTAAGAATTATTTAAATTAAGGCCTTTATATACGAGTATAAATTAAAAATAGTTACTGAAAAAATCATGACCGTGTCGAATGTTGGCAAGAAAGCTAGCAGTGTTTCCTCGTTGAGTCGCAATGCCGATCCTCTGGGCAGAAACGAACCTGCTCTCCTGTCACTAGTGTCGGCAATAATAGGTGCTATACTTTGAAAAGAGGTTTTTGTTCTATTAGTTAGTTAAGATATTAAATAGTATATAAAATGTAAATGTGTGATATATTTGGTTAGGCCTAATAAATATTATAAAAAAAAAAAATGTTATTAGATATTTATAATGAAGATTGTGTAAGTCCGTATAAAAAAAAATATTTTGTAGTTTAATCTAGAATGCCGCTCCTTTGGGTTCCGTTCTATTTCGGCTCCTAAACGTGTTGTTTTCCTCTCAATATATTTCTTCAGTGCTATGCACAATAAACAAATCGACTGTTGGGTCATCTCAAGTATCCTCCATTGTAATTTAATGTCACTCATCATGCATTGTACAGCAGTCTCCCTTAAAAATTACCATCACAGTCGAATTTAGACAGAAGTGCAACATCATCGTTTAAAATTAAACTACATGTCATAAAATATTTTATCTTAAGATATCGTAATAAAATATTATGATATATCCATCGTGTGTCTCGCGCTTAACTCACTCGCCTGAATGTAAATAAGGATGAAATAATATATTTATTGCTTGTTATATGAGATTGTTTTATTATGATGAATTACTTTCTGTTTCAAGGATAATATTGGTTTTATTTTGATCAGCAAGAATAATATTCTTTTTGAATAAGCCAATGAGAGCTTTACAAATAAAATACTACGTTTAAGTTTTCGTTTGATATTATTAACAGGAGTATTTTATCTTCGTCAGCATATCAGGTAAATCATAATCAACCATTTTTCGAATCGGTAGTTTTTGTGTGATCCTAAAATAGCAAACAAATAAAACTTACCCCCTTGTTGTATTTCTAGTAATAGATACTAGCTTCGGCCTTCAGCTTCGTCCGTGTGTAAGGAGTGATATTAGTTACCTTATGTCGTTTTTTATGCCATTGATACGGACGGTACGACAGACGGTAAGTGGATACTGACCATAGATATTGGCGCCTAAGAAATTGTAACTGTTCCTTACATCGCTAATGCGCCACCAAACTTGGGAACTAAGATGTTATGTCCCTTGTGCTATAGTAACAGTAGCCTATTATTAGTTTTCACCCTTAAAACCGGAACACAAAAATACTAAGTGCTGTTTGGGATATGACAGCTACTTATCCAGAGGGGCTTGCAAAAATCTCTAATATCGAGTACAGTGAAATCTTGTATGCAAAATTTGATGCTGATGATGAAAGCAAACAGATATGCTCACTTTTGCGTTTGTAACATTAGGATTTTTTGAATGGGACTGAAGGGATACGTCTTGAAGGAACGTCATGTCGAACGAAATTCTAGTATATGTGTACAAAACATAAAGAAATTATCACATATATTAAAAATGTCTATTAGTTATTCCTGTTTCTGGTAATGATGTTATCTGTCACAACAAAAAAAAAAAGAAACAAAAAAGTCTTTATTAAAAAAGTTAAAAACATTAATTAATTATTCATGTACATTTTACTGCTCCATTCTTTGGAATGACTTGAATATATTGTTTTATTTTTTCGGGACGATCAAAGGGTGCCCTATACATACAAATCCATTTAAATATTTATAATACATGGTGAAACTGAGCTCTGAAAACATTACATCCCTTATATAAGCAGACGTATAATTACAAAACGAAAATTAATTTAAAACGCAATCCGTAGTCGCTTGTTTAAGATTCACGGCGAGCTCAAAACAACCCTCGTTTATCGGGTCTAACAAAACTTTTGTTACGATTTCATTGTGTGAATAGGATTTCGGGAAGTTAATATCGCTATTACAGACGTACACATTTTCTTCATTAGACATCTTGCCCTATTATTACAAATGATTTCCCAGAGGGATGGGCGTAAATATCCCCAAATGTAAGGAGTTTGGAATACAAGTAACAATGATTAGACGATGCTTTGAGCAAATCACCTGTTAATTAAGCGTTTGTTTTTATCAACATATTCGTATAACGTTGATATCCTAAGATTTCCTTTGAAGCAAATATTGCCTTCAAAATGAACACCCTAGTCGAATTTAATGGAATATTAATCAAATTTCCAACATATACGCATCGCATGGAATTAATCTTCGATCAAAAGTTCTCGAATGGTGCGGGGCTAAAAGTGACGTTATTTAGCTTGTAACGTTTTTTTAATTTGGTCAGGTCAAATCTTGTAAGAGGAATTAGAACGACTTCTTCTTATCCTACGCATTTGAAACTTTACACGTTTAATTCTAATGACAATGCATTTTTTATGGTAAGCGTAATCAAATTCTAAACCCTGGATTGGCTCCGAGGAACTCCTCATTATTCAACATCTTAGACACGATATTTTGTGTATATATTACAATAGCTTATTTTTTACTAGTAAATAATGCCTACAAATGTTATAGATGCGAAAATAAGTCTGTATGTCTGTCTGTTAAGCTCTCACAGCTAAATCACTGAATCAAATTGAATAAAATTTTGTTAAATGTTAGCTTGAACCCCAAGGAAAAACAAAGCATACTTATTTATATTTAAAACCGAAGCCGCAGAAGAAAATTATTTCCTAATAAAAACAAAATTTAAAAATTACCGAATTTTTAAATTAAGAACACTTGTTACAATTACGAAAAGTAAATATAAATAAAATATCATAGAAACGTGAAATTAATCAAACACAAAAAACATCATAACAGTATTTAAAAATGTACTCATTGTGCTAAAACAAACGTCTATCAAAGCTGTAAATGTATATTCATTAATTAATATTCAACCATATTACTGAACATGTAAGATTTATAATTGCTTGATATTTAAATGAAAATGATTATTATTATCAGTCAATACTAAATCTTAATAAAAACAAATAAGGTTTAAATTTGCTTGAATAATTGTGATCGTAGCCAATCTGTCAGAACGCCAATACATGCGATATAACAGATGGCGTTGTTATCGCGCCGGATATGAAACCTGGCTCTAATCTAGCTACCATAGACTTAATAAAAAATAGACAGTATATTTATATTGTCAATTAAAATTATTTTGAATAATTATTTATATTAATTTTATAGTTTGCTTATTTGACTTTGATTATTATTTTTATCATTAGTAATAATCGTAAAATTCCTATATCTTGGCAAAGGTATTCTTTAAGAAATTAATAAGAAGAAGATTTAAATATAATTACACCGCGTTGCTGACCGTAACACATACATTACGCTGCACTGCAAAATTGTAAATACAGAAAAAAGTCAGTGATTATTCGAATTTGAACCCGCACACGCTCATTGTCGATAAGCATAAACAATATGCATGATAACATTACAAATAAAAAATGACATGTACCAAAAAAATAAATAGAAACTATTTACAGCTGATACGAGACATCATATAATATTTATTTCTCGTAACATAATATTATAATTTAAACTAATAAAGAAAAACATTATTCAATAAGTTCGTCCTATTCTGAATGTTTTTAAGTCTTTATTGATATGACAACGTGCTGTATTCAAAGTTGGCTAAGCATTGTTCCATTGTGGATGTTTCATTTTCATTTTTATATGAAGACTAGAAAAAATATAATGGAAAAATATTTCGATACGAGATGAGACCATAACATCGATATTATTAGACATTCATATTTGATTATAATTAAACTGATACTACGATTGTCAAGAGCCATGATGAGTGTGATGACTGGTGGGTAGATGACGTGAATCTTAACATATGATTCCGAGGCCAAAGCACTAAATTTGCTTAATTTAATGAATTATGAGTGTTAAATTACAAGCACGAATTTGAATGCAACGTTTCTAGATGTTACATTTAAGTGAAACGATCAACGCAGATTTTTCTTTACTTTTGTCATTTTATGCGTTGAATTCGGATTTTCTCTCAATAAATATAGTATATAGCCCATCCACAAATTAAAAGCTATTATTGTATTATGATAACGAAACTGCGATAATTCGAAAAAAGACGTTTTTAATGATGGCAATGTCTTCCTGACATATTTGAGATGAGGGCCATTTTCAACGGAGCCTAGATAATTAGACATGACAGTAGAGTTCAGGTGTTGGGCTAAGGGCTGATGCAGATTTCGAGGCATGGTAGCTTAATCAAGAATCCCTGAATCTCTTCAAAGATGAACTAGCTATAACATAATATAAATCTGTCTGTTATGTTCCTTTATATAATAAATTATTTCAAACAATTATTCCATATTGCAACAATGAATCGCGCTTTTAACTTTTTCTGTGTCACTTGCTATATATACAATTTCAATACTACGTTACAATAGAGCTATCCTTATTGTGGAAAACCTGCACACAAAACCTGCACCTGGAAAACAAACTGGTCTAATTAGGCATATCATTGAGATGAAGCTTAACCCAAGTTTACTCACGTAGTCTAATCGATCCACGAGGAGTGGAAGCAAGGCTTGTACAAGCCTATTTTGTTACTTAAATACTTATAATTTTTAACACTAATAACTTACATTTTTACTGTATTAACAACCATTTATAACGAAAATTGTGGTATCAAACATTTTATGTACCCTGTGTCTGTGTCAGAAGATAACCATATCATCGTCTCATTCTGGACTCAGAAGAACTGCTACGAAGTACGAACAATATAATAAGCACGACAAAACAAATTAACATGCATACTATTCGTATGTATCATAACGGGACTAGAATTTTGATCTCATATGCATGAGCTAACTTGAGCAATGAGACCGCCAAAATGTTAAAACCTTGCTTACGAGAAGGTCATCGTCATCAAAAGTGCAAGATAGCGTATCCCATGTCGGGTATTACGAAAATCTTCAAATTAGTGAAGACACGCAATATCTAAGATGCATTTAGATCACTCGTGAAGCATGACAACCACTAAGGGGACTCCGGATTAATGAAGACAGTAATAAAAATAATTCGATGATTGATAAACTGAAGATGAACAGAATTTTTGTTCTATCCAATTTTTGTTTTAAATGTTGCTTTAATTTTTTTGAGCTGTTAAAACTAAAAACAATGATTTTCATGTAATTGTTAATTAACAAATAATAATAAAATGTTGTTTGCAAAAATCGTTCCTGTAATACGAATGTTAAAGACAATTTTCTAAGTTATCTATCATTTTGCCCTATTTTCGCCTTTGTTCACATTTATTATTGTTAAATTTGAATTTGTTTATGAAAAAACAATAAAACAAGTAACATTGAGGGTGACGCTTCAATTAATTACTAATTAACAACTTTCTATAAACATTTTAACCCGTTAAAACAAGTTTTTACCACTGTTATTCAAAAAACTATATTTTTTGTTAATAACTAATTTTGCACTAAACAAAAAAGGTTGAAATTTTAATACAAGGTAAGTTATAATTATTTATACCTTCTGTCCAATTTTCAACCATCTAACAATTTTTTTCACAAAGTTATAAACAAAAACGCTTTTCACCCTCTCAACCCCCTAGCGTTCACCGCAGAGGGTTGAAAATTTTAATTTGTTATTATTTTAACGTCACAAGCCACATATCAAAAAATCATAATGGTACTAATTATTTGACCTTCACGGGTTTTATTGACAGGCCTATAAGAAATAACGAACTTCTTATATAAGTACAGTATTTTTTTAAAATTTTTAATATCTGTGTATAGCTCACTAACATAAGCATTAAATACCGATTTCCATCTAGCATCAGAAATGATAAATTTTCTTACAAACTGTTTCCGCTCATTTAACTCCCTTAGGAGATGAATTTTGTAAAACCTTCGCTTAGTGCTCATCTAATTTCCATCCTGTTAGAATATCCGGTATTAGACTGGGCGTTGTTTGTCAGTAAATTATTTTAAAATTATATTAAGTCCATTTTTGACTTTTGAATTTTTTGTCGCTATTTTCTGTACTATAATTACAATTTACAATACAATTTACTTAGTGGGCCTAGTACAATCCTTTCTGCCATGCTCCATTTGCCGTTTTTTTGTTTATATGGTAACCATGACATTGTCCCTAAGAAATTGAAATGAGCTACAAATAATAAAACCAATGAATCGAGGAAAAGATCGTAAAACTTTATAGTGTTGGAATCTATCACATTCGCATAAAATTAATGGAGTTTGTCAAACTTTTCTCGAATAAGATCGCGAATGATTATTACGACAAAACGGACCGTCATTGAACTTTGCTTTGTCTTTTTTCAAAATAACAACAAACTTTTCATATTTCTATAAACATGACTTCAATAAACAACAACTATAATAACAATTTGATATTAATTCCTTTTACATTATCAATTCTAATTTTGATTAATTACTTACATATAATAAGTATTTTTTACTCTATTTATTAAATAAAAACAGTTCCCTCATTTTATGATCCTGAATCACGCTTTCAACTTTTTCTGCGCCACTTACTATATATACAAATTCAACGACGCTTTGCAGTGGGGTCATCCTCCTCGTGGGAAGCCAGTTGTCAAGCTGGTCTAATTTGACAAATAAATCAGATGAGACTCACTCTAAGATTAACAAACCGTGTCTGCCAAACGTATACTCAGAACTCCTCTAATCACCTCGAGGTTTGGAACCAAGGCTCGTTGAGCCAACTCGATCCCATTTTGTTATTATCCACTTAAATCAAATATCATATTTTACATTCTTCACTTTACTTTATGTAAAGAGGTTTTAGTAATAACTTTTAACTAAAGACCTCACCAGTTTTCCTCTTGTATTTTAATGATAATATCTTGTAATATTAAAAAAATATCTGATTGACTAGTTTAAATTAATACGGTTGTACGGTTATATGCATAAAAATTACTAAATATTTTGACATGTTGATTCATTTCATTCAACGTGTTTCAGATAAGGTTTTTTGTTAAAGATTATCACACAATATATTTCAACGTATCACGTAGTGATAGCATTACGTGCAAGGTCAAGTAGTATTTTATAAAAATCTCAACCGTCAACCGTCTTTTTTGAAGTTGGTTTAAAGGTCCTACACCTTTGCGTGCGTGCGGTGAGATGTTTTACCCCACATTTATTAATGCAGAGGGGTCAGCCCGTTAAATGGCTATACCGATTGTATTTAATAGATGCAGTTTACAATGAATTAAAATTAAACCTTCCTCCTGAATCACTCTATCAATTCAAAAAACCGCATTAAAATCCGTGGAGTAGTTTTAAAGATCTAAGCATAAATAGGGACGTACTGACAGCTGGAAAAATTATTATTATTAATAAGAAACATCCCACAGTCATAGCTTTCTTCGAACAATATGATATGAATATTTTAAGTTCTACATCGATTACGTAAGACAAAGTGAAGAAGTCGTTTTTAAATATTATTATGATAACTTAGCATATTAATAAAAACTAGTGGGTAGTTCAAGAAACATCGCGTTTATTCAAAAAAATTTTTAGGAATTTGACATGACTTAGACAGATTTTGTTATAATTTAATTTCGTTGTAATCTGCAAGTATTTTAATGAAATGTTTAATGTCAAATTGTACACATAAGTTCAGTTACAATTGGAGATTATCGATACCAATTTACTTTAATTTTGGTAACGTTTTTCATTTTTTTTTTATACAGCCGTAGTATCGCTCTCACTGGCTAGCTATAGGCCGCGGCCATTATGTATAATTATGGATTAATAATTCTTTGTTAAATTGTAACAATTTAGTAAATTACAATCAAGAATCCTCTTTAGGTTTCTCTTCAAAATTAGACCGATTTTTCGATGTATTATGTGGAGCTATCGTCCCATAATCACTGAGACAAAAATCTCAATAAATACTAAGTCCACGATTTTTTGCTATTATTAGGCATCTATTAAATACAATCGGTATAGCCATTTAACGGGCTGACCCCTCTGCATTATATAAATGTGGGGTAAAACATCTCACCGCACGCACGCAAAGGTGTAGGACCTTTAAACCAACTTCAAAAAAGACGGTTGACGGTTGAGATTTTTATAAAATACTACTTGACCTTGCACGTAATGCTATCGCTACGTGATACGTTGAAATATATTGTGTGATAATCTTTATCAAAAAACCTTATCTGAAACACATTGAATGAAATGAATCAACATGTCAAAATATTTAGTAATTTTTATGCATATAACGGTACAACTGTATTAATTTAAACTAGTCAGTCAGATATTTTTTTAATATTACAAGATATTATCATTAAAATACAAGAGGAAAACTGGTGAGGTCTTTAGTTAAAAGTTATTACTAAAACCTCTTTACATAAAGTAAAGTGAAGAATGAAAAATATTATATTTGATTTAAGTGGATAAAAACAAAATGGGATCGAGTTGGCTCAACGAGCCTTGGTTCCAAACCTCGAGGTGATTAGAGGAGTTCTGAGTTTACGTTTGGCTGACACGGTTTGTTAATCTTAGAGTGAGTCTCATCTGATTTATTTGTCAAATTAGACCAGCTTGACAACTGGCTTCCCACGAGGAGGATGACCCCGCTGTAGAGAGGCGTTGAAATTGTATATATAGCAACTGACGCACAAAAAGTTGAAAGCGCGATTCAGGATCGTAGTACGGGAGGGTTGTTTGAAGGGATTTAATAAATAAAATAAAGAAACTTTTTTTTTTTCTCAGACTTTGTATGCCACAAAATCAAATTAAAAGATCAGATTGGCTTAAGATCCCGAGTTCGGAAGTTCAAACCCCGGGTCGAGTCAGTATAAAATATAAGGTTCTTTTAGTAAGAAATTCTTGATAAAGCTCCTATGCTTTGATAGTGCACAAAATCCATAGTCAAAGGACTCTCTTCGGTCATGCCAAATTGCATCAGGAGGATGAGGGAACAAAGAGTGCATAAAGAGATACATACTCACCTGTGCCTATATGGCCAGGCTCCGTTGAAAATGGTCACGATAACATAAATCTGTCAGAAATAATTCATCAGCATTAAGATTGGCTTTTCTTCAGATTTACGCATTTTCTGCTAAACTGATCGATATTAAATTTCCATAAAATAATAGCTTAGAGTTTGAGGATGATAAAGGTTGTTTAGTATATTTATTAGAATAAAATTTGCATTGAACGCTAATATAACATTACAGCGATAAAAACGTTTCACGTAAACATTACATCTAGAAACGTTGCATACAATTGAATTCGTATTTGAACATATTATGTATAATTATATTCTATATTAATAAATGAGGAGACGATTTTCTGTAAAGCCTAACTGAAAAAAAAAAATCGCCTTAACCATATATAAATGAAAGTTATACCTAGATGATGCGCCGCGATTCAGAGAAATAGTTCATAATGTCGTTAAATATACGTATGAAACGTGAATTTAATTTTCTTTTATATGCCTGACAGTTACCCGTCTGACCGGCTCGTTGGTCTAGTGGCTAGATATAGGGCCGCAGATCCCGAGGTACTGAGTTCAAATCCCATGTCAGGATAGTAAAATAAAATGGTGTCGAAAAATTCTCCGTAACAGCCCCGGGCCAAGAAGTTGAAGCGTACACACTACTGTGTTCGGAAAGTACGTAAAGCTGTTGGTTTTGCATGTGAAGTGTTAACGGTCGTGTCGGATTTGTTGTCCCATCGGATTACGATAGTGAGGGAATAAAGAGTTCACCTGTGCACTACAATTTGTCCTGCAGGTCTGGCTGGTCTCTGTTTTTTTATGATATTGGTAGGCGGACGTGCGTATGGGACACCTGATTGTAGATAGTCACCGCCGCCCATGGGGAGCATGTCGGTTACCTCCACGTGGTGCTCCCTGGAAACGTGTGGACGGCAGCTCCGTGGCGGACACAATTCCGCTGCGAGGCTGCCGTCGACACGGCTAACGACCGACAGGGGTGGGGGGGAGTATATTGGGGACGCACGTTGTCAATAGCCGTCAATCCCACGAGTGGAGCAACGCATGGGAGGGGCAGCGGACGTGCTGCGAAAGCGATCCCTCAGCCTCTCCGTTTCCGTGCTGATGCCGGCCATCGCAGGGGTTTTTAGTGAGTACAAATCTCACATAACTCGACATCCCCCCAGGATTCGGGTATCTATGAAGATTTACCCTGCGTCAACAAAAAAAAAAAGTCACCGCCGCCCATAGACGTTGTAAGAAATCTTAACCATTACTTACATCACCAATGCGCCGCCGACCTTGGGAACTAAGATGTTATGTCTCTTGTGCCTGTTGGGTTACTCAATTTCAAATGGGAACACAACAATACTGAGTAGTGTTGTTTGGTAAATATCTGATGAGTAGGTGGTACCTACTCAGACGGGCTTGCACAAAGCCCTACCACCAAGTAAATTGGTCGAAATTGGTCAGATTCATATCTATTGTATTCTTTGTGCCCATTTTTCTTCGATTTTTTTCTTTTTGGAACGAATGTCTTTTACTAACATATTTACTAACGTATTTTAATAACAATTTTGTCAATGTTTATAGTTTTTGTCAAGCTTCACTGTTATCAATTACAGTTGGAAACAAATATGTTACATATTTTTCTCAAATTAGCGAATCACGAACACACTAGTAACAGTTCTTGATTAATATATTTCGTACGTTCACCTTCATGAGTGAACAGATCTATATGAGTTCATAAAATCAAATGGCATGTCATTAAGGATAATCGATTATGAGCGATTATCGATTATCGATTTGGTTTCCAAGATCGCTCCCGATTATTTTATAGCTGTTATGTAATGACTCTAACCTGGTGTGAAACCGCTTAATGGAGTTATCGTATGTTCTCTAATGACTACGAGTATGCTTGGTTATAATAAAATTGGTATAAAATTGTACCCACATGAGAATTTTTTAGTGAAAATAATTTGTAAAATTTTTCGTTTTATTTATAACAACCTGTTTTGCCTTCCCTACTATTTAAAGGGAAGAATTGGAGCTTATTACACCACGCTGTTCTAATGCCGATTGGTGGAATACACATGTGGCAGAATTTCGTTGAAATTAGACACATGCAGGTTTCCTCACGATGTTTTCCTTCACCGCCGAGCACGAGATGAATTATAAACACAAATTAAGCACATGAAAATTCAATGGTGCCTGCCTGGGTTTGAACCTGAAATCATCGGTTAAGATGCGTTCTAACCACTGGGTGATCTCGTCTCATTTTAAATCGTACAGATATTTATTTTATTTTTATTTATGACGTGCTATTTGTCAGCCGCGGCTCCGCTCCCGTTTGAGAGATTGGTCAGGTATATAAAGCCTATGTTCTTCTACAAGCCTAGAGTTGAAGCTTGCTTCACACCAAATTTTATCAAATTCGGTTCAGTCGTGTGAGCCTATAAATTATTTTATATAAATATATTTATGTTACTTCTAGTAAGTCGGCCAATTAAAAGATAAAACTGTTCATGTGTTTGAAAATGGAACGTTTACTTTGTTATTATGCCACGAGCGTTAACCAATCACAGGACATAATTTCAAATATTTAGACTGGACGGATATGGCGGAATAATTCGATCAAATATTCGATGAGAGATTTCGCTGAATGTTCGACACTCAGCAGTACACACATATATAGATGTAATGTACGATGTAAACAATATTAATACTTTAACCGTCGTTTAATGATTTTATCAAAATACGGTCAGCAAAAAAAAATTTTTCACTTCTTTTTGTCACGTAACTTAGAAGGATGAAAAGTATCTAGAAACTAACTAAGGCGAGATAATTATATATATGCTTATACATAGTAAGCATTTTTTTTTTAATATTGTTATTTTCAAATAGGTAGGTAGACTGTCAAACGAACCACCTTATGGTAAGTGAGTTAGAAATATTAATAATATATTTGCATCTTCAATGCGCCACCAACTGTGGTAACTAATATATTATATCCCTCGTCACTGTGGTTACTATTTAATATATATTATGTATTTCTATTTGGGGCTTGAATATGTGATGAATGGCCAGTACGTGCCCAGACGGGCTTACAAAAAGTCCTACCACCACTAACATACGGAGCAAAGAAATTATTATTATATTTTTTGATTTCACGACTATGAACGCTTTAGAATACTATTTTATATTCATGTGAATGACTTATGAAAATTTGCTCCCAATGTAAAACTTCAAAAATAGAATACATTCTATTTTTTTATTTTTTAAAAAGGTGATGCTTCTCGATTTATGTATGTAGTATATATCAACTATGTGTCAATTTTAATTTATAAGTCATATATAGACAGATTTAAAAGTTTAATGATATTTTTGATAAATCATTCGTTAAAAAACGAAAAGAAAAGTATTTATGTATAGTTTGTTTAATTTCGAACGTATCATTCATTCCATACGTCGTTCATTTTGCTCACATGGGGACGTCTCAAGTTATGTGTATTAGGATGACGTCACCAACGTAACCGTATTGACTGACGTAACTCGCATAGTATGCTTCGTGTCACGTACTATCGTCAAACTCCGCTATTGTGTCGTGGTTTCGATACCTTTATGAAACGAATTCGATAGTTTTTCGTGCTACGGAGCACTGTTGTAGCATGCCACCCATACTTCAAACATATATGTTTTTATATTAAAAATTGGTAGTGCAAAATCAAAATCAAAATATACTTTATTCAAGTAGGCTTTTACGAGCACTTTTGAATCGTCATTTAACAAACTATTTAAAGTAAAGCAAGCACCGGTTCGGAATGTAGATTCTACCGAGAAGAACCGGCAAGAAACTCAGTAGTTACTCTTTTTCAATATCTAAATGTCATGTTAGTTAAATACAATTCTGTATGTATATGCTTAGTATTAATTTAAATTGTTTAAGTAGAATACTGCTAGGCGTTGTTGATTGCGCACCAAGAGGGACGTGTAAGGAATACGAGGATGCGCTTTTAAATTTTTGCTGGGTTTAGGCGTGTTCTTATTCAGTTATTATTCTTATTATCAATTTAAATATAATAAAATGTTTCTCAATTAAAGAAAACCAATAAAATGCTATCGTTCAAGACGAAAATAAAAGATTTAGAAGGAGTTTGACGATAACTGTTTTAAACGTCATGTAGAAAACTTTTTCAATCATCCGAAGTACGTAATTTCTGAAGGATTTGGTGAAATGGTTATTACGACGGACAAAATTTAATGGATAATAGTACTTATTTTGTTGACGATAAGAACTATTATTGCCTATATAACATTAATGTTATATTATTAAATTGGAACAAAAAGGTGGCTCAATGTTATATTTCTTTTCATGGAATGTATTTTATAAACTATAAGTCTTATATATTAATAGCGTGAGCCGATTTTTGTCCCAGTGATTATGGGACCATAGCTGCACATAAATATCGGTCTCATTTTGGTGTCATTTTGAAGAGCTCCAGCCGTACAACGGCAGAAAATTAAAGAGGATTCTTGATTGCAATTGAGCCGAGATGGCCCAGTGGTTAGAACGCGTGCATCTTAACCGATGATTTCGGGTTCAAACCCAGGCAGGCACCACTGAATTTTCATGTGCTTAATTTGTGTTTATAATTCATCTCGTGCTCGCCGGTGAAGGAAAACATCGTGAGGAAACCTGCATGTGCCTAATTTCAACGAAATTCTGCCACATGTGTATTCCACCAACCCGCATTGGAGCAGCGTGGTGGAATATGCTCCATACCTTCTCCTCAAAGGGAGAGGAGGCCTTAGCCCAGCAGTGGGAAATTTACAGGCTGTTTATGTTATGTTATGTTGTTTGCAATTTACTAAATTGTTACAATTTAACAAAGTTACTGGCCGGTTAGAGAGCGGTACTGCGGCTGTATAAGAAAAAAATATAAAACGTAAACATTCTAACTGTTCTAATGTATACTATTTGATATTAAAAATTTCATTTGAAAGAGGTTTCATCATTTTGGCGCCAAATGTAGATGTGTGACTTGCAGTTTACATTGAAATTAAATCAAAACAAAACCTGTCATAGGTTTCGAAATTCTTAATAAATCTTTTGAATAAACGCGAAATTTCGCGGGAGACCCGCTAGTATATCGGAATATTTGAGTTGTATGATCATAATTTGAAGGCACCATTAGATACATAAACTGAACGAGATTTTAAAATTATTAAATTACGAAAACGGAACATTTAAAATCTATACTAATATTATAAATGCTCAAGGAATTCTGTCTGTCTGTCACGGACAAACCACTTAACCGAATTTGATGAAATTGAGCACGAAAACGCTAAGGAAGAATAAAGGCTTACAACTAAAACGCGTCCGAAGCTGCGGGCGATCAAAGTTATATAACATGTAAAATTATCTATACTAATATTATAAATGAAAGTAACTCTGTCTATCTGTATGTCTGTCGCTGTTTCACTGCCAAACCAATGAACCGAATTTGACGAAAGTTGGTATGAAGCAAACTTAAACTCCAAGGAAAGACATAGGCTACTTTTTTGCCTAACACATGAAACCAACCCCTAAAACGGGAGCAAAGCTGCGGGTGACCACTAGTATAACATATAAAATTAAAAACACTTATAATTAAACTGAAATTGGCTGCAAAAAAGTCCCCACACGACTGTGACGTGTTGAGTAGTCCCTACACTGACTGCGTGGATTTCTTTTTCAGTAGGACCTAATATACTAAGGACCTTAAGGCCTAAAGTAGATTGATGGCGCTTAGGATGAAAGCAACTATAATATGTTAATATTATTATTTCTTACACTGTCAATGTTTATATGCGGCGGTCCATCGTTCTGTATAAACAATACAAATAAAAATACATTTATTTTTAATTGAGTTGTTAATTGTGTTTTTATCGAAGAGTAACGTAAATACGCATAAAATTATAGCAGTATTTTCTTCAAAAACAATCAATATGATTGTGTAAGTATCATTCCATATAGTTAAGTAAAAAAAGCAATAATCTCTTGTTGGACAAAGGCTCTCGTAACTTAAACGTGGCAGTGACGCCACGTGCAGGTTTCCTCACGATGCTTTCCTTCACTGTCGATAACGAGATGAATTTTAAATACAATTTAAGCGCATTAATTCAATGCTTGAATACCGAATCATCGGTTAAGATCACGTCATTTCGTAATTGTCTTACATATTTTAATTGCAAAAATATAGAAATAAAATAATAATAATAAATTGAAAATACTAATATTAATTAATCGAGACCATTCCTCCGTATAGCCGATTGGAATGTCGGACGGATAAATATAAATAAATCGATTCGACCTTGAATTGAAATTACATCATTGGTCGAAATTTATCACGATGGTACGTGAACAAATGGCGTCTTAAATGTCGGCGCAGTTGTTTAGTGTGAGAAGTAATATGAAAATTAAAAAATATCATTATTATTACTTAACACGTAATTATAATAATCATTTTTATTGATGAAAAAATCAAAAATATGACGAATAGAAGCTTATATAAGTAAGTATATGGGGTGTCAGAATCGTGTGTTTTTTATATTTTTTAGTGTATAGCTAGACGGACGACCATAGACAATGGCGCTGTGAGAAATATTAACCATTCCTTACATCACCAATGCGCCACCTACCTTGGGAACATGTTATGTCCCTTGTGCCTGTGGTTACACTGGCTCACTCATCCTTCGAATCGGAACACAACAATACTGAGTACTACTGGCGATAGAATATCTAAAATGAAGAATTACCTTAGTACTCTTTGTACTTTGTGGGTTTGGTGATTTACAGAAAGTGTAACTTATGAGCCTTTATAGGTCAAAAACAAAAAAAAAACGCTAAACGTAATGTTACTGAAACGAGCCCTGTGGATGAAAGCATGGACGTGTGTGTGATGCGTGTACATGTATTGAGTGTGCCGAAATAATGTTACGTGTAGATCAACAGACACGAAACATACAGATTAAAAAGTTGAACTAAAATATTTTTTGAACAGTTTCTACGTAATTTTTATTACGTGTTATATTTTTTTTTACAATCTTTGTATGGCATCTTGTAAATAAATATGTCAATTACTTTTGTTGTATGTATAAATAAGGGCCTAAGTAGAGGAATAAGGGTAGCTACGTTACAAATCAGTTCATTACGTATGTAAGCGCTAAGTGAAATAGTACTCTAATATTACTAAAGATTACCTCATCAAGAACTGTTAGTAGTGCATAACATATCAGAGCTATTAGCAAATCGGATGGAATATGTAAATCTAAGGTTTGCTTATACTTACTCCGCCTGCCATTGAAACGTAAACGTGTTAGGATTACTGTCAATTGGATCATCTGTTACATTAGCTCTGTATGTTCTTGTTGAATCTAATTAAGATAGATACGATGCGAGGAACGAAGGGAACGAACGATATAGATTTTTAGACAGTGTAAGGAGTATTTTTTAGCATGCTTAATGGCGTCACCTGTTTTTTTTAAATGTAATTGGTAGGCTGACCGACAAATGGGCCGCAAGATGTTATGTGGTACCACCGCCCATAGACTTTGGCGCTTTTAAAAATATTAACCATCCATTACTTCACCAATGCGCCACCAATCTTGGGTACTAAAATTTTATCCCTTGTGCCTGTGGTTAAACTGGATCACTCACTCTTCAAACCGCAACACAACAATACCCAGTACTGCTGCTAGGCGCCAGAATATCTGCACAAAGCCCTACCACCAAGTAAATGGTAAGTGGTCACCAAAGACAATGTGGTATGAAATTTTAATAACTTCTTACATAACTAAGATTTTATGTCTCTTGTGCCTGTAGTTACATAGAGACTTAAATGGTAATCATTCGAGTCACTAGACCTCATAAAGTGATTTTGAATCCGAGTTAACGAGGCTGTAAATCCAGCGTCATCCTAGATTACTGAACGGTATTATTCTTTAAGTTTTATGTCAGTTTAACGGGCACTTCGACGAAAACTGGCGGACAAATAATAACATTATATTTTGAACTTGTTTTTACAAATTCCTTTTTACTATCTGCTCGTAAATTTCCCACTGCTGGGCTTAGGTCTCCTTTCTTATCAAGGGCAAGATTTGGAGCTTGTTCACATATATTTGGCAGAATATCATTTGATATATACGGGTTTCTCACGATGTTTTTCGTCCGACTCGGGCATAAGATATATTACCTTAGTTCCACACTTAGTGGCGTATTGTAAGAAGTCATGCCAATTACATATACCTACATTAAAAAAAATTAAAACTGGGTAGTTTTGCCCTCATTTGAACCTAAAATCATCAGTTAAAGTCCTCGTGTTCTGTTAAGATGTTTCACTTTCAAACGTTGCCCTGGAATTTGAATTATTAAATTTGATCTGATTACGCCTAAGTCAATTATATTTTGTAATAAAATTTTAATCGAACTTTTACTTTATTAAATAAAAGTTTTTATTTAATAATAAAACAAATTTTGCACATTCATAAAATTTATTTTACATTTCTTACAATAATGGGTAGGATATATATTTTATATGTTTTAATTCAAATTTTATATACACTTAAATAATATTACTATGTTAACATACTGTACATTAACACTAAGATTAAATAAATTAAAACTATTTTTAAAATAAATACTGACTTATTATATTTTTGAATGTTTCTTATTTCTAATTATTTAATTAAATGCATTGAAAATATTTATATTAAACATATAAATTGTCTTAATTATAATCTTCATCAAAAATATATTTTTAATAGTAAAATAAAATTTTAAAAAGTTATATAAATATTTTCATTCAAATAAACAGTTGTATTTTACTTGATAATATTAAAATAATTCTATCTTTGAATCCGTCATTATATGAAATAAGTTATATTTCAGTTTGTATGTTCGTAGATGAACTTCGCAATATAAAATTGCGAAATTTATTTACAAAAAAATATTATCACTATATAAATTATTTTTTATATTAATTGAACGCGTATACAAATTTTGGTGTATTTGCTGAATGTTGAATGTTAAGGAGTTCCCTCGTGTAGAAGCTAGTAATAAACCTGGCCGCCAATTCTAACAAACCTACGAACGTAAACTATCGTAACCCATATAAATACAGAGAATTGGATTTGAGGACTTGTCGAAGTTGAATCTGAATAGACTCAGAAACGTCCACTGTAGACTGTAGAATCGAGTCATGCTCATAATAAAACTTCATTGTCATTCAAATTGAATCATGTTAAGTATCAACTCAGGATAAAAGAAGTGATTCTAATTCAGGGTTGATGAGGCCTTCTCAAATAAAATCGACATTCTTGATTGTGATCAAGGACGTCTAGTTTCCTATGAGCTATAATCCATTGGTCAGGTGTTAGGTACGGTGTGGCCTTTACTGTGCTTCTGTTAACGTAAGCAAAAGTTCATAATGATCGTTTGATGTTAATGCCGTCTTGGTAGACAGCACCTACTCATCAGATATTCTATCGTCAATCAGATATGAGTAAGCCAATGTAACCACTGTATATAACATCTTAGCTCCAAACTAATATTACTTTAGATTTGAATCCCAATAGTTAGTATCCATTGGCGATGTAAGGAATGGTATTTGATTATTTATATGTCTATGATAGACTGCCAAGGTTGATAACGTGTCTGACGAAATATTGGCCAACAGTTGGCTACAAATTACACGTACATTGGCTGTCACAACACCAAGATAATAAATTTGGATCGTTTGTTTCACTTCTTTTGTAGTGCGACACTTTATCTCGATATATAAATAATCTAAGGGAAGTTTTAATATTTCTTTAAGCGCCAATTACTTTGGACGGTGATGACTACTTACCATCAGGTGGCCCATCTGTTCTATACTATGTAATAAACAAAAAAATACGTGTGCGTAAAAAGTGATAACTTAATTGAATCTATGTTGAACATGCGTAAGAAAAAGGGAAGCTAGATAGATCGCGCCGTAACGCGTTACGTAACGAAGCGGTTTACTTTCCCATAAGAAATTATCCTTTCAAAAATAAGATGTGTAAGCATAACAAATAAACTCTTGTAATATCAGTCAGAATGTAATGTCAAAATTATTCGGAAACTTCGTTATATAAAAAACATATTAAATTATTAATATTACATTATGTTATATTTTTTTATAAAATATATTATAAGCTTAATACCAAGATACAATTTTAATAATACGCGCAGAGGTAAAATATTTACAATATAAACAAGTAATTAAATTTCTTAAATTTCTTTTCCATAAAAATATTTTATAAAGTTCATTGTGTAATTTGTTTTCAAATATATATTTTATTACATTATTTATACTATAATCATTTTAAATTTACAGAGTGCAAATTTCAATTAATCAAACATTACGTTTTATGAATAGATAGCTCTATCGGTAATAGAATTTAACGCCAAACGGAGCGCGCGGAGCATAAACGTGAAGAAAGAAAAGCGAATATGAAATTCCGGTAGTGCAATACGACGAGCTTTTACTAATAAGACTAAATTGACAGCAGTACAGGGAATTGTCTTCGCTTTTGTCGCTTCACTATAATGTTGCACGCGCTCAATATTCTGAGACTAGAAATAAAAATAAATTAATCCCTCCCACTGCTGGGCTAAGACCTCCTTTCCTTTTGAGGAGAAGGTTTGGAGCATATTCCACCACGCTGCTCCAATGCGGGTTGGTGGACAATGTTACTCAAATGTTTTGTATATTATATCAAGTCTCTTGCTGATATTTCAGGGCTATAGTTTTATTTGACGGGTAGAAATGACAATCTATTTATGAACCTATATTGTAGATTCAAGGTAGCTTGATATTTAATATCAATACTGTAACATGAAAACAGAAAATTTTCATATCTATTTTCATTTTAACAAAATACTTCTTGCGTTAACAACTTCGGGATAAAGAAAAAATAATTTAGAATGAAAGTACTACTTATAGTTGAACGGGCTCTAAATAATTTCAACTTGTTATTATAAACTATTCATCAACTATGTATCAAAATAAAAATACATGAAAATTATTAGTTGTTCGATATTGTGTACATGCATGTATAGAGGCTATTCGAATCGAATAAGGAATAAAGGTAAACAAATCTTTGATTTACGTATGCTACGCTTTTTGCGAATAGCTCAGCTATATTGTGCACTATTAATAGTTCATGACTAATATATCTTTATTTATAATCACCCATTATTCCACTAAACTACTAATATATATATATATAATACTACAAATATTCACTTTAATTTTAAATAAGTTCCGATAACAGTTTCGTCACATTTAAAACGCCATCTTTTCGCGAAACCATAATGAATATCATAGATTAATCGAGCTCTCGACCAATCGTCAATTCGACGTCAAATTTTGTTTTATTTCACGTTTGTCTTCTTGTGGTTGGAATAGACTATACGATTTTATTGGTGAAAAATAATAACTACAGTTCTTCTCGATAGAATCTCCAGTTCGAACCGGTACTTTATAATAAAGTTAAAATTAACCTTTTTAAATGACGATCAACAGTACTTCTATAAGGTATTACGTTGTTGCGCCTACAAAAGTTGCTATGTGTTTTTTTCTTATTTTAAGATCGTTATGCCTTTTTAATCGTTATTTTAATTTATGTAGCTTTCGATGTATGAACGTCACATTTCTAGATTTAGAAATAAGAAAAAACACATAGCGACTTTTGCTGGCGCAACGACGATTATACGATTCGATATTGACGGTTTTTTAAAAAAAAGAATGACTGTGGTTTTTTTTTCTATTCATTCCATTGAGATCCAATTTACGAACCGGTAATAACTTTGACTGGAATTTTTCATATATTTCAATAAATTTAATTGATTCGCTCAACTCAATCTATGATTTAAAATATAATTAAAAGTATATAGTTTCGTTTTAAAACGTTACTAACTGTTTGTAATCTTAATCAAATCATAAGCATCACTAATTGGTGGCTCGGAGTGAGTAGTTCGAACTAAAAATTGAGTCCCGTAACGTAACAAACCTAAAAATATTTATAGACCGTTTTATTGCACATATGTTTACCGACATTGAATGCGTTTTGTGTAAACAGGCCATTTCCTGTGAACTTCAGTGTGTCGTTTACAAACAATTAATTATAACGTATTATATTACGGGATCTCTTGTCTCTCTTGCGCTTAGCGTTAAAATAAACGGCGACGTGTGATGGGTGATTTATAATTGAATATATATCATTAGCTAATGGCGTTATGATGGAATAGTTTTTGTTGGAATTAGGATTTATATTGAACTATCTTACGCCCGTGTCTTCGCCCAGACGCGCAGATGATAGGTACCGTATGTTTTTATTTATAAACGAAGAATTGTTTGCAAAACGTAATGATACTCGTGCTCGGTCAACCGAGCATCATAGCATCAAGTTTTTATTTGTAACGTACTTGAGTACGTAAAACGCAAAAGCATTACAAATAAAAAAAAACATAACACAAATCCTACGACAGTTTTTCTCATTTTGTATGATATTATAATAAAAATATTAATTGATTATAAAATCAACAAATATTTTATTAACTCGTCTCAACTTAACTCTGATTAAACCATAATTAGTCGAAATGAAATAACACAATGGATACAGACACAATTATAATAAAACAGATCATAAAGAGATATGATTGCTTTGTTTTGAAAATGAAATACGACCGCCTTAATGGGATTGGACATAATATGGTATAATTAAACATTACGATTGCTATAAGGTTTTAAAATAACATATAATTATTGGAAAAGGTCATATGTAAAAAGTTTTTAATAGCAGGTTATAAAAAGTGATGACTCTCTTAGGTTTTATTAAAATAATTAACGTATTTTCGCATCTGCTGTATTTAACGTGTAATAATAATATATTAGTAACGTTACTAATAACGTTACGTAATTATTTAATTGGTTTCAAATTGGTACTAAAGTTGTACATTCGACGTTTAGAACTTATATAACGATAATTGATTAATTACGACGAAATTACCAAAAATCTGCGACGCAACGCTAATAGAAATGTAGTAATGTTCTGAGTAAATGTTCATTTATACTATTTTTATATATATTACAGAGGAATTGGATTGTTTGTTGAATTATTTGTAATAGATAAACTTGAAAATGACTCAACATTTTAAATATTTTTTAATTAAGGAGCACCCGTGCCAAGCCGGGCGGATCGCTATTTAGTAATATTGTTGTGAAGCGATTGCTTATGTCCAGTCGCTGAGAATGAGTTCCCGACATATCATTGATCGATGGCGAATTTATATTAAAAATCTTGTCGTTAAATAAATAAATTAACTAAACTTTTGGAACGTTATGTGCTTCAGGTATCATTTTCTCTCTCTTTCTACATGATACGGTTTTAAATAACGAAGACTCAATTTTGTTATTATTTTAATTCACGCGGGACTTTTAATCACTGTTTTGTGAAAGTCATTAAATTAATATAAAACGTTGTTAATTATTATTAAATTGTGTCTGTTATTCAATACATAATATAAAGGTACATCCAGTAACATCGATAGATTGATTAGCATTATGTGACGCATCTTTTCGTTTTTTCTCATTACGTTGGTACTTAGTTTGTTATGCTAGTGCTTCAATGTAAAATAAAACTACCCACTTTAGAAAAATATCTTATAAAGGAAACTGAACAATGTATATTTGGATTATTTATACTAAACTAACCGGTAATTTCCTTTAAGTGAATGTTTGTAACATTATTTTGGTATAATAAACATTTTCAAACCTTAATATATAACGAATGTAAATTCGTTTTTTTTTTCTCGTTTTTTTTTTAAACTGTACTGCGTTGTCACGTTAATGTATTTTCAAACTCAGATCTGAGGCGTTCATTTCCGAACTGGTGGTAGATTTTTTGACAGCAAGTAAGCGAGCAACGATTTCATAGTCTATTTCAACCACAAGAGAAAAGCCAAATAAGCACATTTGACATCAAATTGAAACGATATCATTGGTCGAGAGCTTGAATAATCTATAACATTCGTTATGGATTGGCGAAAAGTAAAAGGTATAAGTAGTGAAATGGAAAAGTATTGGGCAATATTTATTATATATATTAGCAATATATATTGGGCACTTTTGCATCATGCATAAGGGGTTTAAAATTATTGCAAATAGTCACCCCTATTACCTCCTAACGGGAATACGTCGAATTATCAATGACCCTGTATATTCATCATGAACTATCTGTAATGCATAATATAGCAAACTGTTCATAATAAGTTAATCTGACGTTCATCGTTACTCTTGTTGAGTTTGACTTTGACAGATGACAGGTGTCAAGAACTTAATCAATCAACGGCCGGACTTGTAACTACTACCCAATAAACGTTACATATAATAATTATATGCTTACATATTATTTAAAGGCATCGTCACAATTGCAATGGTTTTTTTTGTTTTATAATTATTTAATAATTGACATAATTAAAACGATTAAAGGGATTATTTGTTTAAATTATGAATGATTTATTTGGTTTTTTAAAACATATATAAAAATCGTCAATTGTTTTTTTTTTTTTTTTTGTAAATATGGCGCCGTTGTTTCTATTACAGATATAACGAAATATTCATAAAGTGTATTTTTATTGATATAAAAAATATATTATCCATAGTTGAGCTTAATATATTTGTTTCGCGTTTCAAAACTATATTTGAATCGAAATTTAATTTTATCTAACGCGTTCAATTATACAAACTTTTCAACCTGATTATATGTATTTACCATGGCATATCATGATGATCAATAATATATGTATATATTTTAATTCAATCAGCGAAGACCTATGTCTATACAGGAAAATCATTATTTTTATACGATATGACAGCAATTAAAGTGCTGATTGAGTTATTAAATTTACAGATAATATTTACATCAATACATCCTGTCATAAAAATCTTGATACTTTTTAAAATACCATATTAAGTTTCTTCTTGTTTGTGATCTGACTATTTAAACTACGATTAAATTTAAATTTAAACCCGTTTTTCGTTTCGTCAACAGTGTAAAGTTCTCTCAGTTCGTTATCACATTCACGATAATCAGCGTATGTGTCACTGTGTCTTTCTATTTCTATTTTCTCGGAAACCTTGGCATTGCAACCACTCGGTCCTTGACCTTTGAAACAGTCGTAGTAGGGTTTACAATCAATGCTGTTTGTACTTCTGGCTATGTAGCCGATGTCACGGTTTCTATCTGTGTAAACGAGAAGGTCCCTGCCTAAATGTCAATCCCTGATATCCGTGGTTAGGGTAAAACGAGCAGATTCACTAATGGAATCATCACGACCTTTAAGTCTTCGGTTTCCATTCAAGTGTTCGATGAATGACGTGTTCGTATTCCTTCCGATGTCTCGTTTTATGCTGTTGTGGTTT